>NC_090813.1:56138533-56738533 GCF_000390325.3 Nicotiana tomentosiformis | reverse complement strand
ATATATATATATATATATATATATATTGTAAAATGACTTGACTATTATAATATGCTCATCGATATGTGACTCTTGAATTTATGCTTATATCTTGTATGCATGTGATGATGTTTTGTTGATAAGGAATGTGTCGAACAAGTCACGAGATTGGCTCTCTCACACGAGCAATCACCTCTTACATTAAAAATCATGAAGAGATGAGACCTTATAGAACCTTGGATAATGGGAGATTATATTTACTTATTAAAGTCAGTCTTGACAACTAGTCAGGCTTACGAATTTTAATATTTGATTATGAGTTGTTTTGTAAGCCAGATACGAGTTTTCCCAAAAGGTTGGATTTGAGGATTAGTAAAGTCAGAAACTCAAGTTAGACATTTGCAGGTGTCTAGACCAAGAATTGTACGGTGTTGAATGATTAAAAGAATAAAACACACGTGCCAATATAAGGTGAGAACATTGTAACATGTGTTTCATACCACGTGTGCTATCAGCCATGGGATAATGGAAGAATGAATCCCTGCTTCTTCATTGTGTGAGATCCTAAAGAAGTTATATTAACTTTTATTGAAATACTCTTTGACCTTTTACTGTCTCTTGAAGTGCCAATCAGTATTGCTACTTTAGCATGTCACTAATAGCCATGAGTGATTCGGCAATGCAATGCATGTCTAGGAAAGCAGTTAATTTGGAATGGAAAAATTCAAGTAGAAAGGGAAGAGAACTATTTTTTTTTATTTAGAAATTTAACTTGTATTCATAGGGCGACCAATACATTTACCATGAGGGTATCAAATGTAATTATGAATACAAAGTTATTCACGAACATGAGTTCACCTTTTTTCGAGGATGAGGGATTAGATAACATGCTATAGGAATAGCGGATGATGTCTGGGGTATTACGAGTAATAAGATCCCCATGCTAGTAGTGAATCCTTTTCGTATGTTATTGGATTTCTACATAGAGCTTTAGTATAACCTTTAATTTGTTTGGGAATGCTACAGCTCCTTGTGCTCACAGGTCGCACCAACTATTTTGCTGGTATGAATTGTGTGTTAAAGACATCGGTCTAGCCCACTATGGGCGAAGTGGGAGTTGTTGGATTATGGGTCGTGGGTCGCTCCATGTGAGCTGACTCGACCCGGTTAGGAGAGATAAGTGAGAGGGGTTAAGAGAAGTTACTACTGAATCACAAACTCCCACTAAAGTAAACGTGCAAAAAAAGGAGTGGTGGGTTATCTTCCTTAACCGCTATTACTCTACCTATTTATGTTAAAGAGAAAACACAGAACTTTTTTAAGCGTAGGAATTTTCTCTCTGACTAATTCTCTCCATACGAAAAACACACACAAGTTAGGTAAATTAATTGGTGAAAGATTAACTTTATTTCCTAGTGATTCAAAGTAGATTTGGTAGCAATTACAACAATTTCCGCTGCGCGTAACAAGGTACACATAATTTGTTGTTCTTGCTCCGTAATTTAAATTAACAAAACCAATACGAGATAATGTAAATAATGAGTAAACTAATAAAATAGCAAAGTAAAATTGAAGAGAATCTTATTGATCAGAATAACTCCTTTCTCGTATCTTTAAGGTTGTGTTTCCAAAAATACTACGCAATGATTTAGGGAATGAAAGAATAATTTTCAGATGGGGAACAATTAAAGAGAAAGATAGGTTTAAATAGCAAATTTAGTCGTAATTGTTCCTAATACTACGTTTGCATGTTACAACCATTAATTATATTCTTTGCCCGTTGCGTTGAGAATCTGTAATTGATCGGAAATTTATACCTAAGTCCGCTTTAATCCTACTAATTTTATAATTTTCTTTCTTTTTAAATAATTTTAATGTAATTTTTTATTTATATATTTATTTTGTTAATTTATAAAATTGTTTATCCTCAAAATTGGATAACAATTGAATTTGTTAGTGGTTTAAAGGATATGCAGATTAATTTGATATTGAACGATAAATTAAATAGCAATTGAAAAAAATAACGATAAACTTACTGCAAACCACGCGAATTGGATAATTTCAGCCTAGGAAAGTTGGCAACCCTCGAGCTAAAAATACTTTTATTGTCAACAAGACAACAAAGAATAAGAACTAGAAGAGTAATGGTAATGTATTGCTTATGAGTATATGTTATAATGTCCTTCATGAGTTGTGAGGCCCCATTTATATATAAGAGGAACCTACTTTTAAGTTATTATTCTATTATTCCATAAAAGGTAAAAAAAAGTCATTGATTTGTTGACCGTTGGTCCCTTTTTTGGTATGTTTCGTGATTTTCGCCGTAATGTACGGTTAGTTACGGAAATTTCGGACCCTTGTCGGGCAACCTGGCAATATGTTCCTTGAGACCGTTATAACCGGGACCGGTTAAGACCTCGGTAAACTCGAAGGCAAATCTGGTGGTTCCGGTGACTAATCCGGTAAGGCAGGAACCAATCTCCAGAATTTTATCACATCTCTCGATCCCAAACTGTCGTGCTGGATGCTCGGTCAAATCTCGAGTTCGATTTTACCCGTATACAAAAAATATTAAAAATTAAAGTGCCTTAGGCTTTCGCCTCGCCCGTGTTAGATAAAACACTTCGCCTCTCGCCCACGCCTTTTAAAACATGGTTTCCGACTCTCTCTCTCTCTCTCCATTCCATTTCCGTCATTCGTCGTTCTCCTTGTAAATATTCTTTCTAATTTTTTTATTTTTGTAAGTAACTGTAAGGATATTAAGCCATTATAACAAAAACTATATATTTTATCAAATACTTTTTTATTAACCACATCAACTACTTATTATAAGGTTTAATCATTCTGTCCAGCATGTGACTGCTTTTTTATTAAAGCAAATTTCGACACTAAAAATATATTTCAGCACTTAATAATTATCAACTATTTTTAATTAGCTAATCCAAACGGGCTCATAAATTAACCCTAAGCGGATTTTAAAATTATAATCACGTGAAGCCACTAATATTTTTTCAGTTGATTGTTTGCTCATATGGGGGGGTATGTGAGGGGACAGATAAACCCAATTTACAGAAGTTGGAGCCATTTTCACTCAATTATACTCGAATGCTGAGATAGAATGAGAAAAGTAAAGGGTGTAAACATAAAGGTCACACAATGAGAGACATAAGATAGAAGAACAGAGGATGACTAAGGAAACTGCTGAACTGCTATGGAGATCATGCACATTTGTTCATTCAGTATAAATGAAGCAAATGAAAGAACCAGAAAGCAAAAGACTACTATGGTACATGTCAGAAGAAGTATGAACTCTTGCCCAGTTTAAATCTAATTCCGTTTTCAAATTTGGTCAAATGAACTTTAATCAATGGCCCAACGCAAATATGATATTTATCCTGACCTGAAGTGTCGATATAGTGCTCGAGCTAAGCTATATTCAATGTGGTTAATAGTGATTTAATCAGAATTAACAGACTTACGCTGTTGTTGAAGGTTAATTTGAGGAACATAACCCTCATTTTGCAGCTCCATTAGAAGATTATCTAATAAAAGATATATCTGAGCAGACTGTGGGTGACTGGTGTCTGCAGCACCAAAAATATGAGTGCTATTGTTAACTTCAGTCCAGCTGTAACCAGGTAATTTCTGCACTCCTCTTTCCTTCATCATATGACGAATTTTAGACACCATATCCCATTTACCCGCATTAGCATGTAGATTTGCTTGTAATATGTAGTAGCCAGAATTTTGCGGGTCCAAGCCTAACAGATGCTCAGAAGCCATTTCAGCAAGCTCAGTATTGCCATGTAAGCGACAAGCCCCAAGCAACGTTCCCCAAATTCCTGCATCTGGAGCAATCGGCATACTCTTAATCACTCCAAATGCTTCTTCCACAAGGCCAGCTCTCCCAAACAAGTCAACCATGCATGCATAATGCTCCATTCGGGGCGTAATCCCATATTCTTGAGTCATGCAATTGAAGTAGTACTTTCCTTCTTCAACTCGACCAGAATGGCCACAAGCTGATATGATCGCAAGAAATGTGACATGGTCAGGCTGGAATCCATCTTTTCGCATCCCATGAAACAAATCCAGACAGTCCTTAAGTCGGCCATGATTTCCATAAGCTGCAATAATACTATTCCATGATACTTCATTCTTGTTCGCCATCAAGTCAAAAACACGCCAAGCTACCTCTAAGTTCCCACATTTAGCATACATATCTATTAATGCACTTTCCACAAAAACATCAGAGCTAAATGCACTTTTCATAATGAAGCCATGGATCTCTTTCCCATAATGGAGAGCTGGCAAATTTGCACATGCAGAAAGAGCACTGGATATGCTGACACAATCATATTTGGCTCCATCTGCACCCATTTGGTGGAAAAAGTCAATGGCCAATTCCGGCTCAGCGTTCTGGCAACAGCTTGTGATCATTGAGTTCCAACAAACAACATCTCTTTCAGACATCCTTCTGAATACTTGTTGAGCAAGATCCAATCTTCCACACTTTGCATACATGTCCATCACTGCACTTCCCACATAAAGTATTCCTTGAAAACCACGTTTAGCAATGACACCATGCAGTTCCTTACCTAATCTCAGAGCAGCCAAATTAGCACAAGCTGGTAAAGTACTTGCTAGAGTAACAGGATTGGGCCTCATTTTCTTAATAAGTAACCATCGGAAAACATCCAGGGCATCAAAACTCATGCCATTAAGAACAAATCCTGAAATCATAGCAGTGCATATAACAACATCCACCGCAGGGCTGAAGTTAAATATGTTGCGTGCTGCCTCAACATTCCCACATTTGAAGTACATATCAATTATCGCATTCTTTAAGAAAACATCCACAGATACATCATGTCTCATGATGTAACCATGAATTGCCTTCCCCTGGTATAGATTTTCTGAAATTGAAACTGAGGGGAGCAAACTGGCAAAGGTGATAGAGTCTGGTTTGACACTGGTAGCTACCATTTCATGAAATAATTCCAGTGCCTCATCCATATACCCATTTTGCACGTACCCTCCAATCATCCCATTCCAAGTCACGCGGTCTGCTTGTGGCACTAAATCGAACAACTTTCGTGCGTGAAACAAGGAACAGAATTTAGAATACATCGTGATCAACGTATTGGCTACTGGAGAATCCATTTCCAACCCACACCTAACAACAAGCCCATGAAGCTGACAACCAAATTTAACCATTGTTTCCGAGGCGCAAACCGAAAGAACACAAGCATATGTTACTGAATTAGGCTTAGTTTCACTTTTCCTCATCTCCCTAAATAACCCAACCACATCATTCACTGATTGCTCATCTTTAGCATAGCCATTAATCATCACATTCCACAAGACACTATCCCTTCGAGACATTTTATCGAACAAAAGACGAGCATCGGCCAAACAACCATTCTCAGCGTAGAACTTAATAAAAGCACTGCCCACAAACACATCATCCTCAAAACCTAAACTTTGTACCATCCCATGTAGCCATTTACCTAATTTCACAGAATTTATACCAGCACAAGCCTTAACCACATAAGGAAAAGTGTATTTATCAGGATTAGTACCAAAAACCAACATTTTAAAGAACAACAAGATTGCAAGATTAAAACAACCCATTATTGTATAGCCTCTAATCATCCAATTCCAAGGGGAAGCATAACACAACTGCAGCTGAAAAAACAAGTTCTTGGCATCAGTAAACCTGTTACACAAAACATACATGCCCAAGATCCTTGTACCAAGAATACCCAAGTTGTCGATTCCATTTACAGTGACTTGGGCATGAATCTGCTTTCCTTTTTGAATAACAGAGCCAATATTATTTTCTGTAAGAGAAGTGCAGGATTGTAGAATTGGAGCAAGTTTTGATGCTAAAACCTCTTCTGTGTAGTGAAAAATGGAGTCTTGGATGAAATGGGAAGTGGATTTCGAGGAAAGTGCATCAGCGACTGAAATGCTTCTATAGATTGAACAGATATTCCTTCTTTGAAACAACATTTAACTTCTTACGATGTTCACTGCTTTTCTTTGTCCATTTTCCTATTATATCCAGGACGAGCTATGCACACCCAGGCTTACAAAGTCGAAACACTTTTAACGTTCACTCTTATTTTTCTTTATTTTTATCTCACAACACTATTGGCTGTTTTTTTTTTTCAAATCTTTTTTTTAATATGATTAGTTTTTGAAAACAATTCCCCAAAACGGGTTTAGTTGATATCCCACTCACAATTAAATTGCATGTCCAAATAAAACTTCAATTTCTAAAAATTATTTTTCAACACAACTTCAAAAACTTATTTTTTAAGTTGTAACTAAATTTATGTTCAAGCGCTAGTTGCAAATAACTTGTATACGGTCGAGATCGAGTACGCCTACGACATGAAAGAACATGCTGGGAACATCACAATGCAAGACTGAAGATCGGCCCCGAGTCACACCGGACTAGAACCCGGAGTCAGGACACTTGCCTTCGAGAACATTTAGTCCGAGACCCCGGAGTTGATCCTAGCCCCGAACGAGTTCGGAGAAACATTGTTAGCATAACCAACGGAAGATCGAAATATCCGTAACCGGACAGATGTTGCGACGGGAATCTCGGCGCGTATCAGTGATGAACCGGCAATCAACAAATCAAGGGATTTTTACCTTTTATAGAATTGTACCTAAAGTAGGATTCATCTACTATATAAAGGGGGTATGATAATTCATTGAACACATTGTAATACGTATTCCAAAGCAATACATCATTATTATTTCTCTTTAAGCTCTTGTTCTTCTGTGTCCTGACACCGATCCAAGCGTACCTGACTCGAGGGTGATTAACCTTCCAAGGTTAAGACTGTTCAATTCGTATGGTTTGCATTTATTTTACCATTATTTATTTCAATTACAATTTAGTTAATCCTTTTGTGTCAAGTTACTCCACGTATCCTTAAAACCACTTACAAATTCAATTGTTATCCGATTTTAAGGGTAAACATAACTAATGAGAAAATTTGTAATCTTAGCGTTGTCAATGGAAAATTACAAACTATTAATATATATATATCAATTGGTTTTCTAGCTTATATGATTTATCTAGTTTTTACTTTACCTCAATGTTTAATTAGACATTTAGCGGCAAAACAGCTTTATTAGGAGTAGAATGACAAAGAAGTTGGTACGGCGGACATTACGAGGTTATTCTTTAGTGTTTAATTATGTAAAATTATTTAATGAAAGACATTGAATGTTTTCCACGAAAATGTATTTGTTTAGGTCTAAGTTAATTATTTTTCGGTGTTTAATTATAGAAAACATGTGAAATAAAATTGCTAATGTGGCTCGCTAACGTGCAGCACCCACCGGGAATGAGGGGAAGGCGTCGGAAATACGAACAACGCACTGACAATAGACATCAAGCTTACAGATGGACAAAATCTATGTAGCTAGGCATATGCATTGATTACATGGATTGTGCCATGTATGGCCTCAGTATTAGCTATAGTACTAGCAAATGATGGTAGCTGACTTTGAGATATTTACAAGCTTTAATATTGTACTAAGAGCACTGATCTATGACGTAAATAATGTATTACTAGCATTTACACTCTCTTTCTCTTTACTACCTTTCCCTCCCTCTCCGTCACCAGCCTCATTATCATTCTCAATTGATTCATCATCAGAAACTTCACTTCCTTCGGCTGCAGTAGACTCATCATCATCATCAAGATCAATAACACCAACTGCATAAGGTCCGACCTGAAGAAACCAGAAAAACAATCGTTAGATACAAGATGCAATTAAGAATTGGAGAAAGATTTAACAAGTTTTGCATTTGGGAAGCACCATGGATTTCTTCCCATCAACCCATGTGACCTCGATGTTACCATCTTTGAGTCCAGTGACATTCCCCCAAGGGTAACAAGTATCACCCACTTTTTCTGGTACAGAAACAGGTGACAAACCAACAACAAAGTCTCCGTAGCCACAGCCAAACGCACTCAGTTGGTATACACTTAAGACCTCCTCTTTTTCAAACTCTATGATGAGGTCCTTTAACCTTGTGTCTGGCTTCAACCATCTGACAATAGCTGTTTGTTCCTCCGCATTAACAGTTTTAACAACCCCAATACGACGTCTAACATCGTCAGCAGCTTTCTCTTTCACATAATCTTCAGGAAAAAAATCATTCTCTCCAGGGTTTTCAATTGGCAGCAAGGAGGCAGGTTCCAAATTTCTTTCTATTTTTCCATCCTGCCACTCAACATCAACATAAGTTCTAACATTAAAAATTCGAAGTTCCTTTTCTAATAACCTTTTCTTAACTAGATATTCCGCTAATCTATGACTGTTCCTTTTAAGCATCACATCCATCATCCTTTCTAAAGTCCATGGCCGTTTGTCTGGTTTTCTGGAAACTAACGATGATGATACTGCAGGAAGTGAAGGAACAAGACACCAGTCACCTATTTTCCAGTTTAAATGAGAGAAGCAAGTGAACTTTTTCAACTTCTTTGGGTCTTCTCGTACAGATGGTGGGTCTTGTCTTACAGATGGATCTCCAGCAGATGTAATCCAATCGACTAAAACAGAGCCAGCAGTAACTGCAACTATTGTACCAAACTTATCAGCTATCCTTGGATAAAACATATGATCTTTCCATGTTTTTACACGCTCACCTGTATAATAGTAGTGTAATCCACTATCTTCCTTGTTCAAACTATCTGGTGTAAGTGTGTAGGTGTTAGCCTCCTTAATTGTTCTCACAGTGTCATCGTCAAATCGAACACGAATATCATTGAGAACACGCCTGATCTTACCCAAGTAAGCCCCACAGAGCACATAGTCTCCAACTTGAAGTTCTCTCACCCTTTGCAATTTAATCGATGGCACGTTTCCGATAGGTCCGCTGCCATATCTTACCAAATCAACGTATTCCCTTATAGAAACCACCTGTCCTAATTGAACTTTTGGGTTAGAAGCTGAAGCGACAACATCGCCAAGTACAACTTCATTACCGCATACAAATTCTCGTCCAGCAACAACATCAGCAAGAATTTTACATTCTTCTGCTGTAATTGGATCGCACTTGTAGTCACCACAATCTTGATCTTGGCCAGATTCCATCTAAAAAGCACACAAAATAAAAGTATAAGAAGAAGCAATTCCTCGAACAGTTGGTTCATTTTTGAAATTTTGCTCCTTTTCTTTTGACAAGGAAAAAGTTACCTAATCCATAGAATGACTTTACCGAAAACAGTACATTTGCAAATTTCAAATTTTCAATGTTCATATTCTCAAGCCCCCACCTAACTTTCTATTAAAAAGAGATTTAACAGAGAAAAGATTCAAATACGAAAAAGGTTCCAATAACTTCCGAACAAGAAACAAGATACAAATGAACGAAAGATGACAATACCTTCGAGAGATGAAGACGCGAAGCTGGAGAGATGAAGACACGAAATCGGTCCAAATGCTATCTTCGTATTTTGATGTGTATGAGTCAAATCAGTCAAATTCTGAAGTTCGGAGCCAAAATGAAGTCTTGATTCCAAATTATATACATTGCAAGAAACAGTTTTTACATTGAAAGACACGTGGCAGGGCGTAATTGGATATGTTCTATCTGTGTATATTATTTTCTATTTGTAAACTCTAATTACTACGTAATTCCCATTTCCCATACTTTTTAACCGCTGAGGGAGGCAAATCAAAAAGAAAAAAAATAACAAATACCCATAAATCAACAATTAAACCACAAACTTTACCGCGTTTGTTCTCCCCTATTCGTATGAAATACCATAATTCGATAAAATACTATTAATTAATTAATTAGTATTTATACCTAGAATAAATGACTAAAATGTGAAACTATTTTTCGTTTCAAATTTGATTATATCAAAAAAATTATTTTTCAGTAGTCCATAAAATATGTGTTACTAATTACTATGAGAAATACTTGTTGCAATTATTTTTTTACGATTGAATAAAGTTATGCGACTCAAATAGATATAAGTTCATACATTTTTATTTCTGATAATCTCTATACGAGCAGAATAAAATGTGTCAGTAACTTTTTATGAATATTTTCTTTCTTTGGAGAAGTGAACAAGAATCAAGAAGAAAAAGAAGCCTAAATTTCGCGTGTTAAAAGAAATTAGAATTCAATCGGATTTTAGACTTAGGCCAATACGCAAAATATCAGAATACGATAAGTGACTTAAAAAGTACGTAACTCTAATTTGTTTGTCGAGATACTTCTTGCTGAAATTAGAATTTTAAAACTAAATTAATTAGCTAAAATATAATAATTTATGTAAAAAAATAATATTCATATGATTTTCTAAAATTTTACTCATTTATATTGGGTTGCACGTTGTTATGGGGTTGCACCAAGGGTCTGCGTTCAACCCATTCCTATTTGGCCTGGTGATGGATGCACTGACACATCATACTCAAGGGGAGGTGCCATACTGTATGTTATTTGCTGACGACATAGTTTTGATTGATGAGACGCGAGGTGGCGTCAACGAGAGGCTGGATGTTTGGAGACAGGCCCTTGAGTCTAAGGGTTTCAAGTTGAGAAGGACTAAGACGGAATATCTAGAGTGTAAGTTCAGCATCGAGCGGGCGGAAGCGGGATTGGACGTGAGGCTTGACTCTCAGGTCATACCCAAGATGGGCAGTTTCAAGTACCTTGGGTCTGTTATACAGGGGAATGGGAAGATCGGCGAGAATGTCACACACCGTATGGAGTCCTATATGACAAGAGAGTGCCACCAATACTCAAAGGTAAGTTTTATAGAGCGATGGTTAGACCTTCCATGTTGTATGAGGTTGAGTGTTGGCCAGTTAAGAACTCACATATCCAGAAGATGAAAGTAGTAGAGATGAGGATGTTGAGGTAGATGTGCGGGCACACTAAGATGGATAAGATTAGGAATAAAGATATTCGGGAGAAGGTGAGTGTGCCCCCATAGATGACAAGCTGCGGGAAGCAAGGCTCAGATGGTTCGAGCACGTTTAGAGGAGAAGCCTAAAGGCCCCGGTGAGGAGGTGTGAGCGGCTGGCTTTAGTGGGTACGAGGAGAGGTAGAGGGCGGCCAAAGAAGTATTGGGGAGAGGTGATCAGGCAGGACATGGTATGGCTTCAGATTACCGAGGACATAGCCCTAGACATAAAGTTGTGGAGGTCGAGCATTAATGTAATATGTTAAGAGGTAGTTATGCATATTTCTACGGCGCTGCAGAGTGTGGCTAGTCTGTTAGGATTTAGCCTTAGACTGCTAGTGGTTAGTGTTGAGTTCTCTATACTCTTTCGTTCCTATTAGTGTCGAGCTTTATCTACTGGTTACTGTTTTGTTTTCCATCTATTTCCTGGTTCTTGTGATGCTGGTTTTTTTCTATGATTTTTATTGATGGTATTGATAGATTGCCTCTTTTCGTCTTCTTGAGCCGAGGGTCTTTTAGAAACAGCTTCTCTATCCCTTGGGGTCGGGGTAAGGTCTGCGTACACACTACCCTCACCAGAACCCACTAGTGAAATTTCACTAGGTCGTCATTGTTGTTGTATATTGGGTTGCACGCGTAACACGCGTTCATGGGTCAATTAGTTTTGTGACTCTTTAAAGCTTGTTTTTAGTTTTATGACCCTAATTCTTTTTTTTACATATGATAAATTTACTTTTAAACGTAAAAGATTTTTTTTTACACATAAAAAATCTAAAAATATCATTTTCTTAACATGATGTACTAATGGTACTACTTCCAAAGACTAGTTTTATTATAAAGTGTGAAAACTTCAGCTTTATTACGAAGCAGAGGAACAACAGATTTCTGTACTTACGTGAAATTAGGGGTATACAAATGAAACCAGCAAATCGCACCAACTCGATAATTCGAGTCAAATCGAGAAAAAAAATTTGACTATGATTTGATTTGATTTGGTTTGGTGTTGGAAAGAAAAACCCGACTATATTTGGTTTGGTTTGGTTTTAACTAAAAAATTTCAAACCGAAACCAAACCAACCCGATATTATATGTATAGAAGTTTTAAATATATTTAATACATAAAAATATTTATTGTAGTGTATTTTATAAATATTTCTTAAGCTTTTTCATAGTTTTATCTTTTAACGTATTATTTCAAAGCTTGGACTTATAATTTTTGGATGCTCCAATTAGATTTTTAGTCCATAAATGTTAGTAACTCAAATTAATCCTAAAACAAAATCAAATCAATACTAATGCTAAGAAAAGACATTCAATTCAATTGTACTATGAATGAAAATAGTGTTGGATATTTATTGTTTTTAGTTTTTCCATGGTTTAGATAAAATGTATAACTTATTTTTCTTTTAGTGGTTAGTCATGTAAATAATAGTACTTATTAGTCGTAATTTTAAATTATATTTGTTTTTATTATGGCTTATTAATATTATTTTTTATGTGATTTTATTATCTTTATTGTTGAATATTTTAGTACAATGACATGACTCATATCATATTTATGTTATTTTATTGAAAAACATCTTATATAGTTCTGTCTTACTAGGATTAAAAAAATATTTGGAGCACAAATTTTACGTTTTGTGCTATGAAGACTTTATGGAAAAAAATCGAAAAAATCCGAAAATCCGAAAAAAATAGGATTAAAAAATCCGACTTTTATTGGTTTGGTATGGTATTTAGATTTAATAACCCGATACAATTAGTTTGGTTTGGTAATTAGAAAATTCGAACCAACTCGACCTATGTATACCCCTGCATGGAACCTATCAACTTCATTTGAACCGAATAGCCAGCCTTAAAATCCAATATCACAAATATGTTGCTGCAAATTTCATATATTGCAACGAAGATGCACAACAAAATTCATGACTAAAACAATAATACATGACATTGAAATGCAGAAATATGAATTACGCATTCTATACCATAACAGTGAAATAATTTTATAACAAAGTGTAGAGACTTCAATTTTAATAGTATAAATTAAAGGAACAATTTACTGTATTTACACAGGATCGATCTAGAGATACAATTAATTGTTACTTTCTTAATTGTTACTTTCTTTGCCTATTAGGCGGGGGTATAATACTGTTATATATATAAAATAATATATATGTATTATTTAATAATAATATTTATTTTTAAAAAAAAGGAAAAAAATTCTATCTTAAATTTGAATTCAACCGTTGCCTTCCGTGAAACTAACTGATATGTTTTTCTATGAATAACTAACTCTTTATTAACTGTATGATTAAATTTAAACGAAGCACCCATTGGCAAAGGTCATAAACCTTGTCTATATAAATGGTATTCTGAAGTCTTAAACAATTTTTAAGCAATCTTATATCCAACATCTCTATGTCTATTATTAGATCTATTTATATACATCAAATCTTCGTTAATTACTTTCTTCCAAATCCTTCATTCTTTTGGGTTGAGTTCTTGTGGTTGGGAAATCAAAGAGTGCAACTTTGATTTCTAGAGTAGGCATTGTATCCTGGGGGATAGATTTTCCTTTAACCATTTGCACCGTGTGAGGAAAATTCCTAAAGATAGTTTTCTGGAAACGCCTTGTCTACTCGTTTCAGATTTCTTATTAGATTATCTTTCTTGAGTTTACTCCATTAGTTTCAATATATTTATATAACAATTTTAGGATAGTAATATTCCGATTCAATGGACTCTTCTTTGTCGCAAACAATTTCAAGATGTGGAGAGACTTGAAAAGTTCAACGGGATGAACTACAAGCATTGGAGTATGAAGATGATGTATTAATTGACGATTGCGAAAGTCTACTATGTCTTGACTTGTTCATATCCACAAGACGGAAAAGCAGATGGGCAGCTTTCGGACTCATAGCAAAAATGGCTTGAAGATGATTTTGTGTGCTGCTCAATGATCCTGAATGCAATGAGTAATGCTCTCTTCAATGTGTTTCACAAATGCTACCCTGCATATGAGTTGTGGGCTGCCATCTAACGAAGGTATGTAACAGAAGATGCTGGAAATAGATCCTTCTTAATTAATGGATGATTCCAAACATGTTATTGATCAAGTAAATGAATTAAATGAAATTGCCTCTCAATGTGCTGATGTGGGTGAGCCAATTATGGAGACTTTTCAAGTTTCTACTATTATTGGTAAACTTCCTCCTTCTTGGAAAGATTACGAGATGAAATTAAAGCACAAGACTAAGTCTCTGAATTTGGATCAATTACTTCAGCATTTCTCAATGGTGAGTTATATGAAGAAATTTACATTCAACAACCTGAAGGTTATGTTGTGAGTGGAGAAAAACACAAGGTATGTAAACTCAACAAATCTTTATATGGTCTTAAACGAGTACCAAGACAATGGTATGAAAAGTTTAAGGAGATAAGATCTATTGGCTTTAAATGTAGTAAAGCAGAAAATTATATTTTTTATAAATGCAATGGCGATCATAAAATTCTTATTACTTTATATGTTGCGACTTACTTATATTTGGTTCTAACATAGCATGTGTTAATGAAACCAAAAAATTTCTTATGCAAATCTTTGATACCAAATATTTAGGTCATGTAGATGTGATATTAGGTATTAGAGTAATTAGAAAAGAAAATGAATTTATTCTTACACAGTAATATTATACTTAGAAGTTGCTTAAAAATTTTAATTTTGTAGATTGTAAACCTAGTAAAACTCCTCTTGATCCTCATATTAATTTAACGCCTAACGCTGATGAACCTATTAATCAAGGAGAGTATGCTAAGATAATTGATAGTTTAATGTATGTGTGAATAATACTAGACCAAACATTGCATGTGTTGTTGGTATGCTGAGTAGATTTACTAGCAATCCTAGTCATGAGCATGGGAAAGCTATTAGCAAATTAATGAGATATTTGAAGCATACATTAAACTATGATTTACATTATAAGTATACTTCTTCTATTCTGGAATGTTACAGTCACTATCCAAAATCCCACTATAATGACCTGACCGATTGTTTTGAGATCTAGCACGCCGTTCGGCAGTTGAGCAGCTTCACTTCAGGTATTATCACTTGTACGCATGGTCGGAATTTAATTTTGGGAAGTTCGGAGTTGATTTGGAAAAAGAATTCTAATTTCCGAAGCCTTAAGTTGGAGGAATTGACTAAAGTGTGATTTTTGAGTAAACGACCTCGGAATTGGGATTTGAAGGTTCCAACAGGTTCGTATGATGATTTTAAACTTGGGCGTATGTTCGGATCGAGTTTTGGATGACCCGGAAGCGTTTCGGCGCCTGTTATGAAAGTTGGCATTTTGAAAGAATTTCATAAATTTGAGTTAAAGTGTATTTCAATGTTATCAATGTCTGTTTGGGATTCCGAGCCTGGGAATAGCTCCGTATGATAATTTTGGTATTGGGAGCACGTCCGGATGTAGATTTGGAAGTCCGTAGGTCATTTTGAGGTCATTTGGCGAAAGTTGAAATTTGGATGATTTTTGAGAAGTTTGACCGGGAGTGAATTTTTTGATATCGGGGTCGGATTCCGATTTCAAAGTTAGAATAGGTCCGTAATGCCAATTATTATTTGTGTGCAAAATTTGAGGTCAATCGGACGTGATTTGATAGGTTTCGGCATCGATTGTAGGAGTTTGAAGTTCTAAAGTTCATTAAGTTTGAATTGGAGTGGTTCGTAGCTTCATTGTTTTTGGATTTGATTTAAAGGCTCGACTAAGTTCATAATGTGTTTTGGGATGTGTTGGTTATAATTGGTTGAGGTCCCGAGGGACTCTGGTGGATTCCGGATGGTTAACTGATCGAGTTTGGACTTGGAAGAAATGATGAGGCAGTTGATATCTAGTGCAATCGCACCTGCATGAAAAGGGTCGCAGGTGCGAGCTCGCAAGTGTGAGCCATGAGTCGCAGGTGCGAAGGTTAGGTTTGTTACTTATTGAGTAAATGTGATCGGTTGTACTCATACTACACTTTTGCATCTTGCGTGCAGATATTGATTGTTGATGTTGTTGTGATCGACGGGAGATGGATTTGAAGATGTACCTGTGTTCCGGTCATAGCTGCCTCTTGTTTATGGTAACCTTAGATTTATAAAAATCTGTTTATGTATATTTCGAATAGATGATGTATTTATTTTATACCAGTTTTGTAAATTCTAATCTTAGAAGCTCATGATTTGTACTACCAGTCCTTGGGGAGTGTATTAGGGTTATTTAAATATTAATTGAATCGGATTACTATTATTTGGCTTATCTAGCGGGTGAGGTTAGGTGTCATTACGACTAGTTAGATTTTTGGTCGTGTCAAGATGGTATCAGAGCTTTAGGTTTATAGGTTCTACAAGTCACGAGCAAGTGTCTAGTAGAGTCTTGCGGATCGGTATGATGACGTCCATACTTATCTTCGAGGGGCTACAGGGCATTTAGATAATTTCCCATCTTTCTTTCCTTATCGTGCAGAATTGATTCAGCTTGAAACATCACTCTTTGAATTCTTTCCACACATTTGTGTGCGCATGTGAGCGCTCGGTATCAGATATGCATCACCGGCTTGTGATTCCATGAACGAGGTTCGAGATGTGTATTATGTGTTTTGGTGATTGGCCAGTCTGGAGGACTTGGGGCCAGGTTTAGACCGCAGCTTAGGCTCGGTAGCTTCAATTATGTGAACTTGTACATTTGGGCTCATATGTCCGGTAGTGTCCCTATGAGTGGAATTTGTGGCTCGATGAGCGGTTGAATAGCTATATGATGAGCATGACGTGAATGCAAAATATTTTCAGATGGTTTGATTGTGATGAGAATAGTTTGCTTGAGATATATATAAAAAAAGGTCATTGGGTGTTGGTGTCTGTCTTGATTTGACATATAGTCTCGAGTATGAATGTGTTTAAGGATCTTTCATGTTGTTTAATTGTGGAGCGAAGTAGATTTTCACGTCTTGTTGATGAGTTCAGACTTAGGGAGATTAAGTGATCGCGTAGTAATTACGGTTGCGAAAGGGTATATCAAGGTGCCAATTTTAGGCAAAATATGTGGGTTATCTCATGCAGAGTAATCTACGGAGGTGTACCCCTTATAATGTTGAGCGGATAGTTTCTTTTCTACCAGCGATGTGTATGTGTTGGGATTTGAATTTGAATCTGGTTAAGAATGTTGACTTGAGTATCAAGAGAAATAAATGCGAGCTTAGCTGATGATTTAGATATTGTATGGTTGGTGTTACATGAGCTTGAGAGGAATTTTTGTTGAACTGACTGCGGTATTATGGCAGTAATAGAGTATGGATATTGTGAGTTATGGAATGTTTTGTTCTATGGATTTGAGCCAAGTGAGGGAGTCTGCTATCACCGATTTGATTTGCACGGTTATGTGTTGTATTGGTTTTGGTCTGAGGCATACTTGTGGATTAATTATGACTTGCAGAGGTTGAGATGGAGGATGAGTCAAGTAAGGAAATTCCTGGATACGGGTTATATTGCACTTTATGAGTATATGAAAATCACGGAATGAGTTGAGTTGTTATTCGTGACGGATGTAGTGTGCACGGTGTATGAACTTGCTTGGGTGCGTTAAGGCATGGTTACTTCTTTGGGGTGTTGATGTGCTAATTGAGTATAGGCAGTTCGGCCCATTTGGGCGGTGCAATTTGGGTTTGAACGGAGTGGGTGACTCTCGAGAAAGTTCCAATGGGTACGAGGTTTATATATAGCAATTGAGAATTTCTTCGGACTTGTGTATGGATAAAATCTGAGATTTGTATTTGATGGTGTCGGGACTTGCGGTAATTCTGTATGACTATGGATTCTACATTCCAGTATAAGAAAGGTAAAAGAATAATTTTAAATTCAGATAAGGTATTTTCAGAGGGGGCGTTTCGTTTGTGGTACTTATGGGGTGCTTAAAAAGAATACAGTATCTTATGGGCCTTAGGGCGGTGTCATTTTATGTTAGGAGGTCTTGTAGTGAGCTTTGGGTAAGTATCGTAGTGTTCTGACAAGGAGAAATGTCAACTTGAGGGTAATTCAGAAGAAACTCGGAGAAAGTAGGATGATCGGATAGTAGGCTGGACCAGTATGGTAATGGTATGATCGGTTCTTTAGCTACCTATGATGTGGTGAGACTTTACAGATATTTTTGTGACAATCATCTTGGGTTTGGCGACTTGCGTGACTTCGTTAAGTTAGAGAGATTTAGTTCTAATGGTCTGGTTATGTGAAAATGGGTTTCGAAGAGTTCTCAATGATTTCTATCACGGTTCGAGGTGGATATTTCCTACTGGCGTGAGGAACATGTTGCGTATTAGGATTTTCTCCTGGATGAGATCAAATGGAAAGGTTCCTAGCTAATTGAGTATGTAGCTTGCTAGTGATCAAAGTTGATTATGAGATTCTCGTACCTTTTCATATGATGGGATGATAGACGCGGTGTGTTGTGTAGGATTGAGATTTGCATGTGCAAGGTCACGGCTCAATTTTGAAGGGATGGTCATGAATTCTTAGACAACATGGACTGTTTCAGATATTTAGATGAATGTTATTACTACTTGGTGTTGCCTGAGAAGGGTACGCATTTCAAAGACGCATTGTGTTTTGACTTACGGATGCTTCATTGGTATTGCGATGCTCGCCTGGTTGATCGACTGCTGATATTCAGATTTTAGTATGTGGCACGAAAGAATTATAGAAGTATTCCTCGTTGGGATGATCGTGTATGAGAGATGTGCTAGACATTTGGGCGGTGGAGTTGGGATCAGATATGGTGATTCGTGTGTTCTATGGATTTAGAGACTGGGAGTTTTCAGGAGCAGATAGTTTCGTAGTTGTGGACTGTGAAGTTGTGACCAAAGCTAGCCAGATGATGGTATGTGTTATGATTAAGTCATTGTTGACTTTCGGAGGGTCATTTATCTATTTGTGGGTGACCAGAGTTGATTTGGGGTCCACTGGTAGGCCTAATGAGCATATGTATTCTACATCGGGTAGGATTTGTTGACTCCGAACTGCTATTATTGAGGGATGTGCCCTTCGGTTAAAATTGATTTTATTCGTATCCGATATTTTCCATGTGTTACTCTTCCATGCTACGAAGGGTTGTGATTCGTTAGTTATATGCACACATGATGCGGTTCTGTTTGGGCCTTATAGCGAAATTCGAGTGAGATGGTGATTGAGGTGTGGAATGGTTAATTGCGCCTTGGTTATGGTCTTTCCGGGCTATGGTATATTGTGTTATTGGATTATTCATAGTTATGGTCATGCAGTTCGTGTACTTGATGTCGAATTATGTGTAGTTGTTGGTTTTGAGCATGGTAGCTGGAGGAATTTCATATGGACCAGTGTTGAATGGGATCATGCATTGCCGCTGAGATACGTCGGGTTATGATCCTTTGTTTTAGATTCGTGTGTTTGGTTCTACTATGTATGATGGATTGTAGCATTGCGGTTGTGGTGATACTTATTGAAGTTGCCGGGATGGTTCGCTCATTTGAGTCATTTTCACCGATTAAGTATATTTGAATTGTTGCTTGTTGGTGCACAGATTGCACGATTGTGGTTTTAGGCTGTGTTGGCGTAGCATGTCTGTGGAATAGTTGTGTTTGATAATATAAAGTCATTGGACCTGGAATGGGTACTATCAGGCTTGATTACGGTATATTCGGGAGGATAATATTGTAAGTCGGCTTAGAAAGTGATTATGGTTCTGGTTGGGGCAAGAGAGATCCATGACTTTTTGATCCGATAAGGGGTCATGAGACTCCGCATGTTTCAATTATCATCGGCAGTATACGAAGGTTTTGGAATGAGGTATGGCTTGATATGGGATTTAATACTACTACTTGGTTGGTTTGGAGTAGTTATTGTGATCAGGAAAGGTGCTGCGAGCATACGAGTTGTGTAGTATATTATGTGATTATATCTTGAGTTATGGCTATGGCTTAATATTGTTTGTACGAACTTATATAGTGTGTAGATGTGAGATATGGGTTTTGAAAAGAAATTCTGAATGTTAGAAATTGAATCCCAAGGTTTATGGGCTAAAGTTGAATTAATGACTTCCAGTGATGTTGTATTGTCAGGCCTATACAGAATAGGGTGACGTAGGATCACCCCCGGGTATGTACATGGTAGGGTGGAATAGTGATTAAAGTCTTAGGAATAAATCTTGGCACATTCGAGGACGAACGTATGTTTAAGTGGGGGAGGATGTAACGACCCGGCCAATCGTTTTGAGTATTACAGCCCCGTTCCCCCATTTACTTCTTATCCTGTGTTCAATTATAATTATGTGGCTCGTCGAAGACGGGTCAGAATGAATTGGAACACTTAGTTCCAAGATTTAAAGCTTAAGTTGAAATAGTTGACTGGGTGTTGACTATGTGTAAACAACCCCGAAATAGAGTTTTAATAATTCCAATAGCTCTGTATGGTGATTTTGGACTTAAGAGCATGTCCGAAAAATTATTTGAAAGTCCGTAGTTAAATTAGGCTTGAATTGGCTAAAATAAAAATTTAAGTTTGGAAGTTTGACCGGGGAGTTGACTTTTTGATATCAAGGTTTGAATTTGATTCTGAAAATTGGAATATGTCTGTTATGTCATTTATGACATGTGTGCAAAATTTGAGGTCAATCGGACTTGATTTGATAGGTTTCGGTATCAAATGAGAAGTTGAAAATTCTTGATTTCATTAAGCTTGAATTGGGGTATGATTCGTGGCTTTAGCGTTGTTTGATGTGATTTAGAGGTTCGACTAAGTTCGTATGATATTTTAGGAATTGTTGATGTATTTGGTTGAGGTCCCGGAGGCTTCGAGTGAGTTTCGGATGATTAACGGATCAAATTCGGACATAAGGAAATGTTGAAAATTTTTCGGTTGCTGGTGTCTTCGCGCATGCGCATGAGGGACCATAGGTGCGGCTCGTAGAAGCGTGAAAATTGGTCGCAGAAGCGACCTGGGGAAGGCTGGCTGGGAGGCTCGTAGAAGCGCGACTGTAGATGCGGTTTGAACGTCGCAGAAGCGACCACTGTTGGCCAAGGTTGACTCGCCGATATGAGCTTCTTCCGCCCGCAGATACGACTATGCGATCGCAAATGCAGAACAAGCTGGGCAGAAGCTTTAAGTTCGGGGTTTCATTATTTTTAGCCATTTTCGGATTTTGGAGCTCGGTTTAGGCGACTTTGGAGAGGAATTTTTCACACAACTTCAGGTAAGTGTTCTTGACTCACTTGTGATTATATTTCATGGACTAATCTTCATTTTTGGCATATGATTATCGAATTTTCAAGAGAAATAGAAGGAAATTTTGTATAAATTCATAAAATGAATTTTCGAGTTTTGAATACCGATTCAGAGTCGAATTTGAATGAAATTAATATGGTTGGACTCGTGGTTGAATAAGTATTTATATTTTGTAACTTTTGTCGGGCTGCGAGACATGGGCCCCACGAGCGATTTTTGAGTGTAATTTGGATTTTGTGAAAAAATTAGTATTTTGATATGGAATTAATTCCTATATAATTTGTGTTGGCTGAATGAGATTATTTGTGATTAGATTTGAGTCGTTCGAAAGTTGATACGCGTAGAATGGAATTTCTGGAGCATTGTTTAGCTTGCTCGACATTGGATTCGGCTTGTTCGGGGTAAGTAACTCTTCTAAACTTGGAGCTGAGGGTATGAACTCTGATTATACGTATTATGTGATTTGTTTGGAGGTGACGCACATTCTAGATGACGGGCGTGTGGGCGTGCACCGTAGAAACTGAGACTCAGTTGATTCAGTAAAGCTGTATAGTCAATTAACTTATATTTTTTCATGTATTTTTATGTGTTAGAGAAGCTGAGTTGTGACTCATATTAGAAATCATGCTTAGGCAAATGTTGGTATTATTGGGACCAACTGAGATCAGTTCTTCTATCGAAGTATATGTTTAAATTATAATTTCGTACTCAGTCATATACATTCATTGCATATCATATCTCAGTCTCTGCTGTTATTTATTGATACATCATATCATCATTTTGGGATAGTTTCATGACATTGTGAGCTGAGAGATTGATGACTGAATGAGGCCGAACGCCTGATTGTGAGGATAATTATGGGATCGGGCTGCACGCCGCAGCAGGCCAGATTGGCTTATTATAGCACGTGAGTTGTTCGTGCAATACGTGAGTTATCCGTGCGGATTCATATATTTATATTATAGCATGTGAATTGTCCGTGCGGATTCAGATATTGATATTATAGCACGTGAATTGTCTGTGCAGATTATAGCGCTAGAGCTGAAGGAGCCCCTTCAGAGTCTGTACACACCCTAGTGAGCGCAAGTATCTACTGAGTGCGAGTGTCGAGTGCCGAGCGATTGTGAGGACTGAGTGACTGTGAGGGCTGAGTGACTGGGAAGACTGAGTGAATTGATACTCTGAGAGTATGCATATGGTTTTATTACTGAGTTGTATCGCATTGACATGCACACTTGACATACATGCATAAAGATGTATTTTTCCTCATGTTGTACGATATTGCATCATTCATGACTTCACATACTCATTGACATGTAGGCATAGAGATATATTTTCCTCATGCCATTTGAAAATGAAACATCATATCTGTTGTTGAAACGTTTTTTTGGAAAAATTACAGTTTTACAAAACGTACTCATATTTTGGTGATTTCGGTAAAAGATTCAGGTTTTTGCTGATATACTTGAAAAGCAACCCTATTTTTCTGGAACTGTGAACGAGCTGAGTATTTGATCTCTGAGCTACTTCTTTTATTACTTCTATTATGTTATTATGAACTGTTATTGGCTATTGATGTTGGGCCCTGACCTTTGTTCCAGCTCGTTACTACTTTCAACCTAAGGTTAGGTTTGTTACTTATTGAGTATATGGGGTCGGTTGTACTCATACTACATTTCTGCACCTTGCGTGCAGATATTGGATGTTGATGTTGTTGTGATCGACAGGAGTTGGATTTGAAGATGTACCTGTGTTCCGGCCATAGCTGCCTCTTGTTCATGGTAGCCTTAGATTTATAAAAATATGTTTATGTATATTTCGAACATATGATGTATTTATTTCATACCACCTTTGTAAATTCTAATCTTAGAACCTCATGATTTGTATTACCAGTCATTGGGGAGTGTATTAGAGTTAGCTAAATATAAATTGAATCGGATTATTGTTATTTGACTTACCTAGCGGGTGAAGTTAGGTGTCATCACGGCTAGTTATATTTTGGGTCGTGACAATAATAAATAATCTAACTAAATTATGTGTATATTTATATTAATCTTGATTTTGTTTACGTAGTAGATAATAAAACATTGCAACTTATAATAATGTCGCCTGAGGTATTGAATACCAAAATACTGTTTTATTTTATTTTTAAATTTGTGTTATTCGAGATGAAGGGGAAGGTGCCACTTTATAGAATTCCTAATGCTATAATAGCCCAGATTAAAAAATCGTGCAGATAACATGATTAATTGTATCTGTTAAATATATGAGTTTAATTATATATATTATCTCTTCAACGGCTTCACTCTAAAGCATAGCTTTGTATCCTGAAAGATTTTAACTTCGATTTATTACCCAACCGTATCAAATTTTTTGCCAATTTTATTTCCGTTGCCAATCTCTATGTACCTGAAAATAGATTAGAGAAATAGCACAAAAAAAAAGTGTATGCTTAATAGAAGAAGGTTTCATAATGCGTAATATTGTCATTATACTCGATTCAAAGAGATGACATAGTTTTTGACCCAAAAAAAAGGAGATACATAATTGTTCTTGTTACTCCCCGCAGTAGTGGCAAAATGGTTAAAAGAAAACGGTTAATCATCCATATTATCCATTAAAAATGGGTTGGATAATGAACTTTTAAAAACGGGTCAAATATGGATAAAACCCATATTATCCATTTAGAAAATGGATAACCAATGAATAACTAATGTGTTTAACTTTTACATTTGTAAAACCTCAAATTGGGATTCCTCAAGTTTGGAAGACTAGAAATTTTCCAAAAAATGATCATATTCAAGAGGTCATGGATATTATCCGCGGGTTAACCCGTTTTTCATCCGTATTAAATATGGGTCGAATCAGATAATTTATCCGTTTTATTACCCTTTTCGACCCGCCCGTTTCCCATCCCTTCTCCCCCGTTCAGTTTTACTTGTCAAGATTAAAAGAGTTATTTCAAAATACTTGTCATTTTAGAAAAACATGATATAACTGGATCTTTTTTTTTCTTTCAATTTTATCTTACTCAAGTAATGATGATATAGTTAAACTATCCTGTTAATTAATACTTTCCCTATTTCAATTTAGACGAGATAGTTTGACTCGGCACAGAGTATAAAAAAAAAGACTTTTGAAACTTGTGGTGTTAAAAGCTTAAAGGGTAAAAACTTTGTGAGACCACGACATTTGTGTGGTTATAAAAGCTTCTCATTAAAGGTAAATGGATAAAATAAAATGTTTACAATTAAATTATTTTCAAATTTAAAAATGGATAATTTATTTTAAAATAGACTAATAAGGAAATCTCATTTGAAACATAAAGAGTATTTTTTTAGGATGTGTGCAAAAATGAGAATTACTAGAAGGGAACGGAGGAAGTATTAAGAAGGAAAAACTTAGGTTAGGGTCTAACCAGCCAGTTTTCTACTACTGTATGTAAAAAGTTTTACTGCTCCAAAAACCTGTACTACAAATTTTATATGAAATTAAATATGTAGACATATTAGTTCTAGCTCGTAAAACTTGGAAACTGGAAGGAAAGAAGTAAAGGAGAAAAGGTCAAAGTAATGAAGTAGCATTCCGAGTATTACATGCTTCGGAAAGGGGAACTGACTGACACAAGTTGTTAGCTACTCTACTAAACTATATTCTCTTCTTTCCGGTCAAGTACTTTAAAAATAAAATTTTATTTTTATTTATTATTTTTTTATATATTAAGAAAAAAATAATTTATTTTTTCTGTTTTACCTTTACATCTAATTATACATTCCAAATCATTTTCCGAATCTATTAAGATTATATATCAATTAATATATGTATCATGATAAATTATGCACTTTATTTATTATTTTTAAGGGGTGTGCAAAATCAATAGTGGACAAGTAAAATTAAACGGTGGGAGTACTTGAAACTTTCCTCGAAGTTTAACAATTAGTACTCCTCTTGTCAACTTTAATTGATTTTTTTTGGTTATTTTCACATATATTAAGATCCCGTTTGGAAAAGTTTTTACTTTTTTCTGAAATCAATGTTTGGTCATAAATTTTCAAATTTTCACTTGAAAATGAATTTTGGAATTTTTCTAAAATTTGAAAAACTCCAAAAAGTTGTTATTCAAAATTTTCACTCATATTACTCACAAAACTTTCAAAACAACCCAAAATTATATTCATGTCCAAACACAACTCTAATTTTCAAATACCATTTTCACTTTTTTTCTGAAATTTTACAATTCTTATGTCCAAACGCCCACTAATTAACAATATAATTGATCATATCAACCTTAATTTGTTCATTAGAAATATACAAATATTCTTAGACTCTTACTAAGGGCAACTTTGAAAGAAAAAATTCCTTCTTAATACTATCAAATCTTGTGGATCATAAAATAAAAAAATAAAAAAAAATCAATTACGCAGAGGGAGTAACACAAGGGATGCAAAATTGGTCGACGGTGAAAGCTAAAAATGGAAAATATCAAACAACAGAAGTAGTGAATCTAGACAAAGGGAGGAAAAAGACAAATTAGTTGATGGTTGAACGTTCGTGTTACTAAATGTGGAAAAGAAACAGGAAAGAAAAGAAAAAGGGTTAGGCTACGGAAGGTATTTTTGTAATACTAATGATTTTCTGCTCCAAACAGGAATATAAAAATAACTTTACCAAATCCAATATAACATTACCAAAGCGAACCACAGTCGTAAGACCTTTTTGTGTGTGTTTGATTTTGACTAGGATTATTGGAATTTCTCTTTTTGCTCTTTTTCATTTATAATAGGATTAGGAAAGGCTAACGTTTTTTTCTATATATAAAGCAGAATCCATCCCGATTCCCCAAGTTGTTGGCAGTAGTCGGGATTCCTTCTTCAATTTGTTTTCCATAGGAGTATTCTTTTTATTGGAGAATGGCAACTGATACATTCTTTTCAGATTTGGATGAATTATGCGATAAAGTTGTTGATGAGGAGAATCTGGAATTAGATGGTGGAGACTTGGCAGACACGCTAGATAATGTTTCCAGGCTGCAAAAAACACGTCGCTACATTGACATAATGCAGAAAGTTAAAGATGCCCTAATTGAGAAGGATGATTACTCCAATTATGATCAGTTGATATTGGACTGTAATGCCTTATCAATTGACATTGAGAATGAAGTTTTTATAATCCACAATTTCATACGCGGCAAGTATCGACCCAAATTTCCTGAGTTAGAGTGCCTTGTACCTCGTCCAATTGATTATGCCCGGGTTGTTAAAAAGATCGGCAACCAAATGGATCCGACTCTTGTTGACTTGAAAGGAACAGTAGAAGCAGAGCGATCCTCAAATATCATCATGACTATTTCACTTACGGCATCAACTACCAGTGGCAAGCCATTGCCAGAAGATGTTTTACACGAGACACTGGAAGCATGTGATAGAGCCCTTGCTCTTGATTCTGCAAAGAAGAAGCTTGTTGATTTTTTGGAGACTCGAATGAGATATATTGCTCCCAATCTCTCTGCTATTGTTGGGAGTGCAGTTGCAGCTAAACTTATAGGTGCTGCTGCTGGTCTCTCGTCATTGGCAAATATGCCTTCTTGTAATGTCCTGAGTCTTGGTTCCAAAAGCAAGAATTTAGCAGGGTTCTCCTCCCAATTTTGTCGTGGATGTGGAAGTTATGTCGAGCAAACAGAAATATTCCAGAATACACCTCCTCCCTTAAGGAAGGAAGCCTGTGGATGGTTGGCAGATAAATCTACATTAGCGGCTCGCGTGGACTCGAACTCAACCAGAGGAAGCAAAGGAGAAACCACTGGAGAATATGGAACATATCTTAAGGAAGAGATCCTTAGAAAGATAGAGAAATCGCAAAAGCCACCTCTTCCAAAGCAGCAAAAGCCTCTTTCAGTTCCTGATGTAGAGCACAAGAATAACAAGAGAGGTGGTCAGCGGCTGAGAAAGAGGAAACAAAGGTATGAGATTACGGACAAGCGGAAGCTAGTAAACAGGATGCAGTTTGGAGTAGCTGAAGAAAGCTCCTTAGGAGATGGATTAGGGGTGGGTTATGGCATGCTTGGTCAGGCTGGAAGTGGCAAGT
Source organism: Nicotiana tomentosiformis (assembly GCF_000390325.3). NCBI lineage: Eukaryota > Viridiplantae > Streptophyta > Magnoliopsida > Solanales > Solanaceae > Nicotiana > Nicotiana tomentosiformis. The sequence goes on along the minus strand of NC_090813.1, from coordinate 56,711,233 downwards.
TGCGTGTATCAGCCAAAGTAGCAAAGAAGAAATTCACAAGGAGTAGTGGTGCAGTATCAGGCTTGACTTCAAATCTGGCCTTCACCCCAGTGCAAGGGATCGAGCTATTAAATCCTGCAAACCAGCTTATTGTTGCCAGCGGAACTCAAAGCACCTATTTCTCTGAGACGAAAACATTTTCTAAGGTTATTACTAATAAATACTCTCAAATAAATATTGTTTGATAGATTGACCTTGGCTGAGGAAAGGTGAACTAGGGGTATTTGTTATTTGTGAACAGCTAATTTTTAACCACGAATTTTATACTATTTTAATGTAAATATTTTTTTTAGGTCTAATCTTGATATTTTAAACTTTTATCTTACTCTTAATAGGTTTTATTTGAAAAAATAAAATTATAAAAAAAGAAACTACAAAAATATTCACGGGTATAAGTTTTATTTCTATATATATATATATATATATATATATATATATATATATATATATATATGGTTTCTTTTAATTAGATTTTTAATAAGAGAGCTAGTGTCTTAATGTTTTTTTTATTAATTATATGGTTTCTTTTATTTTTGACAAGAATTGCCCACAATTGCAATATTTGATTTCCTAAGAATCATGTTGACTAAGTACACAAAAGCAGTTCCCTTTTTTCTTTTCACATGCACACGATCATTTGCACACAATTATCGAGTCATGACCCAATTTAAGATCATGACCGGCGCTTAGGTGGCACTTAGGAGCAAGTGCCCCCAAGTAAGTCTCATTGGTATTGTACAGAAAATCGGACAAAATTTTTTCTATTTTTGGACTATCCCAAAAAATTTTCTGTCTTAAATCAACAACCAACATCCTAATATCAATTCAAACAACAATGATTTTATCAATTAACCAAAATAAATATCTACCATTAATAGTCCACCCACTAACAGCTAGGAATACTAATTTATCTCCAACTTTGATAAGCATGAGCGATACTCAACATAAGTCTATAATAACAAAAGAATACTCGTGACACTAAAAAAATGACTACGGAGTGACTCTAAGAGTTCAAAGAAAAGACCATAACAATAAATAAAATCTCCGCCCACGCGAACAAAGTGCGAGACTCACCAAGAACTATCAACCTGTCTAATTAATGAAATCCTCGCCAGCGTCAACTGCTGTCTCTGTAAAAAAAAAAATTAGCGGAGAATGAGTCGCTAGCTCAGTGAGTAATAACACTTAACCACAACCGTTTTTATTGGGGACAGGTCAGAAAATATGCTAGCATATATATTAAACAGAAAATATCATAAGAATGCCCTTTCAGAAACAATAATCAGTCTCATCATGTTTTTCATGTAATATAAATCAATTGACAATTCGGTAATAAACTCGATAAATACTGTGTAATTACTAAATTCATAATTGGGGTTTCAATGAATGGATCATGTAATCGGTATAACTGTGGACTTTTTCGCAAGAAGTCAAATATAACGGTAGCCCCTACTCGAGGAAAATCGGTAACGGTATGCTAGTTCTACCTTCCCACTAGCGAGGGTTATAACGGTAATCGATAATTACAAGGTGCATCGGGTCTAATGAACCCGTCGTTAGCTACGGGATCCTTCAAAGTCTACTCCCATTTATACTTGTCTTTGTAATCCATATATATTTATAAGAAAATATTTTAAAACAATATAGGGCATTTCGGCTCTTATCAAATCATGTAATTTCATTTCGATAATCGTAAATTCAAGTAACGGTAAAACATATCTGGTGACAACAAGAATATTTACAACAACGACAATCATCTCAAATAACTATTTTGGTATCATATCGAGTAAAAGACTTGTTCCACATGCAACTCAAAATAATCGGTAACATATTCATATTAAAAATCATGTATAAATCATGCAAGTTATGAAAACACAAATTGCGGTAAGATTACTACTCACAGTACTCATGCCGAAATACCAAATGCTTCACATCGAGCAATTCGTACAACTTCCTCTAATCAATCTATTATTACATAATATCGATCTCATGTTAATTTCCATGATTAGGCTAATTCATAGCTAATTTAGAATACCCAAATCCTTAGAGTTTCATATTTGGCTCTTAATTCACCGAATTATAATAACTCAACAAATCCCTCTTATTCTACTTGAAATATCAAGACCCATTTCAGTATCCCAACTCACTGCTACAGTTAACTTAAACCAATTCAAAATGTATTAAATACAACTCATTCATATAATATACCTAATTAATTCACTGAAATATCTCATGAATTTCTCCAAATTTCCTTAACTTTATCTTTTAAACTCTTAGTTCAATCCCAACCTCATATCTATTCAGTCCTATAAGGAATCATGTAAATAAAATAATTGTGTTTTCTAAAGAAGGAAGAATACATGTAGTTACTTTATCACTGAAACGCAAGAATATAAAAAAAAAAATCCAGTTGGGTGTGAGTTTTTTTTGGTACCAAGACTGCACCAGCACCTTTCTGATTTTTTATTGACTAAAGGATTTCCACCAACTTTTCCTTTTAAAATCCTTTCTCTGCTTCCTTTTCCTTTTGAAATCCTTTCTCTGCTTCCTTTTCCTTTTAAAATCCTTTCTCTGCTTCCTTTTACCCGTATGAGTCCTCTAGATTTTAAGTTCTTAAATCCCAAATCCTCTCTAATTAGAGCTTTTCTTGTCCTTTATATCACACCACTAGTCTTCAGATGGGCTAGGCCCACTAACGTCCTTTCTTTGTTTCTTATTTTGTTTTATTTTTTTGTTTGTTTTGTTTTATTAGTTTGTTCCTTCTTTTTTTTTTCCCGTTTTTTTGATTTAAATTATTTTCTAAATGTCCAATATGTACTCACTTAAAATATTGGGGTATACCCTCACGTTGCTCAACCTTTCACGTCACTCACACACATATCACATACACACTTCTAACCAACAACTCACTTTTTTAAGGATAATCTCCATTCATCTATAAATAGACACAAAAGAAAGAGCAAAGGGGAGGAGCTGCTATTTTTTCTCCATAAATCCAGCCATAGAAACAGTCCCAAATAGCCTCTGTAAATCAGTCCCTCAACCATCATTAAAGCAGTAGTTTCAGCCATAAAAAACAAGTGAAACTCCATTATCACCACCCCAAAACAACAGCTCAAATCGTTGCTAACTCCACCGTAAAACAGTCAGAAAATAACCCAAAAGAACCTTACTCTTAGCTCCAAAATGCAGCCATGAAACGCCAATTAAACCAATCATAAACCTCATTTAAAATTTCAGCCAAACACCTGAAATTTCTGTGTCCAACCACCATCCAAACCCAGCCGAAACAGTAAAGCTTTCTTCTTATTTCTATACGTTGTTTCGTTTTGTTTTGGGTTGAAAGCATGTTAGTCAGACTAATTTCCTTTTCATTAGTTGTTGCCTTTATTTAACATAATTTCAATGTTTAAAACTTTTCATGTGGTTGGATCCAATTTAATTCTTGAAGAATAAGTCACTTTTGATAGTTGAGAATAGATAGGCAGAGAGATTCGGGAGCTATAGGAAATTTTGGGGTCAAAATTAGTGAATAAACAAATTGGGCCAATAAGCTGAAATGTTGCCAAGCCCATTCCCTTGAATAAATATCCATATGATGGACCTAATAAATAAAACTCTATCACCTCCCTAGCTAAGTAAAAAGCGCAACGTTAGCATGATTATAAGCACACTTCAAACAATTCAGTTGTCATAGCTATGTATACGTTCGTGTGACATAGTTACAATTTCTAAAATTAAAGGCAATGTATGCGTTCGAGCGACTTTGACAAAACAATCTTAATAATAATTGAGTGTTATTAATTGTGTACACATACGCGTGACATGATTCTTGACACACCAAAAAAAAAAATAAATACACGTACGTGTGATTAATTTCAAATTAATTTTATAATTATAAATAATCAAGCAATTAAAAGCGATTTACGATAAAAAGGCATAAAATCCACATAAATACAAAATATCTGAATTTAGTAAAGCCAAGTATAATTGTTGAGCGACCGTGCTAAAGCTACGAAACTCGGGAATGTCTCACACCTTCTCCCATGTTAACAGAATTCCTTACTCGGTCTTCTGTGTTTCACAGACTTAAACATAGTCAATTTTTCTTGATTTGGGATTCAAAATAAATGGCGACTTGGGACGTTGTAAATAATTATTCCAAGTGGCGACTCTTAAAATTAAATAAATAATCCATTTTCAAATAATGTCACTTTAATTGAAAAAACTCCTTTGGCCCATTCCTCGGGAAAAAAAGAGGTGTGACAGCTCTGGCGACTCTGTTAGGGACAAGAACCCAAAACTTCTGGTTCAGGGTTCAGAATTCGAGCTTGTAATATGATCTATATTTGGCTTTATCGATAGTATGATATTTCTGTGTTTGTGGGCCTAATATGCTAATTGCCGCTCATTTACTGTTTTGATATTATCTGAACTATATAAATTATCTTCTCACACCTCCATTCCGATGTCTTCTGAATTTATGGTGCACACGTGCGCGTGGCCCACTTTTATGTTAGAAGTCATACCAATTAGAACGAGGCTGGGTCAGTAACTAGGCCGGGTAGACTTTTGTGCTCCTGGTACATTGCCCCCACCTCGGCTCGAGCTGTCCGCTTGTGTAAGCCATATCTAGAACACTCCCCCCAGGATTTTAAACCTAGAATAACATAGCCTCATGCCGGATCCCTAGTAGGAACGTTTATTTGCATCACATGCATTTGACTTTGGGGACTCAATACAGGGGTTGGGTCCGTCTAGAACATGTGTACCTAAAATTATAAGACCATTCTAATGCATCTTATATGCCACTTGTGCATTTTCTTTGATTCAGTTTGTGCATGTTGACCAGTTTCTAAAATAAAAATAAAAATATAAAAATTGAGGGAAAACCATAATGAAGAAAATAGGAGAGAGAAAATTTATCCGGTTTTCGAAAAATTCTGTTATTTGAAAACTCCAATAATCCTGTCAAAATTTTACCCCAAAAAGATTATTACAAAATAAGCTTGAATTTTTCAAAAAGTGTCATCCTATTCCTGAAACATTACCGAACTATGCGGGTCTGATTCTCACCGGATGTGAGATACATAGGCAAACCTCATCGGTTCCGGCCCTCAATTTTCAAAAATTCAAAAATATTTTCCTTTAATTCCTTCTTTAGAAATTTTTTCTTGGAGACATCAAATTTAAAAATTCAAAAATATTTTCTTTCTTCTTTAGAAGTTTTAAAACAAATCGAAATCTAAAAATATTTTCTTTCTTCTTTAGAAGCCTTTCTTTCGAAAATTTTCAACAAAAAAAAAATTTAAAATCCAAAAATATTTTCCTTGTTAGGAGCTTTTACGATTAGATTTTTTTTAAGAGTAAAAAAAAAGAGTTAGTTTATTTACTTTATTCCTTGACGGGCCTAAACGGTCCCAAACGGTCCCAACGGTCAGATTTAAAAAAAAAAGATTTACCCGTTTGGGCATTTAGAAACTAGCCGTTTGGTCTGCCAAAATAGTCGTCAGCTATTTGCAAAATAGCCTTTTAACCCCCCAAACTTTATTTTAACCCCAAACCTTTTATAAATACATTTTTTTCCTATTTTCAACTATAAATACCCCCTAATTCTTTTATTTTTCTCATAAAATCATCAATCTCTCTCTAAGTTTCTTCTATAATTGCTACTATTTCTTACTTTATTGTTTGAGGACAATAAAGTTGTGAAAAATTGTGAAGTTGGTGTGATGATCCGATAGGTCATTTTATATTTTAAACCTAATTCTGTGATCCGTAACCTTAAAAATCTCATTTTTACCCTCCTCGAGTGCGCGGTCCGGGCGTGTTTCCTGAAAGCTTTTATGCTAAAAATTGTGAAAAATATAAAATGTTGCTTTGAAAACCATTTGAGTTGACTTTGGTCAATATTTTTAGTAAACAGACCCGGATCTGTATTTTGACGGTCTCGGTAGGTCCGTATCATAATTTGGGACCTGGGCGTATGCCCGAAATTGAATTTCGAGGTCCCTAGCTCGAGATATGGAATTTTGATGAAATATTAAAAGTTTGAAAGTTTAATGATTTTAAGAATTTACTGATGTTTGGTTTTGTTGATACCGGATCCGTATTTTGGTTTCGGAGCTCGGTACAGGTCCACTATAATATTTATGACTTGTCTGTCGAATTTGGTGAGAAACGGAGTTGATTTGACGTGATTCGGACGTTCGGTTGTGAAAATAGAAGTTTTAAAATTTTCTTGAAAATTTCATTTGATTTGGTATTCGATTCGTAGTTCTAGATGTTATTTTGGCGATGTGATCGCGCGAGCAAGTTCGTATGATAATTGTTGGACTTGTGTGCACTTTTGGTTTAGAGCCCCGAGGGCTCGGGTGAGTTTCGGATAGGCTACGAGATGATTTGAACTTAGAAAGTTTGCTGGTTTTCACTTCTGCTGGTTTCTGGTTTTTCCTCCTTCGCGATCGCGAATATACTCCTGCGACCGCGAAGGGTAAATGGGCTGGGGGAGGTTTTATTGTATGCGAACGCGAAAGCTTGGTCGCGAACCCGGAGCATTGGGGGGCCTGCTCTACGCGAACGCGACCAGCCAGACGCGAACACGTAGCGTTAGATGGCTGGGGCAGGGGAGTTGAGGTAACTCTACGCGAGCCCAGTCTCGCGAACGCGGAGGTGATGCGGGCTACACCTTCACGAACGCGTAGAGTTAATCGCGATCGCATAAGCCAGTTGGGCCATGCTCTTCGCGAATACGTCAGGTTTCACGCGAAAGGGATGAACACCTGACGCCAGTGACTTAAAACAGTCCCAATTACGGGATTTTGCCATTCTTTCAAAAATTTCAAAACTAGAAGACCTAGAGGCGATTTTCCTAAAAGATTTTCTTCCCCAATTTGTTGGTAAGTGATTCTAATCTACTTTCTTTCAATTACCCATTACATTTCAGGAGTTTTCAACCTAAAATCTAGGATTTTTATGGTAGAAATTGGGGGTTTGGTAGAATTAGGGATTTTTGCATAATTGGAATTTAGACCTCAAATTGAGGTCGAATTTCAAAATAAATTATATAATCGGACTCGGGGGTGAATGGGTGAATGGATTTTGGTCCGGACCTTGGGTTTTGACCAAGCGGGCCCGAGGTCGATTTTTGACTTTTTGGGAGAAAGTTTGGGGAATCTAAATTTATGCATTGTAATTGATTTATTTAACAATATTTGATATTATTGAGTCATTTGTGGATAGATACGAGTGGTTTGGAGGTGAATTCTATAGGAAAAACGGTAATTGAGTATTGAGTGGCCTTTGGAGCGAGGTAAGTGTTATGTCTAACCTTGACTTGAGGGAATATGACTTGTTTGTCTATTTGCTACATGTTTAAATGTTGGGGAACAACGTATATGTGAGGTGACGAGTACTTATGCATTGTAGCCGGGTTAAAGCATGCGGACTGGGCTTGGTTTCTTGCAATTTTAGCTTCCTTTGTTCATGTTATCCATGTTTAGAATAGTATTGTTAAATTGATCGTTCTTATCATGTTTATGGATCTTCTGGTGATAATTGAGTATTGATTCCGAAGTTGAGGATGATATTGTGGAACAAAGTGTTGAAGTAAGGCTTGTACTTGCTATTCTATCTCCCTATTGTTATTTGTTCATTGCATTATGGTAAGGGAGAGTGTTAATGCACGAAGGGTGATGCCGTGCCATATTCTGAGTGTTAATGCACGAAGGGTGATGCCGTGCCATATTGTGAGTGTTAATGCATGAAGGGTGATGCCGTGCCATATTGTGAGAGTTAACGCATGAAGGGTGATACCGTGCCGTATCTATTGATTTATATTGTGAGGCTGAGAGTAAAAACACGAAGGGTGATGCCGTGCAATTTTCTTCATTGTGTTTAGTTGTTTTTCACTGGTTAAAATCATGTAGACTGTTCTGGTTATCATTTTCGCTGTATCTCCAATATCCTGTCCCCCTTTAGCATGTTCCCCCTAAAAGAAGTACATGTTTTGCTGTTACCGTTGTTTTCTTATACATATATTTTTATCTGCACAGTTTTATTATGTGGGTGTATTGTCTTAGCATCGTCACTACTTCGTCGAGGTTAGGCTCGACACTTGCCAGTACATGGGGTCAGTTGTACTGATACTGCACTCTGCACTTCCTGTGCAAATTTTGGTATTGGTCCCAGCTGATCGAGAGGCATAGCAGCTCGGACTAGTTCATCGGAGACTCAAGGTAGATCTGTTAGCGTTCGCAGACCTTGAAGTCCCCATCTATCTTTTTAGTTTTCTTTTATTGTTTATTTTATTCAAACAGTTGTATTGCTTTCAGACTTTTACTTGTAGTAAAATCCTAGAAGTTCGTGAGTTGTGACTCCAGATCCGGGTGGTAGTAGTTAATGATGTTTTTATATTATTCCGCACTCGCTGTATTTCATTTTAGCTTATTTGTTGTTATTTACTGAATTGAACAAGAATTGGCTTAATACTTCTCTAACGTCGGCTTGCCTAGCAAGTGGAATGTTAGGCGCCATCACGGTCCCGACGGTGGTAATTCCAGGTCGTGACATGTTGGTATCATAGCACTAGGTTGCCTAGGTCTCACAATTCACGAGCGAGCTTAGTAGAGTCTGGGGGATCGTTATGGAGACGTCTGTACTTATCTCCCAAATGCTATGAAGTTTAGGAACAAATTTCACTTATATTATTCTCTGTCATGCGATTTTATTCTATCATTGCTGATTGAACTCTTCTATTTTTGTCCTTCCGTGGATGGCCAGAACACGTACCACTTCTTTAGCTGGGCAGCAGCCAGAGCCTCCAGTATCAGACTCCAGCCGCTCATCCAGTCGGAGTAGTTCAGCCGGTTGTTGCGGCACAGATCGGTGATGGGTCAGTTATGTCTTATGAGGTTTTGTTGAGATTGGACAGGTTTACCAAGCTCTTTCCAGTTCGCTTCAGTAGTGCTCCTTCAGAGGATCCCCAGGAATATTTTGACAGCTGTCATGAGGTGTTACGGGACATGGGTGTAGTGGAGATTAATGGGGTCGATTTTGCTGCATTTCAGATGACTGGTTCTACCACAAAATAGTGGAGAGATTATTTGATGGCCAGACCAGCGGGGTCACCTGCTCTTACTTGGGACCAGTTCTCTTAGCTCTTTCTAGAGAAGTTTCTCCCTATCACACTGAGAGAGGAGCACCGTCGTCAGTTCGAGCGTCTCCAGCAGGACAGTATGATTGTTACTCAGTATGAGAACCGTTTTGTGGATTTGGCCCGTCATGCTCTTCTTTTGCTTCCTACCGAGAGAGAGAGAGAGAGAGAGAGAAAGGATGAGGAGGTTTATTGATGGACTTGCTCAGCCTATCAGATTACAACTGGCTAAGGAGACTGGGAGTGAGATTTTTTTTCAGGCGGCTGCTAATATCGCCAGGCGAGTCGAGATGGTTCTTGCTCAGGGAGGTCAGGGGTCTGACAAGAGACCACGTCATTCCGGGGGGTTCAGCGATGCCTCATCTGGAGGCAGGGGTACTTTTGGTAGAGGCCATCCTCCTAGGCCGTTTTATTCAGCACTCCAGGCATCCCATGGTGCCTCAGATGGTCATGGCCCTCATATGCCTTATTCCGACCAGCTCGCCTACAGTGCACCACCAGCTCCTATTAGTGCACCTCCACTCCAGAATTTTCAGGGTGGTTACTCAGGTCGACATGGTCAGTTTTAGTCAGAAGTCACAGCAGCCGAGGTCCTGTTATACTTGTGGTGATCCGAGGCACATTGCTAGATGTTTCCCTCGGGCATCGGGCAACTCACAGCATCAAGGTTCTCGTGCTATAGTTCCGACACCAGTTGCTGCACCACCTGCTCAACCAGCCAGAGACAAGGGTCAGGTAGCCAGAGGTAGAGGCCAGACTGTTAGAGGTGGATGTCAGGCTGTTAGAGGTGGAGGCCAGCCAGCTAGAGCCTATCCTAGAGATGTAGTTTAGAGTGGTGGGGCCCAACCCTGATGTTATGCTTTTCTAGCCAGGCCTGAGGCTGAGTCATCTGACGCTGTTATCATAGGTACTGTTTCAGTTTATAGTAGAGATGCTTCAGTTCTATTTGATCCAGGTTCTACTTATTCCTACGTGTCATCTTTTTTTGCTTCATATTTAGTTGTGCCTCGTGATTCTTTGAGTGCTCCTGTGTATGTGTCCACACTTGTGGGAGATGCTATTGTTGTAGATCATGTTTATCGTTCATGTGTAGTCACCATTGGGAGTCTTGAGACTAGTGTAGACCTTCTACTTCTCGATATGGTTGATTTCAATGTCATCTTGGGTATGGATTGGCTGTCACCTTATCACGCTATATTGGATTGTCACGCCAAGACGGTGACCTTAGCCTTACCGAGGTTGCCTCGATTAGAGTGGAGAGGGACTTTTGGCTATTCTACCAGTAGGGTTATCTCTTATGTGAAGGCTCGGCATATGGTCGAGAAGGGGTGTCTAGATTATTTAGCTTATGTCCGCGATTCTAGTGCGGAGGTTCCTTCTATGGATTCAGTGCCAGTTGTTCGTGAGTTTTCAGAGGTGCTTCCTGCAGACCTGCTGGGGATGCCATCCGACAGGGATATTGATTTTTGTATTGACTTGGCTCCGGGTACTCAACCCATTTCTATTCTGCCACACCGTATGACCCTGCCAGAGTTGAAAGAATTGAAGAACAGTTGCAAGACTTGCTTGATAAGGGCTTCATTAGACTTAGTGTCTCGCCCTGGGGTGCGCCTGTGTTTTTTGTGAAGAAGAAGGATGGGTCGATGAGGATGTGCATAGATTATCGGCAGTTGAACAAAGTCACCATCAAGAACAAGTATTGATTGCCGATGATTGATGATTTATTTGACCAGCTTCAGGGTGCCAAGGTGTTTTTGAAGATTAATTTGATATCTGGCTACCATCAGTTGAGGATTAGGGGATCCGATGTCCCTAAGACAGCTTTTCGGACTCGGTACGGACATTATGAGTTTCTAGTGATATTATTTGGGCTAACAAATGCCCCAACAACATATATGGATTTGATGAACCGGGTGTTCAAGCCCTATCTGGATTCCTTTTTGATCGTGTTTATTGATGATATCTTGATCTACTCCCGCAGTCGAGAGGAGCATCAGCAGCATCTCAGGATTGTACTTCAGACTCTGAGAGCCAACCAGTTGTATGCGAAATTTTCAAAGTGCGAGTTTTGGTTGGATTCAGTCGCTTTCTTGGGGCACGTTGTATCAGAAGAGGGCATTCAGGTAGATCCTAAGAAGATTGAGGCAGTTCAGAACTGGCATAGACCCACTTCAGCTACGGAGATCAGGAGTTTCTTGGGTTTGGCAGGCTATTACCATCGATTTATGAAGGGGTTTTCATCTATAGTAGCCCCGTTGACCAGGTTGACCCAGAAGGTGTCCCGTTCAGATGGTCAGACGAGTGTGAGGCGAGCTTTCAGAAGCTCAAGACTGCTTTGACTTCAGCGCCGGTGTTGGTGTTGCCCATAGGTTCAGGATCTTATACAGTATATTGTGGTGCGTCCCGTGTTGGGCTCGGTGCGCTATTGATGCAGGAGGGCAGGGTGATTGCGTATGCGTCGGTAGTTGAAGGTTCATGAGAAGAATTACCATGTCCATGACTTAGAGTTGGCAGCCATTTTTCATGCACTGAAGATTTGGAGGCACTATCTTTACGGTGTGTCGTGTGAGGTTTTCACGGATCATCAGAGCCTTCAGTATTTGTTCAAGCAAAAGGATATCAATTTCAGACAGAGAAGATGGTTGGAGCTATTGAAGGACTATGATATCACTATTTTGTACCACCCCGGGAAGGCCAATGTGGTGGCCGACGCCTTTAGTAGAAAGGCAACGAGTATGGGCAGCCTTGCATTCATTCCAGTCGGTAAGAGGTCGCTTGCATCAGATGTTCAGACTTTGGCCAACCAGTTTGTGAGGCTGGATATTTCAGAGCCCAACTGTGTTCTAGCCTGTACCGTCGCTCGGTATTCGTTGTTTGAGCGCATCAGGGAGCGACAATATGATGACCCTTATTTGCTTGTCCTTAGGGACATAGTGTGGCACGGTGATGCCAAGCAGGTTACTGTCGGAGATGATGGAGTTTTGAGGATGCGGGGTCGTGTTTGTATGCCTAATGTGGATGGACTTCGTGAATTGATTCTAGCGGAGGCCCACAGTTCCCGGTATTCTATTCACCCGGGCACCGCCAAGATGTATCAGGACTTGCGGCAGCATTATTAGTGAAGGAGGATGAAGAACTACTTATGTAGCTCGGTGTCTAAATTTCCAACAAGCAAAGTATGAGCATCAGAGACTTGGTGGTTTGCTTCAAAAGATAGAGATTCTTGAGTAGAAGTGGGAGCGTATCACCATGGATTTCGTTGTTGGACTTCCACAGACTCAGAGGAAGTTCGATGTAGTTTGGGTCATTGTGGACAGGCTGACTAAGTCAGCGCATTTCATTCCTGTGACAGTTACCTATTCTTCGGAGCGGTTGGCAGAGATTTACATCCGCGAGATCGTCCGTCTTCACGGTGTGCCCGTGTCTATCCTTTCTGATCGAGGTACACAGTTCACCTTGCACTTTTGGAGGACATTACATCGTGAGTTGGGCACATGGGTTGAGTTAAGCACATCGTTTCATCCTCAGACGGACAGACAGTCCGAGCGCACCATTCAAATCTTGGAGGATATGCTCTGCTCATGTGTTATAGACTTAGGAGGATCATGGGATCAGTTCTTGCCCATTGTAGAGTTCGCCTACAACAATAGCTACCCGTCGAGCGTTATGATGGCTCACTATTAGGCATTATATGGTAGGCGGTGCCGGTCGCCAGTTGGGTGGTTCGAGCCGGGGGAGGCTTGGTTGTTGGATACAGATTTGGTACAAGATGCCTTGGATAAGGTCAAGATTATTCAGGATCGACTTTGCACAACTCAGTCCAGGCAGAAGAGTTATGCCGACCGTAGAGTTCGTGATGTTGAATTCATGGTCGGAGAGAGAGTGTTGCTTCGGGTATCACCCATGAAGGGTGTAATGAGATTCGGAAAGAAGGGCAAGTTGAGCCCTAGGTATATCAGACATTTTGAGATTCTGGAGAGAGTGGGCAAGGTGGCTTACACACTCGCATTGCCACCTAGTTTAGCAGTTGTTCATCCGGTATTCCATGTGTCCATGCTCCGGAAGTATCCCGGCGATCCGTCCCATGTGTTAGATTTCAGCTCTATCCAGTTAGACAAGGATTTGATTTACGAGGAGGACCCGGTGGCTATTCTAGCCCGGCAGGTTCGACAGCTGAGACGTAAGAGTTATCCTTCAGTTCGAGTGCAGTGGAGAAGTCAGCCCGTTGAGGTAGCTACTTGGAAGTCCGAGTCGGACATGCGGAGTAGATATCCACATCTTTTCACCAGCCCAGGTACTTTTCTATATCCGTTCAAGGACGAACAGTTGTTTAGAGGTAGAGAATGTGATGACCCAATAGGTCATCTTATATTTTAAAACCTAATCCTGTGATCCGAAGGCTTAAAAATCTTATTTTTACCCTCCTCGAGTTGTGTGTGCGGTCCGAGCGTGTTTTCGGAAAGCTTTTATGTTAAAAACTGTGAAAAATATGAAATGTTGCTTTGAAAACCATTTGAGTTGACTTTGATCAATATTTTGAGTAAACGGACCCAGATTTATGTTTTGACAGTCCCGGTAGGTCTGTATCGTAATTTGGGACCTGGGCATATACCCGAAATAGAATTCCGAGGTCCCTAGCTCGAGATGTGAAATTTTGATGAAAAATTAAAAGTTTGAAAGTCTAATGATTTTAAGAATTTACTGATGTTTGGTTTTGTTGATACCGGGTCCGTATTTTGGTTTCGGATCCCGGTACAGGTCCACTATAATATTTATGATTTGTCTGTCAAAGTTGGTGAGAAACAGAATTGATTTGACGTGATTCGGACGTTTTGTTTTGAAAATAGTAGTTTTAAAGTTTTCTTGAAAATTCCATTTGATTTGGTGTCCGATTCGTAGTTCTAGGTGTTATTTTGGCGATGTGATCGCGCGATTAAGTTCGTATGATAATTGTTGGACTTGTGTGCACTTTTGGTTTAGAACCCCGAGGGCTCGGGTGAGTTTCGGATAGGCTACGGGATGATTTGAACTTAGAAAGTTTGCTAGTTTTCACTTCTGTTGGTTTCTGGTGTTTCCTCCTTCACGATCGCGAATATACCCCCGCGATCGCGAAGGGTAAAATGGGCTGGGGGAGGTTTTGTTGTACGCGAACGCTGAGAATTGGGGGCCCTGCTCTACGCGAACGCGACCAGCCACACGCGAACGCGTAGCGTTAGATAGCCGGGGTAGGGGAGTTGAGGTAACTCTACGCGAACGTGAGCCCAGTCTCACGAACGCATAGGTGAGGCAGGCTAGACCTTCGCGAACGCGTGGAGTTACTCGTGATCACGTAAGCCAGTTGGGCCATGCTCTTCGCGAACGCATCAGGTTTCACGCGAACGCGATGAACACCTGACGCCAGTGACTTAAAACAATTCCAATTATGGGATTTTGCCATTCTTTCAAAAATTTCAAAACTAGAAGACCTAGAGGCGATTTTCCTAAAAGATTTTATTCCCCAATTTGTTGGTAAGTGATTCTAACCTACGTTATTTCAATTACCCATTACATTTCATGAGTTTTCAACCTAAAATCTAGGATTTTTCATGGTGGAAATTGGGGGTTTGGGTAGAATTAGTGATTTTTGCATAATTGGAATTTAAACCTCGAATTGAGCTCGGATTTCGAAATAAATTATATAATCGGGCTCAGGGGTGAATGGGTCCGGACCTCGGGTTTTGACCAAGCGGGCCCGGGGTCGATTTTTGACTTTTTAGGGGAAAGTTTGGGGAATCTAAATTTATGCATTGTAATTGATTTCTTTATAAATATTTGATATTATTGAGTCATTTATGGATAGATACGAGTGGTTTGGAGGTGAATTCTAGAGGAAAAGCGGTAATTGAGCATTGAGTGGCCTTTGGAGCGAGGTAAGTGTTGTATCTAACCTTGACTTGAGGGAATATGACTTGTTTGTCTATTTGCTGCATGTTTAAATGTTGGGGAACAACGTATATGTGAGGTGATGAGTACTTATGCGTTGTAGTCGGGTTAAAGCATGCGGGCGGGGCTTGGTTTCTTGCAATTTTAGCTTCCTTTGTTCATGTTATCCATGTTTAGAATAATATTATTAAATTAATCGTTCTTATCATGTTTATGGATCTTCTGGTGATAATTGAGTATTGATTCCGAAGTTGAGGTTGATATTGTGGAACCAAATATGTGGGTGTTTTGTCATAGCCTCGTCACTACTTCGTCGAGGTTAGGCTCGACACTTACCAGTAAATGAGGTTGGTTATACTAATACTGCACTCTACACTTCCTGTGCAGATTTTGGTATTGGTCCCAACTGATCGAGAGGCGTAGCAGCTCGGACTGGTTCATCGGAGACTCAAGGTAGATTTATTGGCGTTCGCAGACCTTGAAGTCCCCGACTATCTTTTCACTTTCTTTTACTGTTTCTTTTATTCAAACAGTTGTATTTCTTTCAGACTTTTACTTGTAGTAAAATCCTAGAAGTTCGTGAGTTGTGACTCCATATCCGGGTGGTAGTAGTTAATGAAGTTTTTATATTATTCCGCATTCGCTATATTTCATTTTAGCTTATTTGTTGTTATTTACTGAATTGAACATGAATTGGCTTAATAATTCTCTAACGTCGGCTTGTCTAGCCAGTGGAATGTTAGGCGCCATCACGGTCCCGGCAGTGGGAATTCCGGGTCATGACAGTTGGTGAATTGAAGTATTCAAGTCTTCAACGGTAATCAATTTTCAACAAGTTGTTCGTCAATTCGGTCAACGCGTTCCAACTCTTAATTTTTAATATTATAGTTTTGTTTGTTTTATTTGTTTTCTATTATTTGATTTATTAAGATGACTTCCTTAAAAACAATTTGGTAAAATTAAGTGAAAATACAAGAGTGGCAAATCTAGTGGCCGATTTGTTCCTTCTCCACTTCCCCTAGCTCCCCGACCCAAACCCCATACCCGTCCTACACCTGCTATTCTTGATAGTGATAATAGTTTATTATTATTTACTAAGAGTCAATTTTGCCATAATGTTGGAGCTGGTGAACAATTAGACCATGAATTAATGAATGCTCTTTGTTCTAACCCAACTATTGATGAAAATGATGAGGAGGAAATAGATTTTGATGAAATGCAACCGGATGACGATACACCTACTAGTCCTGCTCCTGAAGTTAACCCAACTAATGAGAATCCAAATGATGCCCCGTCTCACCATCCTGCTACTACCCCTACCTTTTCTAGATAACGTACCAAACGGACAGAAACATCTATTGTTTGGCCCATTTTTTACTCAACTAATTCCACTAAATAAGGCTAAGTATAAAACTTATGGCAAGGAGTTAGCTTTTAAATATTTTGGAGGTCGGGGGGAACGAGAACTTTGGCTAGACACATATTGATACACCCTCAAGATGAAGTCAAATATCTTCGTATGAAAGCCTTGGCCGAGGGGACAAGTGTACCTACTCCTAGTTAGGCTGACCCTAGTACCGGGTTAAATTAATTTCAAACGGGAATTAACACTGTTACCAGTGGTATTTTATATTATGATCCAAAATATGATCGGGAAGAATTGGCAAAACTGGTTACTGTTATGTGCTTACCCTATAGTTTTTCTTCTAACTCTCACTTTGTGCATTATATTAGAATTTTTTTTAATCCTACTTATAAAGGTTTTCCTCGCACAACCGTAAAGAGTGATATTTAAAAATATAAACATGAATATGTACAACATTTGCATATTTATTTACTCATATAAATTATCGTGTTGCTATTATAACTGATATTAGTAGAAGTGGTATTGACTGTGATTACCTTACTGTTACCAGTCATTGGATTGATGAGGATTGGATAATACAAAAGCACATTATTGCTTATAGAAATAATTAATTCACGTTACACAGGGCAGTTTATTGCTAGCACATTTACGAATATTTGTAGATATTTTTGCATTAGTGATAAAATCATGTCAGTTTCAATGGATAATACTACTAGTAACACAAATGTTTTAGCCTTGTTTACCACTACACTAAGTCCTGCATTTAGTAACATTTTTCATGTTAGATGTATTTGTCATATTTACCATTTAATTGTGGGTAATAGTATGAGAATTTTAAATATTGAAATTGAAAAGGTTAAAATGGCTCTTAACTGGCTTTTTATTCAAACCGTAGAAGTAGACTTAGAGAATATTTTAAAAGATGCGATGAATTTGGCCTAAGAGAAAGAAAGGTTCCTAAACCTTGTCCAACTAGATGGAATTACATGTATAAAAGTTTAGTTGTTGTATATGAATATAGAAACCCCATAAACTCAACGTTTAATGCTTATGTAAGTGATGATGACGAGCACCTTACAAATGCGGATTGGGCTAATGTTAAAATGCTTGTAGATTTTTTAGAAAAATTTTATTTTGTTAGAAATAAATTTTCTGGGCAATATTATCCTACTATTTCTAACTATTTAGTTTATATTGCAGAACTTGCAAACTATTTTGCTCATTTTTCAGAAGGTGGAAAATTTGTCAACTTGCTATTGATTCTATGAGAAAAAAGTTTAAAAAATATTTTTCCTTATCCCCCCTATTTATGGTGCTGCTGCCTTGTTAAATCCTACTATGAAATTAGGAGGTCCTCAATTTTGGTATGAAACTGTTTATAATGGTTTAGCACTTGAAGAAGAGGAGTTGTCTAAACTTCCGGAAGCAATAGCCTCATTTAAAATAAATGCTCAAACTATTTATAATGCTTATCAAGTTGCATTAGATCAGGCTAGACCAAGTGTTCTAACTCCTTCTTCTTCTGATTCTCAATTATCTAAAAGAACTGTGGGAGTAAGAGCACTTAGTGCTTGAGCGGAGTTCAGGGGTTCTCAAGGTTCTACTACTAGTGATGTTTCACAACTAAATGAGCTTGAAGTTTATTTGTCACAGGGAATTGAGGAAGTGAATCCCGATGGCTCCTTTAATATTTTGGAATTGTGGATGGAAAAAGAAAAATACTTTCCGATTCTTTCAAGGATGGCCTGAGACATTTTAATTATTCAAGCTTCAACAGTGGCATCGGAGAATGCTTTCAGTCAAGCAAGACTTCAACTCGGTGATTATAGAGCGTCTATGAGGGAGATCTTGGAAAAATTAGTACTTTTCAGAGATTGGATCCGTTCAGAAAGAAGAAATTTTGGACTTGCTGAATCACAACCAGAGGTAGACGAAGCTTACGAAGAAATGCTAGCTAAACTTGCGGAGGATTCTGCTTCGCCCGGAAGCGGTGATTACCAAACTTCTTTTCTGCCATCACCAACGGAAATTCCTCCGGACCTTAATAGATTTATGAAGTTTGTAAGAGATACCATGTAACTTATATGAACAAAAATTAGTATGTATTATGTAACTTGTATTTTGGCACATCTTGGTTAGTTTCTTTTTCTTCTCAATGGTGGTATTAGCACCTTGTTGTTCTCATTCCATGGGGGGAGGAAGACTAAGAAAGATATTGCCATGTTTGTTTAATGCTATAATAAAATTATAACGCATTGCTTTGAATATCTCTTTACAATATTTTTGTCTTTAAATTTGAATTAAAAAATTTAGCTCACAATTCTATAATATAATTTACAATGAATTGCCTTAGATATTTTTATTACCATCTTTTTTTCTCTAACTTCTATAAAAATTTTAAAACAAAAATATCCGTTGGGCCCACTTAGGCCCGGGACCGGCCCACATGCCACCTTTACAAAAGAGTAAAAAAATGAAATGAGGAAAATGATTGACAAAGAAAAAGAATAAGAAAAGAGAGTGCTAAAGTCAAGATAAAATAAACCAATAAGCCAAGATGAAGTATGAAGCCTTCTAAGCTTATTTTAAAAATAAAAATGGCATTAGGCGCATGACATACAAGGTGTGGCTCACACGTTTGTTGTTTGTCATAAAATATGAAGTTGAACAAAGGTAGTTGGTTTGTGGTTTAAACTTGCAATTCACCCTTAAAAGACACCTAAGTTTGATAAGTAAGATTGGCATGGTGTTCCTGTGGCCCATCTGAAGAGGTATTGTAACCAATTGAGGGGAGCGAGAGGCAAAGAAGAATTGCTCATGGCCTATTTTGGGGAAAGTTTGACAAGAATTACTTCCGAGTGGTACATGGATCAAGAGATCGCACATTGGCATGTCTGGGATGACCTACCCAAGACTTTGTCTACCGGTTCTAGTACAACGTGGATATTGCTCCTGATAGAAATTTGTTGTCCAATTTGAAAAGGAAACCCACGAAAAGTTTCCGTGAATATGCTGTCAAGTGGCGAGAGCAGGCCACTAGGGTAAAGCCTCCAATTGATGAAGGGGAGATGGTTAAGGTCTTTCTGTAGGCCCAAGAGTCAGACTACTTCCAAAATATGATGTCGGGCATGGAAAAGTCGTTCGCTGAGGCTACTAAAATTGGGAAAATGGTTTGAAGACGGGAAGAATACTAAGTCAGGTTGCCTTTAAGGCCACATCACAAGTTGTTCAGAATGGTTTGGTGGGTTTGACGAACATGACAAAAAGAGAAGATTGATCCATGATAGCTCCGAGCTCGAGGGGGCGCAGGTCATTCAACCAATCATATATGCCACCCAAAAGACCGCAAACATTATTAGCCGCACCATGATGCTGCATATGTCGTGGCACCGACACACTATACGGTGATGAATGCACAATCATACACTCGGCCATAAAACTACCCACAAAACCGAGCTCCACCTCTCATAAATGCCCGTCCCTACCAAGCTCCATATAGTCTCCGATAAAAAAAATTTACAATGCTATCCTCGCCCAAGAGAGCCTCCCGGATGGAATGAGTTCACCCTTATTGGTGAATTATATCCATGTTTGTTCCAAAGGCTAACCAGGCTAGGTTTTCTACAAGTCCCCCTCGCACCGAGGTGATGCTAGATGTGAATATCAATCTGGAGAAGTAGGACACGATACTGAGCACTGTTGAACTTTTAGAAAAGCAATGGAGGACCTCATTAAGGTCAAGGCAATAGTTCGTAGGGAAGAAGAGGCCCCTAATGTGACAACCAATCTTTTGCCTACTCACAACAAAGGTTCAGTCGTTGGAATGATTTGTGATGACGGGAAATTTGATCCAGCACTGAAATCCATTGTAGCCATGGTTATGACAGAAGAAAAACCTAAAAGTGGTCATCAAACTTGAAAAATTCCCTATCGGACGGGAGTCTCGATAACCGGTCTTGTTGTCTTTTCTGCATTTCGGGTTATCTCAGGGTGTAATTCAAATGTTTTCACTCTATTGTCTTACTTTCTGATGTAAACCCTTCTATTTATTTTTTTAAAAAAACAATTCAAATAAATGAAATTAATATTCATCATCCATGAATGTCTCTTTTCTTACTCTTATCACTTTTCTTACTTTCTTTCTAGTTCTATTAAATACAGATTTTAATAACATGACATGCTTGCGGATTTCATGCTCAGATCCTAAAATGTTGTCAGACCTTGAAATAATGAATCAATAAGTAGAATGTGTCGAAGATAAGACTTGTAAAAAAATTAACAGAGAATTAGGACAACAAGCCTAAACCAAGTCCAAACGAAAATCACCCTTACTTGATTGGTTTATGGCACTGAAGTTGTGATATCAGTAGAAGTTGAAATTTTCTCTCTTCGAATCATTGTTGAAACCGAGTTCGAGGATGAAGATTGGGTCAAGACCCGATTGAAGCAATTGACTTTGGTTGATGAAAAGCGATTGGCTACAGTTTGCCACAGGCAGTTGTACCAACAAAGAATGACCCGTGCTTACAACAAGAAAGTGCGGCCCAAGAATTTTGAAATAGCGCAACTCATTCTGAGGCGTATTCTTCCGCATCACGAGGAAGCTAAAGAAAAATTTGCCCCGAATTAGAAGGTCCATACATTGTAACAAAATTGTTTCCAAAGGGAGTACTGTATTTGGGAGATATCAAAGGAAATGTTCCTGATAATTGTCAATGCAGACGCGGTCAAAAGGTACTATGTGACCCTTTATGCAGCTTTAATTCTCTCTGATTGGGATGCCGAAGGTTTTCATTCTTAGTACCCAAATACTATTAAAAAGTTGCTAACCCTTTGTGACAAATATATTTTCCTTGGTCACTCTCTTTGGAACCTTGTATGTAATGAGAAATAAAAAGAAAAGAAAAGGATTGAAAAAAATGAAAAATAATAAAAAAGAAAAAAAAGAAAAGAAAAGAAAAAATAAAGAAGAAGAAAAAAAAGTCCAAAACAAGTTCATGTTAATTGAACTACGTCCGACCTGATTCCGAAAGGATACGTAGGCAGCCTCACTCTATGGTTCGGTCTCACAAAAATAAAAATCCACATTCCCCCAAAACTGAAAACTGGGGCAGATGTTACAAAGGTTCGGTGATGGTTTGGCCCGAAAGGTTTCAAAGTTGTAATTCAATCAAAATTCTTTTTACCCAAATCCTTTCAAGTCCTTCTGATCAATTGGCGAGAATGTTCAAGAATTGGAGGATACAATTACTTGGATCGGATGCAACTAAATGAGAGAGTCCTATTAGTGAAAACCCTCATAGGCACTGTATGGCGATGGTGAGTAGAGAAAATAAAAATGAGAGAGTTTTTTTTAGTGAAAACCCGCAAAAGGCACTATAAGGCGATGGCGAGAAGAGAAATGAGAGAGGTCAGCTAATGAATACCCGCAAAAGGCACTGTTGTTGGAAAAGAGGATCCACGCAACCATGACATCAACACGGTCCTAAGCAAGATTTCTCGGTTTCAAGTCGAAAATTGTGATGAGTTTCTGAGATTCAGACGGTTTACACAGATTAGGCATCCAGTCCAAAAGGCATGTCATGTTCATTGAAGTCCGCATGTGCTCCCAGATAAGTCCACCTTTCTATTCCCCGAAAGGGTCACCTATTATTTTCAACCCATTCTCTATTCCACTGTTTGTTTTTCTTTGAATCCCTTTCGGTATAACTTTATTCAAAAAATAAGGCAAAGAAAAGACGATAAGACCTATTTACACGGTTCTCATTTGAATCGAATTGATATATTCAAAAGGTGCCCAGCCTCGGCAAGGGCATCAAGTCGACCTTGACTAGCCATGATTGGTCGATGCTTTGAAAGAAGTCAAAAGTGATTTTCCCACAAAGGCATCAAGTCCCACGCGACCAACCGTCACGGCAAAGTTTGGAAAATCCAAAGGTTCTCTGGGGTTAGAAATGCAGTTGGTATTTAGGAAATAACCAGTTGCAGTTGAAATCATTAAAGAAGATGAGCCGAGATCAAGAAACTGAAATGATCAAGGCCACAAACCGATAACCATTTTAAAACTAACGATTGTTTTTTGTTCAGCACAGGAATAGAACAATTTTAGGAAACAATTCGTGAAAAGAGGAACACCACTAAGTGAAGTTCTCAAATCCTTAATTTTCTCCCAATATACATGTAATCATGTTATTTTTAGTTTCATTATAGGGAATCAATATCCTATCTACAATACGGGGTACTACATTCCTTGGTTGTATTTTATTGCTAACATAGGGTACGACATTCCCTAGTAGCATCTCAGAGTGCCTCAAGCCTCATGTTCTGCCAACATAGGGTACGACATTCCCTAATAGGGTACTACATCCCATGGTTGTATTTTTTATTGCCAACATGGGGTATGACATTCCCTAGTAGCATCTCATAGTGCCTCGATCCTCATGCTCTGCCGACATAGGGTACGACATTCCCTAGTAGCATCTAGAGCGCCACGATCCTCATTTTTGCCAACATAGGGTACGACATTCCCTAATAGCATCTTAGATTGCCTCTAGCCTCATTTTATTTCCAACATAGGGTACGACATTCTCTAGTAGCATCCAAAGTGTCACGAGCCTCATCTTATTTCCAACACAGGGTACTACATCCCTTGGTTGCATTTCTTATTGCTAACATAGGGTACGAAATTCCCTAGTAGCATCTCAGAGTGCCTCGAGCCTCGTGTTATTGGCAACATAGGGTACAACACTCCCTAGTATCATCTCAGAACACCACAAGCCTTATTTTATTTCCAACATAGGGTGCGACATTCCCTAGTAGCGTCCTAGGGTGCCTTGAGCCTCATCTTATTAACAACATAGGGTACGACATCCCCTAGTAGTATCCTAGAGTGCCATGAGCCTCATCTTATTGTCAACACAGGGTACTACATCCCCTGGTTACCTTCCTTCTTGTTAACATAGGGTACAACATCCCCTATTATAAAATATAAAAAAAATCTCATTTCTTTTTAATTCTTTATTCTGCAGTAGCAAAATAGTTTATCATATTTTCAATAACTCACAAAAATTTCCTAGTGCAAACTAGGGCAGAAAGTTTTTGTTCGTTTTGTTTGTTTGTGATGGCTTGTAGGTTTTCTGCAAAGCACGGATTGGATGTGCAAAAAAATAAGATTCCGGTTCTTGCCAAATAAAGTGGAACGTTTGATCTCAATACCAACTATAACAAGCTTTGACATAATGCATGCGGAAACATAGGGTCTCAAGATCCATCTTCTCATCATCTGATCAAGAAACAAGCCTATGAGAATATTTCATAGTTTGTTGCATTGAGAGTATCAAGTTTCAGTCTAACGTCAATGGGGAAGCAAGTCAAGAATCCAAACTCCAGATGGCATTTAGATAGGAATTTTGTAACTCTAATATTTCAAGAATATGTAATTTTCTTTTCATTTTGATGTAATAATAGGAACCGTGGATCGGAACCTCGACGAAACTTCGCTCGACTCTCTATCTAAGCGTACTCTATCACTCTTTTTCCACTCGAATTACATGTGACCTGATTCCCTTATAACCCGGGATATGTAAGCTACCTAAAACCAAGGCTCGGTCACATCTTTTTCTTTTATCTTCTTTTCCTTTTTAAATAATAGTGAGGTCAAAAATCAGTCACCTTGTTCATTTTCTTTGCCTGAAAACTATTCATGTTTCCAAGCAAAAAGGGGCATGCTGTGAACAACTAATTTTTGACCACACCCGAATTTTATACTATTTTAGTGTAAATATTGTTTTTAGGTTTAATATTGATATTTTAAACTTTTATCTTACTCTTAATAGGTTTTATTTAAAAAATCAAAATTTTAAAAATGTAAAAAAAAACTACAAAAATATTCACATTCTTAGGTATAAGTTTTATTTCTCTCTCTCTCTCTCTCTCTCTCTCTCTCTCTCTCTATATATATATATATATATATATATATATATATATATATATATATATATATATATATATATATATATATATATATATATATATGGTTTCTTTTAATTAGATTTTTAATAAGAGAGCTAGTGCTTTTAATACTTTTCTTAGTGTTTTTATTAATTATATGGTTTCTTTTATTTTTGACACCTCACAGAACGAGAGAAGAATTGACCACAATTGCAATATTTGGTTTCCTAAGAATCGTGTTGACTAAGTACGCAAAAGCAGTTCTCATTTTTCTTTTCACCTGCACACGACCATTTGCACACAATTACCCCCACGTTGCTCCACCTTTCACATCACTCACACACGATGTCACATACACACATCTAACCAACATCTCACTCTTTTAAGGATAATCTCCATTCATCTATAAATAGACACAAAAAGAAAGAGCAAAGGAGGAGGACTATTTTTTCTCCATAAATCCAGCCATAAAATAGTCCCAAACGGCCTCTGTAAATCAGTCCCTCAACCAGCATTAAAGCAGTAGTTTCAGCCATGAAAAACAAGTGAAACTCCATTAACACCACCCCAAAATAGCAGCTCAAATCACTGCTAACTCCACCATAAAATAGCTAGAAAACAGCCCCAAAGAACCTTACTCTTAGCTCCAAAACGCAGCCATGAAACGCCAGTTAAACCAATCATAAACCTCATTTAAAATTCTAGGACATGAAGTCATTGTTTGCTTATATGTTGATGACATATTGATAATGAGCAAAAATATGGCAGATATAAATGTTACTAAGCGCATGTTGGCTAGCAAATTCAACATGAAAGACTTAGGAGTTGCTGATGTGATCTTAGGAATTAGAATTCACAAAACTCCACAAGGTCTAGTATTATCACAGTCTCACTACATTGAAAAGGTACTTGACAAGTTCAAGTATTTGGATTTCAAAATTGCCAAGACTCCAATTGACGTGAGTTATGCACATCAAAAGAATGAAGGTGAATGTGACTCACAACTGGACTATGCAAGAGTATTGGGAAGTTTGATGTATATCATGAATTGTACGTGACTAGATATAGCATGTGCTATTAGCAAACGGAGTCGGTTTACAAGTAATCCTAATCAAATACATTGGATGGCAATGAAACAAGTTTTGGGGTATCTGAAACATACCCAAAATTATGCTATGCATTATAACAAATATCCCTCTGTGATCGAGGGATATAGTGATGCAAATTGGATCACCAGATCATCTGAAGTTAAATCCACGAGTGGATGTGTTTTCATAATTGTGGTGGAGCAGTGTCTTGGAAATCATCCAAACAAACGTGCATCGCCCGTTCTACAATGGAATCTGAATTCATAACTTTAAATAAGGCCGGTGAAGAAGCTGAATGGCTCCGGAATTTCTTAGAAGATATTCCATTTTGGCCCAAACCTTTGGCACCTATATGTATACATTGTGATAGTCAAGCGGCAATAGGCAGGGCAGGGAGCGTTATGTATAACGAAAAATCTCGTCATATACGACGGAGACACAATACCGTTAGACAACTACTCTCTAGTGGTGTTATCACGATTGACTGCGTAAAGTCAAGAGATAACATGTCGGATCCACTTACAAAAGGCCTATCTAGAGAGGCAGTTGAAAGATCATCGAAGGGAATGAGGTTAAGGCCTAGGAAAAGTCATCATGGCGGTAACTCTACCTAGCAGACTGGAGATCCCAAGAGTTAGGTTCAAAGAGATCAAATAAAGTTATGAATGACGGTTCAACATTGTCAAATAACTCAACTCATTCTCATGATGAAGACGATGTTCAGAAACTAAGGTAAAGCATTAAGGCTTTTTGATGAGTCAATAAAGCTTAAAACTTTTTAATGATTTGATAAGTCTAGCAGGATATGACCAAATAGTGTATCTATAGGATTACACATTTAGAAATCACATATGTGAGTGTGAAGTGTAATACGCTTCAAGGGTAATGAAAGTAAAGGTCCATTCTCTAAGCACTCATGAAACCAGGCGGTGTTCATGGCTGCAACGAACACAACCGTGAGAATCATAGATGATTAAGAGTTGATTGTGTGACTTATGTTGTCCAGGTATACAACAAAGCTCGACAGTTCAAAGATATCTAATCTACCGATTGACCGAGTATATCCGATATAAGTTCACTACGGAAAGTTTAAAGGGAAACCACTTATCCAGATGCAATTAATTCTTGCATGTAAATCACTCACTAGTCCATGCATCCCTTTGTCTTATAGCCATTCCCCATTCATGTGGGGGATTGTTGGGATTAAAGATTGGTGAATGGGAAATGGAGGGAAGAAAGTGGAGGAAAAGACAGCTCCCTTTTGCTTTAGAAAGAGCAAAGTGTCCCTCATTGATAGTGGAAAGAAAGATGAATGTGATTATATTGAGAAAGCACTTCTCTTGGTGTTAAATGGGTTATAAAAGTAAGCCCCTCGCCGCCGTCTTCGACGCTCGGCTCGACTTCGTCTTCGGATTCAGATATGGTCAAAGATCGATTGATTGAAAGATGAATGTGCTTATATTGAGAAAGCACTTCTCTTGGTGCTAAATGGTGTAACGACCTGACCGGTCATTTTGATAATTTAAGTCCCGTTCAATGGCATAAGGCCCTGAGAAGCTTCGTATTATGTGTATTGACTTGCATGCGTGGTTGAATTTAGTTACCGGATGATTCGAAGTGATTTGGGACACTTAGTCCCTAAAATGGAAGCTTAAGTCTTAGGATTTTGACCGTAGTTGGAACTATGTGAAGACGACTCCGGAATAGAGTTCCGGCGGTTCCCTTAGCTCCGTTGGGTGATTTTGGACTTCGGAGCGTGTCTGGATGGTGAATTTGAGGTCTGTAGACGATTTAGACTTGAAATGGCGAAAGTCAAATTTTCGGAGATTTTGACCGGAAGTGGACTTTTTGATATTGGGGTCAGAATGAGATTCTAGTTGGAACAACTCCGTTATGTCATTTTTGACTTGCCTGCAAAATTTGACGTCATTCCGGGTTGATTTGATTTGTTTCGGCACGAGTATTTGAAGTTGGAAGATTTGAAAGTTCATAAGTTTGATTCATGGCACGATTTGTAGTTTGAGCGTTGTTTGATGTGATTTGAGACCCCGAGCGAGTCTGTGTTAGGTTATATAACTTGTTTTTTTGTTTAGACGGAGTCCCGGGGGCCTCGGGTGTGTTTCGGTCGGGCTACGGGCCAAATTCTTCTATTTTTGGACTATTGGTTTCTGCCATCTAGTTTCCTTAATTGCGTTCGTGTCACTTACTCCGCGTTCGCGTAGTGTAATTTTAGAGGGTGAATTACTTGTTCTCCGCGTTCGCATAGCTCCTTCCGTGATCGCGGAAGCCTGCCTTCCCCTTCTTCGCGTTCGCGTCCGCTCCATCGCGTTCGCATAGTAGAAACTAGGAGCTAGTGACCATTTCCTCTACGCGTTCGCACTGTTCTATCCGGGAATGCGTAAGCGTGCTTTCCTCTCCTTCGCGTTCGCGTGCCGCTTCACGCGTTCACGTAGCCAAGTTCCTGGGCTATTATTTTGCTTCTTCGCGATCGCACATGCTTGTTCGCAATCGCACAGCACCAATTTCGGGCAGTAGCCATTTCCTTTTCGCGATCGCAGCTCCTCTTCCGCGATCGCGATGTACAAATACCTGGGCAGAATAGAAAGTTCTCTATTCCGAGGATTAGCCATTGTTAACATTATTTGGAGTTCTAGAGATCGGTTTTGAGCGATTCTTTGTGGGTTTTTCAAGCAAATCGATTGGGTAAGTGTTCTTCACCTAGAATTTATTATATTCCATGATTTTATCTTTATTTTAATCATTTAATTTGTGTTTTGAGTTGAGGAAAATGGGATTATTGAAGAAAACTTTCAAAAATGAAAATTCATAATTTGAGGGACGAAATGGTATCGGAATTTGATAAACTTAGTATGGTTGAACTCGTATCGGAATGGGTATTCGGGTTTTGTAAAATTTGTAGGGTTTCGAGGTGCGGGACCCGGGAGTCAACTTTTGGGTCGATTTTTAGATTTTGATAAAGATTGAAGCTTTATGATCCGGAATAGTTTCTTATGAGTTTTATTTGTGCTTTGAAGTTATTTTGGTTAGATTTGAGCCATCCTGAGGTCATTTTACCCTAGAAGTTCATTTTAGAGTATCGGTTTGTCTTCTTTGAGGTAAGTATCTTGCCCAAACTTATGTGGGGGAACTACCCCTTAGGATTTGAGTCTTCTGTGTTGATTGCAGTATGTGTACGCGAGGTGACGAGTACGTGCTCAGACTTATTTGTTGAAATTAGCCTTTTAGGGTTCCTAGGTCCTTGCATTCATTGACTATGGAGTTGTACTTGTTATGATTACGTTCCTTAATTACTAGTTTCACCTTAACCTTCCTAATTAGAATCAATTGCTTCATGATCCACTCTTACTGTTTACTTGATTCATATGTTCCTTAATTGAAATTGTTATCTCTTCCATTGCCATATTATCTTTTCCCTAACTGCGTATCTTTAATTGAAGTTGTAATTGTCCCTTTTTGTAAATGTTCACCCTTAATTGAGGTTATGGTGATTTTCTCGCTGCCCACTTTTATTTGAATTGGTTGTATCTCTTCCGTAATTGTCCAAAACTTAAAAGAAGCTTAGATATCATATGCCTTAGTGGACTTGCCCTTATTCGGAATTATTTGACTCGTGTTAGTTTCTTGTTGTTGAACCGTACATTGTGGGATCATTGTTACATATTGTTTCCTTCCCTGTTGAGCTGTTCTTATTATGCCTAGTATTCTTTATTATGGTTATTCCTTGTGAACTAGTTCTACCATTTCTTGTGATCGAAGGTTCATGAATTGATTTACTTGCCGTACTTTGTATTATTGTTATTGTTGTTGTGGTACTTGTTGTTGTGATGCACGAGGTTTCTGCCGTGCGGTAGTTTTTATGGGGTTGCACAAGGTTTCTGCAGTGTGATTGTTGTTATGGGGTTGCACGAGGTTTCTGCCGTGCTATTGTTACTACTGATATTTGCACATGCGGCGTGATAAGGCGGGCTATATATATATGTGGGTTGCGCATGTGGCGAGACAAGGTGGGTTGTGTCAGAGATTGATTTGTGATAATTTGTGATGGCCTGGGGGCATTCTTGTTGTTGATGTTTGTGTAGTGGTACACTTAACTGTGTGAGCTTTATCTTGTGGATAGTTGTGTGAAAACATTCTACGTCAGCAGATGGGTTGCTTTGAGTGTGGAGATACCGGCCACATAGAGAGAGATTTTCCCGGACTTCGGATAAAGGTGTCACAACGGGGTATTCAGGAGAGTAGAGGGCGCCCAAGAGGGGGAGACCCAGCCTGTTAATGTGTTTCATATAGTAGGCTTGAGACCGCTGCGTCAGATGATGCCATACAAGTATGCTTTTGATTTGTTACAGAGGGGCACCATTCTTATTTTGTTTCGGTTCTGCTTATCGAGGCGAGTTCCCTTATTGGTTGCTTCATTTATGGGTAAGTTTCCTGATTATTACTTTACTTATGTGTTTACCCCTGTTGGGAGATTCTATGAGTGGTAGCTCGTGTCTATCATTTGTTTTTATTCATTATTGAGAGTTATGAGGCTAGAAGTGAATTCTGGTTGTCCATTATGGTAGGTTTGATGTGATTCCTGAGTAATTTGGTTACGAATTATGATTTGATACTCTACCGAGGTAAGAGTTTAGTAAGTGTTGTGATTTTTTTGGTAGAATTGAGCTAGTGGAAGATTTCCATTGGTATGATGTGCATTCGACTTGTGATTCAGAGTTGAGGGTGAGACCCTCACGATTCCATGTGATTTTATATGTTTGAGCCGGGCTGCGTGCCGCGGTGGAAGTTATATCAGGATGACATCCTTGTGATTTGTTCATATACTTTAAATTTTCCTTTTAAATTGATTTGTAGGATGGTACTCATAGAGATTTGTGCCTGTTGGGCTTGTTTGATATTTTTCTTATGTGTTTCTCTTTACATATTCAGTCATTTTCGTTCTGTGCTTCTTGAGTTTTAGCTTACGGGATGTGTGCCCGATGGTGTTATTTGTGACTTGTTGATTTGGGTGTATAGTTAAGAGGTCTTCATGTTTCTTGCATCGTTGTCAGTGTTGTGGAGATTTGGAACAGTGCTCTAACGGTTATAAGGCTAATTGCCGGTGCAGATTTTGATTACGGGCAGCTATTGCGATCAGAAATGTTATTATGGGCATATGAGTGGCATGTCATGTTGAGTGGTCGTACCTTGTGGGTGTAGGCATGAGTTGTTGCAGCTGGCTGAGACTGATACCGGGAGTGGATTTAGAATTGGGGTCTTTTGGAGATGAATGGAAGGTGAGAATTTTGACTCTAAGGCTTATCGATGTTGGTAGAAAGGATAAATTACAGTGGAGATGGTGTCGTCAGGCTTATGTGGATTGGGGTGACGTGGGGTCATCCGCGGGTGTATATTGGATATGTGCTTTCAGTGATTTGAAAACTTCGAGGCGATTCTTGGCACGTTCAAGGACGAGCGTTTGTTTAAGAGGGGAATGATGTAACGACCCGGCCAGTCGTTTTGAGAATTTAAGTCCCGTTCGGCGACATAAGGCCCTGAGCAGCTTCATATTATGTGTATTGACTTGCGTGCGTGGTTGAATTCAGTTGCAGGATGATTCGGAATGATTTGGGACACTTAGTCCCTAAAACGGAAGCTTAAGTCTTAGGATTTTGACCGTAGTTGGAGCTGTATGAAGATCACTATGGAGTTTCGGCGGTTCCTTTAGCTCCGTTGGGTGATTTTGGACTTAGGGGCATATCCGGACGGTGAATTTGAGGTCTGTAGTTGATTTAGTCTTGAAATGGCGAAAGTCGAATTTTCAGAGATTTTGACCGGAAGTGAACTTTTTGATATTGGGGTCGTAATGCAATTTCGAGAGTTGGAACAGCTCTGTTATGTCATTTGGGACTTGCCTGCAAAATTTGACGTCATTCCGAGTTGATTTGATAGTGTCTTCGGCACGAGTTTTTGAAGTTGGAAGATTTAAAAGTTCACAAGTTCGATTCATGGCGCGATTTGTATTTTCGACATTGTTTGATGTGATTTGAGACCCTGAGCGAGTCTGTGTTAAGTTATAGAACTTGTTTGTGTGTTTAGATAGGGTCCCGGGGGCCTCGGGTGTGTTTCGGACGGGCTACGGGCCAAATTCTACTATTTTTGGACTGCTGGTTTCTGTCATCTGGTTTCCTTAATCGCGTTCGCGTCACTTACTCCGCGTTCGCGTAGTGTAATTTTGGAGGATGAATTATTTGTTCTCCGCATTCGCATAACTCCTTCCGCGATCGCGAAAGCCTGCCTTCCCCTTCTTCGCGTTCGCGTCCGCTCTATCGCGTTCGCGTAGTAGAAACTAGGAGCTGGGAGTTGGTGACCATTTCCTATACGCGTACGCACTATTCTATCCGCGAATGCGTAAGCGTGCTTTCCCCTCCTTCGCATTCGCGTGCCGCTTCACGAGTTCATGTAGCCTAGTTCCTGGGCCATTATTTTCCTTCTTCGTGATCGCACATGCTTGTTTGCGATCGCACAACACCAATTCCGAGCAGTAGCCATTTCCTCTTCGCGATCGCAACTTCTCTTCCGCGATTGCGATGTACAAATACCTGGGCAGAATATAAAGTTCTCTATTCTGAGGGTTAGCCATTTTAAACATTTTTGGAGTTCTAGAGCTCGATTTTGAGCGATTCTTTGTGGGTGTTTCAAGAAAATCGATTGGGTAAGTGTTCTTCAGCTAGAATTTATTATATTCCATGATTTTATCTTTATTTTTAACATTTAATTTGTGTTTTGAGATGAGGAAAATGGGGATTTTTGAAGAAAACTTTCAAAAATGAAAAATCATGATTTGAGGGACGAAATGGTTTCGGAATTTGATAAATTTAGTATGGTTGAACTCGTATCGGAATGGGTGTTCGGGTTTTTTGAAATTTGTTGGGTTCCGAGGTGCGGGCCCGGGAGTCGACTTTTGGGTCGATTTTTAGATTTTGATAAAGATTGAAGCTTTTTGATCCGGAATAGTTTCTTATAAGTTTTATTTGTGCTTTGAAGTTATTTTGGTTAGATTTGAGCCGTCCGGAGGTCATTTCACCCGAGAAGTTCATTTTAGAGTATCGGTTTGTCTTCTTTGAGGTAAGTATCTTGCCTAACCTTGTGTGGGAGAACTATCCCTTAGGATTTGAGTCTTCTGTGTTGATTGTAGTCCGTGTACGCGAGATGACGAGTACGTGCTCGGGCTTATTTGTTGAAATTGGCCTTTTAGGGTTCCTAGGTCCTTGCATTCATTGAATATGCAGTTGTATTTGTTATGATTACGTTCCTTAATTATTAGTTTCACCTTTACCTGCCTAATTAGAATCAATTGCTTCATGATCCACTCTTACTGTTTACTTGATTCATATGTGCCTTAATTGAAATTGTTATCTCTTCCATTGTCATGTTATCGTTTCCCTAACTGCGTATCTTTAATTGAAGTTGTAGTTGTCCTTTTTTGTAAATGTTTACTCTTAATTGAGGTTATGGTGATTTTCTCGCTGCCCACTTTTATTTGAATTGGTTGTATCTCTTCCGTAATTCTCCAAACTTAAAAGAAGCTTAGATATCATATGCCTTAGTAGACTTGCCCTTATTCGGAATTATTTGATTCGTGTTAGTTTCTTGTTGTTGAACCGTACATTGTGGGACCATTATTACATATTGTTTCCTTCCCTGTTGAGTTGTACTTATTACGCCTACTATTCTTTAATATGGTTATTCCTTGTGAACTAGTTCTACCATTTCTTGTGATCAAAGGTTCTTGAGTTGATTTACTTGTCGTACTTTGTATTATTGTCATTGTTGTTGTGGTACTTGTTGTTGTGATGCACGAGGTTTCTGCCGTGCGGTTGTTATTGTGATGCACGAGGTTTATGCCGTGCGGTTGTTATTATGGGGTTGCATGAGGTTTCTGTCGTGCTATTGTTACTACTGATATTTGCACATGCAGCGTGACAAGGCGGGCTATATATATGTGGGTTGTGCATGTGGCAAGACAAGGTGGGCTGTGTCAGGGATTTATTTGTAATGACTTGCGATGGCTTGGGGGGCATTCTTGTTATTGATGTTTGTGTAGTGGTACACTTACCAGTGTGAGTTTTATCTTGTGGAAAGTTGTGTTCAAACATTCTGCGTGCTGTCCATTTCTTTTCCTGTACTTACTAGATGGCATGAACTATGTTAGGACACTTGCACAAGCATACACATAGTTGAGTACTCTTATCGGTTAAGAAGTTTTCTTGATATTATTGAGTATAGATGAACACCCTTGTTTACCTGCCTTTTATGTGAGAATGGCTCTATTTGGCACATGAGTTGTGAGTGCGGTTATGAAGTGTAATGAGGGCACAGGATGCCAAGTGTTAGGGTTCAGGTATTGGAACCCATGAGTTGTGAATAGTATGAGGTTCGGTACCTCGTGGATTTTATTGACTAAAATCGGGTGTGAAAGTTGTCGGATTGTTGAGTTATTACTTGTCCTTTCTTTATTTGTGATTATCGGACTTAGGTTGTGCTTCCGTTCATTCTTCTATGTCATTATTATGGTGTTCCGCTAATAGTTGTTGTTTTCCTTCCCTATTGCAATTACCTTATTAATTGCCACTTCGCGTAGTCTTTATGTAGATATCATACTTTGTTGGTTCTATACTTATACTTGTTCAGGTTATTTAGTCCAGTAGGTGTCTTGACTGTTCCTCGTCACTACTCCACTGAGGTTAGTCTTGATACTTGCTGGGTACTGCCGTGGTGTACTCGTACTAGACTTCTGCACATTTTTGTGCAGATCCTAGTATTTTGAAGTCAGATGATCATTAGCTAGCTATGCGGACTGTTGCTGTGGAGACTCAAGCTAAACCTGCTGCTGTGTTCGCAGACTTCGGAGTCACCTTCTGATTTGTATTCATACTGTTACTTTATTTCAAACAGTTGTATTTAGAAAATTATAGCAAACTCTGTAGAGCTTATGACTTGTACTACCGGGTTTTAGGAATTGTAAATTTTATAGATATTTCTATTTCAAAAATTGTTAGATGTTATTTACTTATTGTTGTTATTCAGTAAATGTTAGGCTTACCTGGTCCCTAAGACTAGGTGCCATCACGATACCCAACAGAGGAAAAATTGGGCCGTGACAAGTTGGTATCAAAGCTCTAGGTTCATATGTGCTATGAGTAATAAGCGAGTATAGTAGAGTCTTGCGGATCGGTATTAGGACAGTTTCACTTCCTTTATTCCTATCGTGCGAGTTCATTGGTCTCGATGTTTGAACTTTTATCATTCCATTCTCTCACAGTTGGTGAGGACACGATCTGCAGTTGTTGATGACGTTATCCCCGGAGCAAACGTCGCTAGGGGAAGAGGCAGAGGCCAATGAGGAGCACGTGCCGCAGCTAGGGCACCTACCCGAGCAGCAATTGAGGAGCCGCTAGTAGTTCTAGTTGGGGGGCGGGTACCAGAGGCGCCTGCTATTACCCCCGGACTTCAGGAGACCTTAGCACAGTTCCTGAGCATATTTGGTACATTGGCTCAGGCATGGTTGATTCCAGTTACATCAGCTATTTCACAGACCGGGGGAGGAGCTCAGACTCCCGCCGCCCACACTCCAGAACAACGAGTTCATGTTGGTCAGGTTCCAGATATCATGGCGACACAGACTGTGGTCTCAGTTCAGCCCGTAGTTAGGGCAGCAGCATATGAGGAAGAACAACTTAGACTTGAGAGGTACAAGAAGTACCACTCTCCTACCTTCAGTGGATTGGCAACAGATAATGCCCAGGGTTTTTGTAACGACCCGGCTGGTCGTTTTGAGTGTATTAGCCCCGATCCCCTATTAACTGCTTCCCCCGTATCTTTTTCTGCTTATGTGACTAGCCGAGAGGTTTTATTTTTGGTTTCGAAGTGTTTTGGGATACTTAGTCCCTAAACGGAAGCTTAAGCCTTACGATTTTGATCGTAGTTGTAACTGTGTGAAGACGACTCCGGAATGGAGTTTCGTCGGTTCCATTAGCTCTGTTGGGTGAGTTTTGACTTAGGGGCGTGCCCGAATTGTGTTTTGGAGGTCTGAAGCTCATTTAGGCTTGAAATGGCGAAAGTCAAATTTTTAGACATTTTGACCGGTGGAGGACGTTTTGATATCGAGGTAGGATTTCGATTTCGGAAGTTGGAGTAGGTCCGTAGGGTTGAATATGACTTATGTGCAAAATTTGGGGTCAATCGGAAGTGGTTTGATAGGTTTCGGCATCAGTTGTAGAAATTGGAAGTTTCAAGTTCATTAAGTTTGAAACGGAAGGTGATTCGTGTTTTTAGTTTTGTTTGATGTGATTTGAGGGCTCGACTAAGTTCATATGGTATTTTATGACTTGTTCGTATCTTTGGTTGAGGTCCCTGGGGCCTCGAGTATGTTTCGGATCATTATTAGATGCATTTTGGACTTAGAGAAATGGCTGAAGTTCTGTGATCTGGTGCATCTGGTTTCCTTAAACGCGATCGCGAGAGAGGGACCGCGATCGCGTAGGCTCATCTAGGCAGAGGAAGTTTTATTCTTCGCGTTCGCGGACATAAAGATGCGAACACGTAGTGGTGTGAAGTGGTGCTTCGCGAACGCGTGGCCAAGGTCGCGTTCACGTAGAGTTAAGGAGGCTAAAGCTGGGCCACGCGCTTTGCTCATCGCGAACACATGAGGACGTTCGCGATTGCGTAAGTCTGAGAGCTAGCACATCGCGTTCGCTTGGGTTTTTGTGCGTCTGCATAGGGTTAAATTCTGGGGCAACGAAGTTGTTCTTTGTGATCACGAGGCTATTTCTGCGATCGCAATTAAGGAATCAGTGGGCACTTATATCATTTCAAAACGATGGCCATTTTTATCAAAACATGAGTTTGGGAGCTCGAAATTGGACGATATTTTGAGTGATTTTTAGAGACATCGATTGGGTAATGATTATACACTTCGTTTTGGTTATATCCTGCTAATCTATCATTAATTTCATCATTTAATTTCGAATTTAGGGTTAAAACTTGGGGATAATGGAAAGAAGTTCTTCAACCAAGAGTTTGGGTTTTGTTTGGGATTTTGACATCGGATTTGGATAATTTTGGTACGAGTGAACTCGTGAGTGAATGTGTGTTCATATTTTGTGACTTTTACCCGATTCTGAGACATGGGTTCGGGGAAGCTTTTTGGGGCAATTTTCTTATTTCTTGCTTTAACTTTGATTTCATTAATTAGATTAGTTTCTTATTGTTGTATTTATGGTATGTAATTGATTTTGCTTAGATTTGGGGCATTCGAGATCGGATATTTGTGGAAAAGGCATTGTTACCGATTAATTGAGCTTGGTTCGAGGTAAGTGGCTTGCCTAAACTTGTGTGAGGTGACGAGTACGTACATGGGCTATTTGTTATAAGACCCGATTTATTTTTACTAAGTAGCAACTCGTTTTTCCTTTAATTTGAGTTATACCGTTTAAATGAGTATTAGTCTGTTTTCATTCTTAATTGAGCTATTCTAATATGTGTAGTTATCCTGTTTAGTCTAATATCGCATGTCTACGTGCTTTAACTACTTATTTGAACTCTGTGAAGCATGCCTAGTTGATTTCCTGCTTTTCCTTGTTCTTTATCAGTATAACTATAGAAATCTTGCTATTTACTATTGTATTTGTCGGTTTGAGCTGTTTGTTTACTTTGAGACTACGAGGCGGTTCCTCGAGAGTTCTCCCTGCACATTTACTTTTGAGACTACGAGGCGGTTTCTCGGGAGTTCTCCCTAAACATTTACTTTTGAGACTACGGGGCGGTTCCTCGGGAGTTCTCCCTGTACATTTACTTTTGAGACTACGAGGCGGTTCATCGAGAGTTCTCCCTGTACACTTACTTTTGAGACTACGAAGCGGTTCCTCGGGAGTTCTCTCTGTATATTTACTTTTGAGACTACGAGGCGGTTCCTCGGAAGTTCTCCCTGCATATTTACTTTTGAGACTGAGGCGGTACCTCGGGAGTTCTCCTTGTATATTTATTTTGGGACTACAAGACGGTATCTCGGGAGATCCCGTATTGTTTACCCCTGCGTGTTGCACTGTTGCCTTGCTGTGTTTCCTTTTGTTAAATTCTAGTCTCTTATTATACTGTACATTCTCCTCCTTTATTTATTATATACCAGTGGGCCTGACCTGACCTCGTCACTACCCGACTGAGGTTAGGCTTGGAACTTACTAGGTACCGTTGTGGTGTACTCATGCTACTCTTCTGCATATGTTTTTGTGTGCAGATCCAGGTACTTCTTATCATCCCCGCTACTAGCTGAGAGTGCTTGCTATTGTACAGAGACTTCAAGGTACATCTGCCGCGTCCGCAGACCTTGGAGTCCCCCTCTATTCTCTCCTATGTCATTTATCTTCCATACTTCTTTTGTTAGACTTTGGCGTATAGAGATACTAGGTTCCTTCTGTAGCTTTTGACTTATGATGTTCCGGGTTTTGGGAAACTGTGTACGTCTAGTGTTTTGGCTATTGTATATGCCGAGCGGCATTATTATTGGTTATTCAGTATCTAATGTAGTTAGTTGTTTAGTTTTGCTTCCATTATTGATATTTCCGCAATCTGTTAGGCTTACCTAGTCGTAGAGACTAGGTGCCGTCACGACATGTCTCGGAAGGATGTTTGGGTCGTAACAAGTTGGTATCAGAGCTCTAGGTTCATAGGTGTCGTGAGTCATGAGCCGGTTTATTAGAGTCTCGGGGATCTGTACGGAGGCGTCTGTACTTATTTTCGGGAGGCTATGGAACTGTTAGGAAAAAAATTATCCTTCTTTGATTCCTTGTCGTGCGAAATTTGTTGACATCAAAAAAATAAATTCTAAACTTATGTATTCTATTCTTTCTCACAGATGGTGAGGACCCGTACTGGAGGATATGATGACCAGGCACCTGCGCCCCTTGCTAGAGTCACGAGAGGCCGGGGCCGGGATAGAGGCCGAGGACGTCCACGCGGTGTAGCCAAAGCTCCCGCACGAGCTGCTACAGAGGAGCCCCCAGTAGTTCCAGCAGGAGGGCAGGCACCTGAGGTACCTGTTGCTGCACCAGCCCTCCAGGAGACTCTAGCCTATTTTCTGAGCATGTTCAGCACCTTAGCTCAGGCTGGATTGATTCCACTTGGTCTTGCCATATATCAGGCTGGGGGAGGAGCACAGACTCCCATCGCTGATACTCCAGAGCAGCGGGTCCAGGCCGACGAGGTTCCAGAGATTATACCGATGCAGCTGGTAGCTCCGGTTCAGCACGAGACCAGGATAACCGCTTCTGAGGCAGAGCAGCTCAAACTTGAGAGGTACAAGAAGTACCACCCACCTAGCTATAGAGGATTGGCTATAGATGATGCTCAGGATTTTCTGGAGGAGTGTCATCGTATTCTCCGTACTATGGGCGTAGCGGAGACGATCGAGTTTTGTTTTACCACCTTTCAGCTTAGAGGAGCAGTCTATCAGTGGCAGCGTGCTTATGAATTGAGTAGTCCAGATAAGGAAGCTTCACTTACATGGACTTAGTTCTCAGACATGTTTTTGAGAGAGTATGTCCCTCAGAGCCTCAGGGACTAATGGCGCGTGGAGTTTGAGCAGCTGCACCAGGGTGCTATGACTATGCCAGAGTATGCAGTCTGCTTCAGTGATTTGGCCCGACATGAACCGGCCTTGGTTGCCACAGTTCGAGAGAGGGTTCGACAGCTTATTGAAGGACTCTACCCTAGTATCCGGATTAGTATGGACAGGGAGTTGGAGATGGATATTTCTTATCACCAGGTTGTGAGTATCGCCAGGAGATTGGAGGGCATGCTTGCCCGGGATAGAGAGGAGAGAGAGGCCAAGAGGTCTCGAGAAACAGGTTCTTATTCTGGTGATCGTGCCCCAGCAGCTCGCCATGCTAGGGGTTGTGGGAGTCGCCCCGTTCATTCAACTCTTCCAGCTGCCAGTGGTATTCTGGTCCCTGCTAGGCCCCAAGAGCCTTATTATGCACCGCCAGTATCTAGTGTGCCTCCTGCTCAGGGTGCTTTTAACGGCCAGTCCAGCAGACCTGGCCCGAGCCAGTCACAGCAGTCACGCCCTCTGAGAGCTTGTTTTGAGTATGACGACACTCGCCATATAGTGTGCTCCACCGGGTCTTCAGGCTATGATTCCAGCACCAGCTACCACCCCACCTACTCAGCCAGCTCGAGGTGGAGGTCGGGGAGGTCGAGGTCGCCCTAGAGGGGGAGGCCATGCCAGATATTATGCTCTTCTGGCTCGTACAGAGGCAGTTGCTTCCAACACTGTCATTACAGATATTGTTCCGGTCTGTCATAGAGATGTGTCGGAATTATTTGACCCAAGCTGTATATATTTCTATGTGTCCTCTTATTTTGCCCCGTATTTGGGTGTATCTCGAGATTCTTTGAGTTTCCCTGTTTATGTGTCTACTCATGTGGGAGATTCTCTTGTTGTGGACCGCGTGTATCAGTCGTGTTTGATTGCTCTTAGTGGTTTTGAGACTAGAGCCGATTTACTATTACTCAGCATGGTAGACTTTGATGTTATCTTAGGCATGGACTGGTTGTCGCCCCATTATTCTATTCTTGATTGTCATGCCAAAACCGTGACGCTGGCTATGCCAAGATTACTGTGATTAGAGTGGAGAGATACCTTAGAGTATACTACCAGTAGAGTTATTTCATTTCCTAAAGCTTAACGAATGGTTGATAAGGGGTGTGACGCATATCTAGCTTATGTGAGAGATATCAGTATTGATACCCCTACAGTTGAGTTAGTTCTAGTAGTGAGGGAATTTCCAGATGTGTTTCCAGCTGATCTTCCGGGCATACCGCCCGACAGAGATATTGATTTCGGAATTGATTTGTTGCCGGGCACTCAACCCATATCTATTCCTCCATATCGTATGGCTCCTCCTGAGTTGAAGGAGTTGAAGGAGCAGTTATAGGAGTTGCTTGTTAAGGGCTTCATTCAGCCCAATGTGTCACCTTGGGGTGCTCCTGTCTTATTTGTGAAGAAGAAAGATGTATCTATGCGGATGTGTATTGATTACCGACAGTTGAACAAATTACAGTGAAGTACATGTATCCTTTGTCTCGTATTGATGACCTATTTGATAAATTACAGGGTGCCAGAGTGTTTTCCAAGATTGACTTATGTTCAGGCTATCATCAGTTGAAGATTTGGGAGCCATATATCCCGAAGGCTGCTTTCAGGACTCGGTATGGCCACTACGAGTTCCTTGTGATACCATTTGGGCTGACCAATGCCCCAGCAGCTTTTACGCACTTGATGCACAGTGTGTTGTGTCCTTATCTTGACTCGTTTGTCATTGTTTTTATTGACGACATTCTGGTGTACTCCCAGACTTGGGAGGATCATGAGCAACACCTGAGGACTGTGCTTCAGACCTTGAGAGAAAAGAAGTTATATGCGAAATTTTCAAAGTGCGAGTTTTGGCTAGACTTAGTGGCATTCTTGGGTCATGTAGTATCGAGTGATGGGATCCAGGTGGATCCGAAGAAGGTGGAAGCAGTACAGAGTTGGCTTAGACCGTCATCAGCTACGAAGATTCAGAGTTTTCTTAGTTTGGCAGGGTATTACCGTCGTTTTGTAGAGGGATTCTCATCTATTGCAGCACCTATGACCAGGCTGACCCAGAAGGGTGCTCCATTCAGGTGGACCGAGGAGTGTGAGGAGAGATTTCACAAGCTCAAGACAACTTTGATGCATATTGTGATGCATATTGTGATGCATCACGGATTGGTCTCGGTGCGGTGTTGATGCAGGATGGTAGGGTGATTGCTTACGCGTCCAGACAGCTGAAGGTGCATGAAAAGAACTATCTTGTCTACGACTTTGAGTTAGCATCTATTATTCATGCCTTGAAGATTTGGTGGCACTATTTGTACGGTGTTCCTTTTGAGATTTGCACCGATCACCGGAGTTTGAAATATCTGTTCAAACAGAAGTATCTTAACTTGCGTCAGCGGAGGTGGTTGGAGTTTCTTAAGGATTATGATATCACCATTTTGTACCATCCGGGGAAGGCCAATGTGGTGGTCGATGCTTTGAGTCATCGAGCATAGAGTTGGATGTTCAGGCCTAAGCCAACCAGTTTGTGAGATTGGATATTTCTAAGCCGAGTCGAGTATTGGCTTGTGTGGTCTCTTAGTCTTCTCTTTATGATCATATTAGGGAGCGTCAGTATGATGACCCCCATCTGCTTGTCCTTAAGGACACGGTCCAGCACGGTGATGCTAAGGAGGTCACTATTGGGGATGATGGTGCATTGAGGATGCAGGGCAGACTATGTGAGCCTAATATGGATGGTTTGCGTGAGCTGATTCTTCAAGAGGCTCACAGTTCACGATACTCCATTCATCCGGGTGCCGCGAAGATGTATCAGGACTTGAGGCAGCATTGCTGGTGGAGAAGAATAAAGAAGGACATAGTGGAACATGTAGCTCGGTGTCTAAATTGCCAGCAGGTGAAGTATGAGCATCAGCGGCCAGGTGGGTTACTTCAGAAGTTAGAGATTCCGGAGTGGAAATGGGAACAGATCACTATGGATTTCGTTGTTGGACTCCCACGGACTCAGCATAGGTTTGATGCAGTTTGGGTGATTGTGGATAGGCTGACCAAGTCAGCTCATTTCCTTCCTGTGATGACTACCTATTCTTCCGAGCAACTAGCTCGAATTTATATCCGCGAGATTGTCAAGCTTCATGGCGTACCAGTATCTATCATCTCTGACCGAGATACGCAGTTTACATCACGGTTCTGGAGGGCTGTATAACAGGAATTGGGTACTCGGGTTGAGTTGAGCACAGTATTTCACCCTCAGACGAATGGACAGTCCAAGCACACTATTTAGATACTGGAGGATATGCTCCGCACTTGTGTGATAGATTTTGGAGGTTCTTGGGATCAGCTCTTGCCACTTGCGGAGTTTTCCTACAACAACAGTTATCAGTCGAGCATTCAGATGGTACCATATGAAGCTCTGTATGGTAGGCGGTGTCGATATCCAGCGGGTTGGTTCGAGCCGGGCGAGGCTAGATTATTGGGTACAGACTTGGTTCAGGATGCCCTGTATAAGGTGAAGGTGATTCAGGATTGACTTAGTACAACCCAGTCCAGATAGAAGAGTTGTGCGGACCGGAAGGTTCGCGATGTTGCATTCATGGTTGGAGAGCGGGTCTTGCTCTGGGTTTCACCTATGAAGGGCGTTTTGAGGTTCGGGAAGAAGGGCAAGCTGAGCCCAAGGATTATCGGCTCATTTGAGGTGTTGCGACGTGTTGGAAGGTTTCTTATGAGCTTGCCTTGCCTCCTAGTTTTGCAGGGGTCCATCCAGTATTCCATGTTTCTATGCTCTGAAAATATCACGGCGATCCGGCTCATGTGTTGGATTTCAGCTCAGTCCAGTTGGACAAAGATCTATTTTATGTTGAGGAG
Source organism: Nicotiana tomentosiformis (assembly GCF_000390325.3). NCBI lineage: Eukaryota > Viridiplantae > Streptophyta > Magnoliopsida > Solanales > Solanaceae > Nicotiana > Nicotiana tomentosiformis. The sequence continues at coordinate 56,668,211 of NC_090813.1, read as the reverse complement.
CCAGTGGCTATTTTGGACAGGCAGGTTCGAAAGCTGAGGTCAAAGAATATTACTTCGGTGAAGGTGCAGTGGAGGGGTCAGCCAGTCGAGGAGGCGACTTGGGAGACCGAGCAGGATATGCGCAGCCATTATCCTCATCTTTTCACCACTTCAGGTATCTCTCTATACTCATTCGAGGGCGAACGTTTGTTTTAAGAGGGAGAGGATGTAACGACTGGCCGGTCGTTTTGAGTGTATTAGCCTCGATCCCCTATTAACTGCTTCCCCTGTATCTTTTTCTACTTATGTGACTTGCCGGGAGGTTTTGTTTTTGGTTTCGGTGTGTTTTGGGACACTTAATTCCTAAATGAAAGCTTAAGCCTTAGGATTTTGACCATAGTCAGAACTGTGTGAAGATAACTCCGAAATGGAGTTTCATCTATTCCGTTAGCTCCGTTGGGTGATTTTGGACTTAGGGGCGTGTCCGGATTGTGTTTTGGAGGTCTGAAACTCATTTAGGCTTGAAATGGCGAAAGTCAAATTTTTGGAGATTTTGACCGGTATTGGACTTTTTGATATCGGGGTCGGATTCCAATTCCGGAAGTTGGAGTAGGTTCGTAAGGTTAAATATGACTTGTGTGCAAAATTTGGGGTCAGTCGGTGGTTTGATAGGTTTCGGCATCGGTTATAGAAATTGGAAGTTTCAAGTTCATTAAGTTTGAATCAGAGGGTGATTTGTGTTTTTAGCGTTGTTTGATGTGATTTGAGGGCTCGACTAAGTTTGTATGGTGTTTTAGGACTTGTTGGTATCTTTGGTTGAGGTCCCGAGGACCTCGGGTCTGTTTCAGATCATTATCGAATGCATTTTGGACTTAGAGAAATGGCTGAAGTTCTGTGATCTGGTGCATCTAGTTTCCTTATACGCGATCGCGAGAGAGGGGCCGCAATCGCGTAGGCTCAGCTGGGCAGAGGAAGTTTTGTTCTTCTTGTTCGCGGGCACAAGGATACGAACGTGTAGTGGTGTGAAGTGGTGCTTCGTGAACGCGTGGCCAAGGTCGCGTTCGCGTAGAGTTATGGAGGCTAAAGCTGGGCCACGCGCTTTGCTCATCAAGAATGCGTGAGGACGTTCGTGATCGCGTAAGTCTGAGATCCAGCACATCGCGTTCGCTTGGTGTTTGGGCGTTCGCGTAGGGTTAAATCCTGGGGCAGCAAAATTGTTCTTCGCAATCGCGAGGCTATTTCCGCGATCGCGATTAAGGAATCACTAGGCAGACTTATATCATTTCAAAACGAGGGTTTGACCATTTTTATCAAAACTTGAGTTTGGGAGCTCGGACTTGGACGTGATTTTGAGGGATTTTCAGAGACATTGATTGGGTAATGATTCTACAATCCATTTTGGTTATATCCCACTAATCTATCATTAATTTCATCATTTAATTTCGAATTTGGGGTGAAAATTTGGGGAAAATGGAAAGAAGTTCTTCAACCAAGAGTTTGGGTTTTGATTGGGATTTTGACATCGGATTTGGATAATTTCTTATAGTTGTATTTATGGTATGTAATTGATTTTGGCTAGATTTGGGGCATTCGAAGTCAGATATTCATGGAAAAGGCATTGTTACCGATTGGTTGAGCTTGGTTCGAGGTAAGTGACTTGTCTAACCTTGTGTGGAGGAAATCCCCTTAGGATTTGGTACTGTTGTGATATGTGAGCACCGTGTACGTGAGGTGACGAGTACGTACACGGGTTATTCGTTGTAAAACCCGATTTATTTTTACTGAGTAGCAACCCGTTTTTCCTTTAATTTGAGTTATACCGTTTAAATGAGTATTAGTCTGTTTTCATTCTTAATTGGGCTATTCCAATATGTGATGTTATCCTATTTAGTCTAATATCGCATGTCTACATGATTTAACTTCTTATTTGAACTCTGTGAAGCATGCCTAGTTGATTTTCTGCTTTTCCTTGTTCTTTATCAGTATAACTGTAGAAATCTTGCTATTAACTGTTGTACTTGTCGGTTTGAGCTGTGTGTTTAATTTGAGACTACGAGGTAGTTCCTCGGGAGTTCTCCCTGCATATTTACTTTTGGTATTACGAGGCGGTTCCTCGGGAATTCTTCCTGCACATTTACTTTTGAGACTACGAGGCGGTTCCTCGGGAGTTTTCCATGCACATTTACTTTTGAGACTACGAGGAGCTTCCTCGGGGGTTCTCCCTGCACATTTACTTTTTAGACAACAAGGCGGCTCCTCGGGAGTTCTCCCTGTATATTTACTTTTCAAACTGCGATGCAGTTCCTCAGGAGTTCTCCCTGCATAATTACTTTTGAGACTACGAGGCGGTACCTCGGTAGTTCTCCCTGTATATGTATTTTGGGACTACGAGACGGTATCTCAGGAGATCCCCTGTTGTTTACCCCTATGTGTTGCATTGTTGCCTTGCTGTGTTTCCTTTTGTTAAATTCTAGTCTCTTATTATACTATACATTCTCCTGCTTTACTACTCGACCGAGGTTAGGCTTGGCACTTACTGTGTACCGTTATGGTGTACTCATGCTACTCTTCTGCACATGTTTTTGTTTGCAGATCCAAGTACTTCTTATCAGCCCCGCTACTAGTTGAGAGTGCTTGCTGTTGTACGGAGAATTCAAGGTACATCTGCCACGTCCACAGACCTCGGAGTCCCCCTCTATTCTCTCCTATGTCATTTACCTTCCGTACTTCTTTTGTTAGACTCTGGTGTATAGAGATACTAGTTTCCTTCTGTAGCTTTTGACTTATGATGTTCCAGGTTTTGGGAAACTGTGTACGTCTAGTATTTTGGTTATTGTATATGTCGAGCAGCATTATTATTGGTTATTCAGTATCTAATGCAGTTAACTGTTTAGTTTGCTTCCATTATTGATATTTCCGCAATCTATTAGGGTTACTTAGTCGTAGAGACTAGGTGCCGTCACGACATGTCTCGGGGGGATGTTTGGGTCGTGACAGTTTTCTGGAGGAGTGTCATCGCATTCTCCGTACTATAGGTATTATGGAGATGAACGGGGTTTCTTTTACTACGTTCCAGCTCAGGGGAGCGGCTTATCAATGGTGGCTGGCGTATGAGTTGGGTAGTGCGGTCGAGTCAGCTTCACTTACATGGGTTTAGTTTTCAGAGATGTTCTTGAGAGAGTTTGTACCTCAGTCCCTTCGAGATGTATGGCGCGCAAAGTTTGAGTAGCTGCGCCAGGGAACTATGTCAGTGTCAGAATATGTCGTTAGATTCAGTGATTTGGCTAGGCATGCACCTGCTTTGGTCGCTACAGTTATAGAGCGTGTCCGTAGATTCTTTGAGGGGCTCAGGCATGATATTCGGTTCAGCATGGTAGGGAGTTGGAGTCAGATGTTTCGTTTTAGCTGGTGGTAGGGATCGCTCGCCGAATAGAGGGCATGTGGGATCAGGAGAGAGAGGACAGGCAGGGTCAGGAGAGAGAGAGGACAGGGAGGCGAGGAGGCCTCGTAGACCGTAGAGATCTCCTGGTCCATATTTTGGAGGCAGGATATGACATGGTAGAGGTTTTGTGGGTCAGTCAGTTCAGCTTGCACTTCAGGCTTCGCACGGTGTTTCAGGTACTCATGGGTCTCAGAGTACCCGTACTGCACAGTTTCCACAGCCACGTCAGCAGAGGGGTTGCTTTGAGTGTGGCGATACCGTCCACATAGAGAGAGATTGTCCCAGACTCTGGATAAAGGTGTCACAACGGGGTATTCAGGCGAGTAGAGGGCGCCCAAGAGGGGAAGACCCAGCCCGTTGATGTGTTTCATATATTAGGCTTGAGGCCATTGCGTTAGATGATGCCATACAGGTATGCTTTTGATTTGGTACAGAGGGGAACCATTCTTATTTTGTTTCGGTTCTGCTTATCGGGGCGAGTTCCCTTATTGGTTGCTTCATTTATGGGTAAGTTTCCTGATTATTACTTTACTTATATGTTTACCCCTGTTGGGAGATTCTATGAGTGGTAGCTCGTGTCTATAATTTGTTTTTATTCATTATTGAGAGTTACGAGGCTAGAAGTGAATTCTGGTTGTCCATTATGGTAGGTTTGATGTGATTCCTGAGTAATTTGGTTATGAATTATGATTTGATACTCTACCGAGGTGAAAGTTTAGTAAGTGTTGTGATTGTTTTGGCAGAATTAAGTTAGTGGAAGATTTCCATTGGTATGATGTGCATTCGACTTGTGATTCAAAGTTGAGGGTGAGACCCTCGCGATTCCATGTGATTTTATATGTTTGAGCCCGGTTGCGTGCCGCTGTGGAAGTTATATCAGGATGACATCCTTGTGATTTGTTCATATACTTTAAATTTTCCTTTTAAATTGATTTGTAGGATGGTACTCATAGAGAGTTGTGCCTGTCGGGCTTGTTTGATGTTTTTCTTATGTGTTTCTCTTTACATATTCAGCCATTTTCGTTCTGTGCTTCTTGAGTTTTAGCTTGCGGGGTGTGTGCCCGGTGGTGTTATTTGTGACTTATTGATTCGGGTGTATAATTAAGAGGTCTTCATGTTTCTTGCATCGTTATCAGTGTTGTGGAGATTTGGAACAGTGTTCTAATGGTTATAAGGCTAATTGTCGGTGCGGGTTTTGATTACGGGCAGCTATTGTGATCAGAAATATTATTATGGGCATATGAGTGACATGTCATGTTGAGTGGTCGTACCTTGTGGGTGTAGGCATGAGTTGTTGCAGCTGGTTGAGATTGATACCGGGTGTGGATTTAGAATCGGGGTCTTTTGGAGATGAATGGAAGGTGAGAATTTTGACTCTAAGGCTTATCGATGTTGGTAGAAAGGATAAATTACAGTGGAGATGATGTCGTCAGGCTTATGTGGATTGGGGTGACGTGGGGTCACCCGCGGGTGTATGTTGGATATGTGCTTTCAGTGATTTGAAGACTTCGAGGCGATTCTTGGCACGTTCGAGGACGAGCGTTTATTTAAGAGGGGAAGGATGTAACGACCCAGCCAGTCGTTTTGAGAATTTAAGTCCGGCTCGGCGACATAAGGCCCTAAGTAGCTTCGTATTATGTGTATTGACTTGCGTGCGTGGTTGAATTCAGTTGCCGGATGATTCAAAGTGATTTGGGACACTTAGTCCCTAAAACGGAAGCTTAAGTCTTAGGATTTTGACCGTAGTTGGAACTATATGAAGACGACTCCGGAATGGAGTTCTGGCGGTTCCGTTAGCTCCGTTGGGTGATTTTGGACTTAGGGGCATGTCCGGACGGTGAATTTGAGGTCTGTAGCTGATTTAGTCTTGAAATGGCGAAAGTCGAATTTTTGGAGATTTTGACCAGAAGTGGACTTTTTGATATCGGGGTCGGAATGCAATTTTGAGAGTTGGAACAGCTCTGTTATGTTATTTGGGACTCTCCTGCAAAATTTAACGTCATTCCGGGTTGATTTGATAGGTTTCGGCACGAGTTTTTGAAGTTGAAAGATTTAAAAGTTCATAAGTTCGATTCATGGCGCGATTTGTATTTTCGACATTGTTTGATGTGATTTGAGACCCTGAGCGAGTCCGTGTTAAGTTATAGAACTTGTTTGTGTGTTTAGACAAGGTTCCGGGGGCCTCGGTTGTGTTTCGGACAGGCTAAAGGCCAAATTCTACTATTTTTGGACTGCTGGTTTCTGTCATCTGGTTTCCTTAATCGCGTTCGCGTTCGCGTAGTGTAATTTTGGAGGATGAATTATTTGTTCTCTGCATTCACATAACTCCTTCCGCGATCGCGGAAGCCTGCTTTCCCCTTCTTCGTGTTCGCGTCCGCTCTATCGCGTTCGCATAGTAGAAACTAGGAGCTGGGAGTTGGTGACCATTTCCTATACGCGTTTGCACTGTTCTATCCGCGAACGCGTAAGCGTGCTTTCCCCTCCTTTGCATTCGCGTGCCGCTTCACGTGTTCGCGTAGCCTAGTTCCTGGGCGATTATTTTCCTTCTTCATGATCGCACATGCTTGTTCGCGATCGCACAACACCAATTTTGAGCAGTAGCCATTTCCTCTTCGTGATCGCAACTCCTCTTCCGCGATTGCGATGTACAAATACCTGGGCAGAATATAAAGTTCTTTATTTCGAGGGTTAGCCATTTTAAACATTTTTTGGAGTTCTAGAGCTCGGTTTTGAGCGATTCTTTGTGGGTGTTTCAAGCAAATCGATTAGGTAAGTGTTCTTCACCTAGAATTTATTATATTCCATGATTTTATCTTTATTTTTATCATTTAATTTGTGTTTTGAGTTGAAGAAAATGGGGATTTTTGAAGAAAACTTTCAAAAATGAAAAATCATGATTTGAGGGATGAAATGGTTTCGGAATTTGATAAATTTAGTATGGTTGAACTCGTATCGGAATGGGTGTTCGAATTTTGTAAAATTTGTCGAGTTCCGAGGTGCGGGCCCGAGAGTCGACTTTTGGGTCGATTTTTAGATTTTGATAAAGATTGAAGCTTTATGATCCGGAATAGTTTCTTATAAGTTTTATTTGTGCTTTGAAGTTATTTTGGTTAGATTTGAGCCGTCCGGAGGTCATTTCACCCGAGAAGTTCATTTTAGAGTATCGGTTTGTCTTCTTTGAGGTAAGTATCTTGCCTAACCTTGTGTGGGAGAACTACCCCTTAGGATTTGAGTCTTCTGTGTTGATTGTAGTCCGTGTACGCGAGGTGACGAGTACGTGCTCGGGCTTATTTGTTGAAATTGGCCTTTTAGGGTTCCTAGGCCCTTGCATTCATTGAATATGCAGTTGTACTTTTTATGATTACGTTCCTTAATTATTAGTTTCACCTTTACTTGCTTAATTAGAATCAATTGCTTCATGATCCACTCTTACTGTTTACTTGATTCATATGTGCTTTAATGAAATTGTTATCTCTTCCATTGACATGTTATCTTTTCCCTAACTGCGTATCTTTAATTAAAGTTGTAGTTGTACCTTTTCGTAAATGTTTACTCTTAATTGAGGTTTATGGTGATTTTCTCGCTGCCCACTTTTATTTGAATTGGTTGTATCTCTTCCGTAATTCTCCAAACTTAAAAGAAGCTTAGCTATCATATGCCTTAGTGGACTTGCCCTTATTCGAAATTATTTGACTCGTGTTAGTTTCTTGTTGTTGAACCATACAGTGTGGGACCATTATTACATATTGTTTCCTTCCCTGTTGAGCTGTTCTTATTACGCCTACTATTCTTTATTATGGTTATTCCTTGTGAACTAGTTCTATCGTTTCTTGTGATCAAAGGTTCTTGAGTTGATTTACTTGTCGTACTTTGTATTATTGTCATTGTTGTTGTGGTACTTGTTGTTGTGATGCACGAGGTTTCTGCCGTGCGGTTGTTATTGTGATGCACGAGGTTTATGCCGTGCGGTTGTTGTTATGGGGTTGCACGAGGTTTATGTCATGCTATTGTTACTACTGATATTTGCACATACAGCATGACAAGGCGGGCTATATATATGTGGGTTGCGCATGTGGCGAGACAAGGTGGGTTGTGTCAGGGATTTATTTGTAATGACTTGTGATGGCTTGGGGGCATTCTTGTTGTTGATGTTTATGTAGTGGTACACTTACCAGTGTGAGTTTTATCTTGTGGAAAGTTGTGTGCAAACATTTTGCGTGCTGTCCATTTCTTTTCCTGTACTTACTAGCTGGCATGAACTATGTTAGGACACTTGCACAAGCATACACATAGTTGAGAACTCTTATCGGTTAAGAAGTTTTCTTGATATTATTGAGTATAGATGAACACCCTTGTTTACCTGCCTTCTATGTGAGAATGGCTCTATTTGGCACGTGAGTTGTGAGTGCGGTTATGAAGTGTAATGAGGGCACAGGATGCCAAGTGTTAGGGTTCAGGTATTGGAACACGTGAGTTGTGAATAGTATGAGGTTCGGTACCTCGTGGAGTTTATTGACTAAAACCGGGTGTGAAAGTTGTCGTATTGTTGAGTTATTACTTGTCCTTTCTTTATTTGTGATTATCGGACTTAGGTTGTGCTTCCGTTCATTCTTCTATGTCATTATTATGGTGTTCCGCTAATAGTTTTTGTTTTCCTTCCCTATTGCAATTACCTTATTAATTGCCACTTCGCATAGTCTTTATGTAGATATCATACTCTGTTGGTTCTATACTTATACTTGTTCAGGTTATTAGTCCAGTAGGTGTCTTGACTGTTTCTCGTCACTACTCCACTGAGATTAGTATTGATACTTGTTGGGTACCGCCGTGGTGTACTCGTACTAGACTTCTGCACATTTTTGTGCAGATCCTGGTATTTCGAAGTCAGTTGGTTATTAGCTAGCTGTGCGGACTGTTACTGTGGAGACTCAAGCTAAACCTGCTGCTGTGTTCGCAGGCTTCGGAGTCACCTTCTAATTTGTATTCATACTGTTACTTTATTTCAAACAGTTATATTTAGAAAATTATAACAAACTCTGTAGAGCTTATGACAAATGTGTTGCAAAGAAAGTAAGCCTCACGCCGTCGTCATCGTCGCTCGCTCGGCTTCGACTTCGGATTTGGTCAAAGATCGATTGATTGATTAATCTTTTTGGACAAAATTTCTTTCAATTGTTTAATTAATTAATTTAATTAATTAACAAAAATTTAACCCGTAATAACCCAGGACCTGCGACGCAACTCGGTCCGGTCCATTTTCTTTCCCGGATTATTTTAAATCTGTTTTCCTGTAATATTTCAAATAGAAATATCCCCACCTATTCCAACAGCCATGGCTGTTTCTGAAAGGTTGCAAACCTTTTTAGAAACAGTTCCAGAAAGTCTATAAATATGCTTTGAATCCTAGAATCTTTTCTTACGAAATTTTCTGATTTTCTTCTTCTTCTTCTTCTTCTTCTTCTTCTTCTTCTTCTGCACAAAATTTTACAGTGTGTTTTACCACCATTGAGTGGTTCTAAGTTCATCATAGTTTTTGGTACCAATACACTGGTGAGTAATATCGTTTTATCCTGGGAGGATAATATTCCAGCACCTCGGGTACTTGAGGGGAATAATTTCCTTAAGGACACACTGTGCATTCAGTGGGCTCGATTTATTCCGAAATTATTTTCAAATATGTTTCGACATTCTGTTGCTACTAACTTTTTGTTTTTATTTCAGAAAGTTTACTATTTTTTATTATTTATTACAGTAATACAGATTGACTAACAATCTTAAGGAAATTAATTTATTGTATTCTGGATTCTGCCTTTTGGAAATTAAAACCTGTGTGGTTTTCTACTCCTTCTGAATTTTTCTATTCTAATTTGAAGATATAAAAATTTCAAGCCAAACTGTTGTTCCACCGGCCGAGAAACCGGGGAAATGTTCTGGAGCCAACTTCAAAGGATGGCAACTAAAAGTGTTCTTCTGGCTTACCACACTTGGTATGCAGAAATTCACCAGTGAAGAACCTCCAATTCCTGCCGCGAACATGCCGGACAACAAAAATTTTATGATTGTTGAGGCGTGAAAACAGGCATATTTTGTTTGCAAATGATATATCCTAAGTGCTTTGGAGGATGACTTGTACAACGTCTACAGTGCTATGAATACTTCGAAAGAATTATGAAACGCACTTGAAAAGAAGTACAAGACTGAAGATGCATGCTTGAAGAAGTTTGTGGTTGCCAAGTTTCTAAACTATAAAATGATAGACAGCAAAACCGTTGGAACCCAAGTTCAAGAGCTTCAACTTATTTTTCACGACCTTATTGCTGAAGGTTTGGTCGTGAATGAAGCATTTCAAGTGACTGCAATGATTGAAAAATTACCTCCTTCGTGGAGAAATTTCAAAAACTATCTTAAGCACAAGCGCAAAGAGATAAAGTTGGAAGATTTTGTGATTCGTCTCAAGATTGAGGAAGACAACAAAACACCCGAGAAGAAGTCTTGTAGAAATTCAACTATTATGGGAGCTAATATCGTTGAGGAGACTGCTCCAAAAAGTAAGAAGAGGAAGAGGTCTTCTGCACAGACTAAGGAGCAGAACAAAAAGAAATTCAAGGTCAACTACTACAATTATGAAAAAGCTAGTCACAAAGCCCCTGATTGTTGTCTCCCGAAAAAGGATAAGAAGAAGGGACATGCCAACATAGTGGAGAAGAATGATGACATTGATGATCTGTGTGCAATGCTTTCGGAATGCAACCTAGTTGGAAATTTGAAGTAGTGGTAGATTGACTCTGGAGCCACTCGACATGTTTGTGCTATCAAAGAAGCATTTGCTACTTACTCTACTGCTGGTCCCGAAGAAGAGCTTTCCATGGAAAATACTGCAACAGCCAAGATTGAAGGTTATGGGAAGATATTCCTGAAGATGACTTCCGGCAAGGTATTAACGCTCAACAACGTTCTTCATGTTCCTACTATTAGGAAGAATTTAGTCTCTACTTATTTACTTGTTAAGAATGGATTCAAATGTGTATTTGTATCTAACAAAGTTGTTGTAAGCAAGAATGAAATGTATGCTGGAAAGGGGTACCTTACAGAGGGACTTTTTAAACTCAATGTAATGGTTGCTGACAGTATGAATAAAATTCCAGCTTCTTCTTATTTATTGGAGTCAAATGATTTATGGCATATTCGTTTAGGGCATGTCAATTACAAAACCTTGCGGAAGTTAATTAATTTAAAAGTATTGCCTAATTCGAGTGTAATAAATCAAAATGTCTAATATGTGTTGAATCTAAGTTTGTAAAACATCCTTATAAATCTGTTGAAATGAATTCAAATCCTTTAGACTTAATTCATACTGACAATTGTGATATGAAGTCGACACCATCTCGAGGTGGAAAACAGTATTTTATTACTTTTATTGACGATTGCACTCGATATTGTTATGTTTATTTGCTTAATAGTAAGGATGAAGTAACGGAAGCATTTAAGCAATACAAGAATGAAGTGGAGAATCAATTGAATAAAAAGATCAAAATGATTAGGACTAATAGGGGTGGAGAATATGAATCTCTGTTTGCAGAAATATGTTCGGAATATGGAGTTGTCCATCAAACTACTGCCCCCTACACACCTTAATCCAATGGAATTACGAAAAGAAACAATCGGACATTAAAGAAAATGATGAATTCTTTATTAATAAGTTCTGGATTACCACAAAGTTTATGGGAGGAAGCTATCCTTATAGCTAACCGAATACTCAACAGAGTACCCCACAGCAAAATGCAATCTATTCCATATGAAAAATGGAAAAGAAGAAAAACTCAACTTGAAATATTTCAAAGTGTGGGGGTGTTTAGCAAAGGTATAAGTACCTTTACCCAAAAGGGTAAAAATCGGACCAAAACCAGTGGATTGCATTTTCATTGGATATGTTACAAACAGTAAAGCATGCCGAGTTTTGGTTCATAAATAAGATAATCCCGAAATTCATGTTAATAGGTAATTGAATTAGATAATGCTAAATTCTTTGAAAGCATATATCCGTATAAAATTGAATACAAGTCGTTAAGTGAAAGACCTAAACAACCACGGGAAGAACCAAAGGAAAATCCCCCAAGTAATGAAGATACAAGGCGTAGTAAACGTCAAAGAATAACTACTTCATTTGGACCCGATTTTGTGACATTCTTTCTTGAAAATGAGCCTCAAAAGTTCAAAGCGGCTATGTCATCTTCTGATCCAGCATTTTGGAAGGAGATATTCAATAGCAAGATTCAATCTTGGATAGCCATACATGGGAATTGGTTGATCTTACTCCAGGAAATAAGCCTTTAGGTTCGAAATGGATTTTAAACGGAAAATGAAAGTTGATAGCACTATTGACAAATATAAGGCAAGACTTATTGTCAAAGGTTATAGGCAAAAGGAATGTCTTGATTACTTTGACACTTACTCGCCAGTAACGAGGATAACATCTATTAGGGTATTAGTGGCACTAGCGGTCGTATATGGTCTTGAAATCCATCAAATGGATGTTAAAACAACTTTCTTAAATGGAGAATTGGAGGAAGAGATTTACATGGAACAACCTAAGGGTTTTGTGGTTCCGGGTAAAATAAAAAAAAAGTGTGCAAACTTATTAAGTCGCTTTATGGACTTAAACAAGCACCCAAATAATGGAATGCCAAATTTGACCAAACAATGTTGGAAAGTGGGTTTAAAATCAACGTGTGTGATAAATGTGTTTACATTAAAAACACTCCAGGACATGAAGTCATTGTTTGTTTATATGTTGATAACATGTTGATACTGAGAAAATAAATGGCAGATATAAATGCTACTAAGCGCATGTTGGCTAGCAAATTCGACATGAAAGACTTAGGAGTTGCTAATGTGATCTTAGGAATCAAAATTCACAAGACTCCACAAGGTCTAGCATTATCACAGTCTCACTATATTGAAAAGGTACTTGACAAGTTCAAGTATTTGGATTTCAAAATTGCCAAAACTCCAATTGTCGTGAGTTATGCACTTCAAAAGAATGAAGGTGAAAGTGACTCACAACTCGACTATGCAAGAGTATTGGGAAGTTTGGTGTACATCATGAATTGTACGCGACCAGATATAGCATGTGCTATTAGCAAACTGAGTCGGTTTACAAGTAATCCAAATCAAATACATTGGATGGCAATGAAACGAGTTTTGGGGTATCTGAAATATACCCAAAATTACGCTTTGCATTATAACAAATATCCCTCCGTGATCGAGTGATATGGTGATGCAAATTGGATCATCGGATCATCTAAAGTTAAATCCACGAGTGGATATGTTTTCACAATTGAGGTGGAGCAGTGTCTTGAAAATTATCCAAACAAACGTGCATCGCCGGTTCTACAATGGAATCTGAATTCATAGCTTTAGATAAGGCCGGTGAAGAAGCTGAATGGCTCCGGAATTTCTTAGAAGATATTCCATTTTGGCCCAAACCTTTGGCACCTATATGTATACATTGTGATAGTCAAGCGGCAATAGGCAGGGCAGGGAGCGTTATGTATAACGAAAAATCTCCTCATATACGACGGAGACACAATACCGTTAGACAACTACTCTCTAGTGGTGTTATCACGATTGACTGCGTAAAGTCAAGAGATAACATGTCGGATCCACTTACAAAAGGCCTATCTAGAAAGGCAGTTGAAAGATCATCGAAGGGAATAAGGTTAAGGCCTAGGAAAAGTCATCATGGCGGTAACTCTACCTAGCATACTGGAGATCCCAAGAGTTAGATTCAAAGAGATCAAACAAAGTTATGAATGACGGTTCAACATTGTCAAATAACTCAACTCATTCTCGTGATGAAGACAATGTTCAGGAATTAAGGTAAAGCATTAAGACTTTTTGATGAGTCAATAAAGCTTAAAGCTTTTTAATGATTTGCTAAGTGTGGCAGGATATGACCAGATAGTGTGTCTATAGGATTACATATTTAGAAATCACCTATATGAGTGTGAAGTGTAAGCCGCTTCGAGGGGAATAAAAGTAAAGGTCCATTCTCTAAGTGCTCATGAAACTAGGCGGTGTTCATGGCTGCAACGAACACAACCGTGAGAACCATAGATGATTAAGGGTTGATTGTGTGACTTATGTTGTCCAGGTATACAACAAAGCTCGACGGTTCAAAGATATCAAATCTACCGATTGACCGAGTATATTCGATATAAGTTCACTACGGAAAGTTCAAAGGAAAACCTACTTATCCAGATACAATTAATCCTTGCATGTAAATCACACACTAGTCCATGCATTCCTTTGTCTTATAGCCATTCCCCATTCACGTGGGGGTTGTTAGGATTAAAGATTGGTGAATGGGAAATGGAGGGAAAAAATTGGAGGAAAAGTGAGCTCCCTTTTTCTTTAGAAAGAGCAAAGTATCCCTTATTAAGGGTGGAAAGAAAGATGAATGTGCTTATATTGAGAAATCACTTCTCTTGGTATTAAATGGGCTGGAAAGAAAGTAAGCCTCGCTCCATCATCGTCGTCGCTCGCTCGGCTCGGCTCGGCTTCGGCTTCGGCTTCGGTTAACGATTGATTGATTAATTTTTTTGGACAAAATTTCTTTCAATTGTTTAATTAATTAACAAAAATTCAACCCGGAATAATCCAGGACCCGCGACGCGACTTAAATCTGTTTTTCCGCAATACTTCAAACAAAAATATTTCCGCCTGTTCCAACAGGTATGGCTATTTCTGAAAGGTTGCAAACCTTTTCAGAAACAGTGCCAGAAAATCTATAAATATGCTTTGAATCCCAGAATCTTTCCTTACGAAATTTTCTGATTTGCTTCTTCTTCTTCTTCTTCTGCACAAAATTTTCCATTGTATTTTATAACCATTGAGTGGTTCGAAGTTCACCAGAGTTTTTGGTACCAATACACTAGTGAGTAAAAATCGTTCTATCTTGAGAGGATATTATTCCACCACCTCGGGTACTTGAATGGAATAATTTCCTTAAGGACACACTGTGCATTCGGTGGGCTCGATTTATTCCGAAATTATTTTCAGATATTATTTCGACATTTTGTTGCTACTAACTTTCTGTTTCTGTTTATATTTAAGAAAGTATTTATTACAATAATACAGATTGACTAACACAACCACCATTCAAACCCAGCCGAAACAGTAAAGCTTTCAGTCGAGGCCACCGGCGAGTCTCCGTTCGTGGTATCCGGGTGACGGGTCTGATCGTTTCAACTTCATCGATGTGTTCTTCTTGTAAACTAGTTGGAAGATCTTTGATATTTTGAAACTTATAAAAGGTCCGGTTCTTCTTCTTCTTCATTGTTTTACACTGCTCACGTTTTTTTGTTCTTATTTCTATACGTTGTTTCGTTTTGTTTTGGGTTGAAAGCATGTTTGTCAGACTAATTTCCTTTTCATTAGTTGTTGCCTTTATTTAATATAATTTCAATGTATAAAATTTTTCATGTGGTTGGATCCAATTTAATTCTTGAAGAATAAGTCACTTTTGATAGTTGTGAATAGATAGGCAGAGAGATTCGGGAGCTATAGGAAATTTTGGGGTCAAAATTAGTGAATAAACAAATTGGGCCAATAAGCTGAAATGTTCCCAAGCCCATTCCCTTGAATAAATATCCATATCATGGCCCAATTGTACCTAATAAATAAAACTCTATCACCTCCCTAGCTAAGTAAAAAGCGCAACGTTAGCATGATTATAAGCACACTTCAAACAATTCAGTTGTCATGGCTATGTATATGTTTGCGTGACATAGTTACGATTTCTAAAATTAAAGACAAGGTATGCGTTCGCGCGATTTTGACAAAATAATTTTAATAGTAATTGAGTGTTATTAATTGTGTAAACGTACGCGTGACATGATTCTTGACACATCAAACAAAACCAATACACATACGCGTGATCCGTTTCAAGATAATTCCATAATTACAAATAATCAAGAAATTAAAAGCGGTTTAAGGCAAAAGGGCATAAAATTCTCATAAATACAAAATATCTGAATTTAGTAAAGCTAGGTATAATTGTTGAGCGACCATGCTAAAACCACGGAACTCGGGAATGCATTACACCTTCTTCCCGTGTTAACAGAATTCCTTACCCGGTCTTCTGTATTTCGCAGACTTAAACATAGTCAATTTTCCTTGATTTGGGATTCAAAATAAATGGCGACTTGGGCCGCCGTAAATAATTATTCCAAGTGGCGACTCTTAAAATTAAATAAATAATTTCTTTTCAAATAATGTCACTTTAATTGAAAAAAATACTTTTGACCTATTTCTCAGGAAAAAAGGAGGTGTGGCATTACTTTAGAATCATTTCTTATCAAATATAATTAAAATTTTCATTTATCAAATTATCTGCCTTTGAAAATCTTTTAGAGGACACATCGACAACAAGACAAAGCTAACTAACAACGTGGTTTCATTGTCATTTTTCCTTTTATGCTAGAGTCATATACTTGTTGAGATAACAATGTTTAGAACAAGTTCACAAAATACTGTACAATGTAGTTGAAGGGTATGAGGATGATATCAATATCTTAATTAATGTTGATTGAAACGAGTGAAATTGAATAAGAGTTTGGGATATTATGAGATGACTTTCTTCTGTAAATGGCAAGTTATTTTCTCCATTTTGATGAAATAGTTTCCTTAAAGAAAACCTTTTTTTTTTTCCAGATTTCAAGGTAATCAAACATTGAAAAAGATTTTGAGGAAATTATTTACAAACAGACGAGATTCACTTATGGCCTACGTGGGAAAGAGCCTTACACTTGAGCTCTCATTCTTATCGGTCGTGCGTGTTTGGTTTGGATTTTTTCTACATGAGTTAATCTCCTTTGTTAACTAAATCTAGTTGTTAATCTTTTAATCAGTGTTTAATTACACTCACACACAACACGAATATGTATTTCAATATTCACAGACCTCTCTAAGCAAGGTGATTAATATTAAATCAATCGTTTAAGATTATTTACGTAAGTCAGAACGCTAAACAGGTTAACATTACCCGTAACCATTTTACAATCTAATTTCATATAACTTGCTCCATTTTTGTTGTCTGCATTACACTTATTTAATTCCTAATGCCAAAGAATAAATTATAACACACTAGTAACAGCTGTAAAATCAATTATCCTCATCTCTCCTCAAATCTCAAGTTGACGATTAAAAGCTACAGTTAGTTTCAAGAAACTCAAGTATATAGAAAGATATAGCAGTAGTAGAAATAACTCTCAAGTCCACAATTTTTATCTCTAGAAATATAGAGGGAAGTAGAAATAGTAGGAACTTAAGTTACAAAAGAGACTTCTGGAGGTAAAAGGTTTCTGTCATAGTTAATATATTTATAATTTGCAAGGATATCGAGTGGGGAGCGAGAAGGTATAATTTCAGGTGCAGGCACAAAAATAGTCAAGATGGAACTAAGAATGTCAATAACATGAATTTTACACATGAACTACATTGAAAGTATACTTGATACAATCATATTCTGTGTATGATCATTAACGACTATGGTGAAGAACTATAGGATCATTCTAGCAAACTATCATAGGATTGCACATGGTCCTCTTTCAATTTAAAATAAAAAATACTAAAATTTGTAATTATTTACAACTTCCTAAGTGCAGAATTCAAAAGCTAATTGTGTACCGTTTTTTTTATAACCGTGTATTGTATGTCAGCAATATTTCACTTGCAGACACAAAGATGGTAAAGATTAATTGGATACATCATGTAGTTGCAAATGTTACTACTGTAGATGAGGGATACGGCCTCTTGAGATACAACTATTTGCACAAGCATCTGGGGGATTGTAAAACTCTACTGTTTATACCTCAGCTTGTTATGAAGTCCGAGTATATAGCCGATGAAAGGCCAAGAGAAGTATAAGCCACATTACAAGAAGGCCAAGCTAAGATAGACAACTTGCTTAGTATTCAATACAGAAAAGAAAAGCCAAGTTACTGAGTACTTGTTTATAATCATTCAACACACAAAATCAAGTACTAGCATTAATGCATATCTTTGGAATACCCTCTTGTTTTCTATTTAAATTGCTGGTGGACGGACATGGGTAATATATCCCAGGGTCAGTGATTTTTGTATACAAGTAATAAACAGATGCCGAAAGCAATACAATCAGAACCTAAGTACTTACATGGCCCAAAACTTCAGGCTGGCATCTTTAACAAATCTGAAATCCAAGTTTAGATAGTTCACGATATCGTAATTTAAACTAGGCTTCAATGAAAATCAATAAGTGATGTATCATTTTGTTAACTCCTGGTCCTCCTCCCAAAATTTCTATATAGAATCCGCAAGACAAGATAAGCTAAAGCATCAATAATGAGATAAGCCTCCCACTTCAACTGTCAGGACTTGATTTCTCAATCGTCTTCCAACGATCAACTTTACAGATAGCATTTTTGTTTTCATTCTCATCGTTCTCAATTTTTTCTTTCATCTTAGCGACCTTCTCTTGTAAGCTCTTGTATGCTGCAGACTGTGAAAAATGCTCATAGCAGAGGGCTATCTTTTACGATTCTTTCCTTCTTGGATAACTCCCAAACGGGGCATTTCATAAGGTTCGGTCTGCTGAATCGCTAACTCTGCAGCTCTGAGCTCATTACCAATATCACCAGAACAATTAAGCTTCGTTTCCTCTTATATTTTCGAATGGGAATCTGTCTTACGACCTTTATTACCTCTTCACCACTTGACGCAATTCGACAAGTCGATCTAACTAGCCATGCAAAGGCCACCAACATACTCATTGTCCAAAGTGACATTATCACCTTTGGAAATATTTTAAGGACAAAACATTCTGAGCTTCAGTAATTAATGGTAAGTGTAGAATTTTAATAATGATCAAATATCCATAAAGAAGTCTTGACTAATGTTATATTAATATATTCAGGTGAAGCAAGCATTTCCAAAAAAGAATGAAGATCCACTCCATATTTATGTATCTTGAACCATTGCCTTATATGTAACTTACCTGCAAATACAAACAGCAGATTCTGTATGAAGGAAGATCCAAAATAGAAAGGGAACAAAATGTAACGGGAGACAATTTGAAGGGATCAGAGTCTGATGTTGAGGGACCATTCTTTTAACATGTTTGTGCTAGAATATCAAGTTCTGGTGCCACCTTAAGAGATGCTCTCTAGTGTACATGGGATTCATTACCTTCACTGAGGTTTATCTTTAACATTCGAATACAGAATACAGTACTATCTTGGTCAGCCAACAGAGCAGATTTTGAACTCTTTTAAGTAGGTGATTCATGGATGTTCATCTCCTTCCCTAATATGTAAAATCCAGTCATCATAAGCTTTCTAATTTGTATTTTAGTTCTTCCTGTTGTCTCACCAGGCAACCAATTGCTGAGACTATATAGCTGATAAAGAAATGGATCTTGGGTCTAACTCAACCCCAAAAGCTAGCTCATGGTATTAGAATCAGACTCATTTCATCTATATTGGGGCCTCATATTATATTGTCCACGCTCCAATTAGCATGATTGGGAGTGGGGGAGGGGGAGGGGGTCAATTCAAGAGTCCCGAGAGTGAGGGACGAATTGTTTTACTTCTTGGTCAAAACCAACACACAATAAAGAGGAATTCATTAACTATATGGTGATGCAAGTACCAATACCATTTTGATAGACAATAGCTTTTGTTCAATGCTCATATTCCTTTGAACATTCCATGGGAGTACAAGGACTAAGGACATAAATTCTTGTTTCACTTGTTTTCTCTTAGAATCACTTGTTTACTTGAATAAGATGGAGAAAGTGATGTTCTTTTGTTTCTGTCCTGCTATTTTTAACAACCCCGAAAAAAAAAACTTCACTGAATTTTTAACCATGATATGAGGAAATTTTCAAAAATAAGTGTTTGAAAGTACAATAAAAAGGACCTAAATGAATGATGATAAGGGCATAACCTACTACTTTTGCACCTTAAGGAGTAGAAGTTTAGTGAGAACACAAATACATAGCTAAGAAAGTTACTATGTTCTCTAAAACTTCTTGATACGTAATATGGGCATACTTCAAGCTGAAACCAGACTCTCATTCCCTCCCACCTGCTTCCCTGAAAGAATCATCACTGTATCCTCCTTTCCCTTTTAGGTTGTGAACCTGAACTTATTAATGTGTTTGCTACACTCTATTTAATGTCTTTGCTTGGGTACTGATCACGCCCAACTATGTCTTATAAAAAGGACTAAGCGGTAGTTGCAAATATAAACCGATTCACAAGTCCGGAGTCGAATCCCACAAGGAATTAACCTATTAATCACAACTGCTAGTTTCGCAAGAATGCAAATAATCAACTTTCAGAAATATTGAATAATGAGTTGAGTGTTTACTAACTAAAAGCAAGGTAATTAAAAAGCTGTAATTTTATTTCTAACAAAGCAAATATTATAGACAAGATTGGAAAGGTCTAGGGTTATGATTTCCCCTCTCGTTGGAATCCTCCCAGCCATGTCTCCTATAACTTTGCTTAGATATTCTCTACTGATCGTGAGCACTTTAGGTGTCGTAACTCTCTTCCCTTCCGAGCAACTACAACAATATACTAGACGTATTCTTCCGAACTACGCTAGATAGCTTTAGTTTACACTAAGTTCACACTAAGGTTTCGTTATTCCTAATCCCACATTTAAACCTTCTGTATTGATTCCTCATATACATTAGGAGTGATATTTTTCAACAACTACCTAAATATATAACCTTTTCTAAGTAATACATACTAAATAGGCATAGCCGATTGAGGGCCCTTCAATCAACCACAATAATCACGTAGTTGAACAAGTAGAGAAATTACAATGGCAAACTTATATTAAAAGCAACAAAAATTCATCCTCCAAGAAGTACCATCAAATCCTAGAATAAAGAGTCTAGCTACTCATAATTGTTTTCACAACTACAATATAAGAATTCATCACCAATAATAGAAAAGGGAAGAAGAAAGATAAAAACTCGTTTTCGAATATTCCGTCTTGCTCCTTGCTTATTCTTGCCTTCAAAGATGTTGTGTAACCCTTAAAAAGACGTTCATTGATGTATTTATATCACTTAGGGTTGCTAAGGGGCGGAACTTTTCAATCCACGTCGGATGGGAAAAGCTAGAATCCACGTCTGCCTTCGCGCGGTCCGCGCCCATGGATGCAGATTCAGCTTTTGAAATTCTTCCATTTCGCGAAGCGGTCCGTGCCTTTGTTTACTTCACTATTTTGTGCCTTCACTTTTCTCCTTTTTCGCATCCGTTTTTGTGCCACACACGAGAATAGACGAGCTCCTAATCCTTTCATTTTTTCTCCTTTTTGCAATAATTTGATATCTTTTGCTCCATTATCATTCAAGCTCACTCCTACAAATAAAAAATACGTAATGAGTATAATTCACTTCAAATACCATTTAATCTCCCGCAACTCACACAACAAATGAGATGAAAACACACTAAAAATCATGCACTTTTGGCCATTTATTACCACCTCACACTTAGACTTTTGCTCGTCCTCGAGCGAATAAAATTAAGCACATTTGCAAGAAATAAATTTTCAAACCTACTTAAGCCTCACGCCAATGACAAAGGTTTATACTAATGCTTAGAACCTAGCATAAGCATTATTCATACTTTTTCTCAAGCTTTACGTCATGCCAAGACTAATTAAAATAATTGTGTGACTCATGCTAATATCCTAGACTCAAAATCTGACTCCAATACATCCTAAACTAAGACTCCCTTCTCGTGCCAACTCAAAAACTAAGGCCTATATCAATATTCTGCAAATCATGTGACCTCACCAACAAACCAAAGAGAGGAAGTAGTCCACACATTCAAATATAAATTTAAGTATATTTTAAGGACTAACCAATTGAAAGAATTCGCTCACTCTCGCAAAAATAACTCATATACCACCCAAGTTCGTACCATAGGCTTGCCCGTAGTATAAGACTTGACTAATTTAAGTTCGCACAGACTCGGATCAAGTAGGACTTCATAGGTTGTAATGTGGGCTAAGGGACGGGTAAGATACATTAGGAAAAAATAGTGACTATCCCTCCTAAGAACTTTAATACACTACACTTCACTTTCAAACACCTTCTCATCACGACCAAGTCAATATCATGCCACGAACCAATATATGATTAGGCCCTTCTTCTTTAAGCATATCATCACGTTGATGCTAACTAGCCCGGATCAATACCTGGGAGGTGTACTTCAAAATCTTTTTTTTTGTTTGTTTTTTTTCTTTTTATACTCCCCTTAATTTTGATGTTTCCAGCTAGTAATTCATTTAAACACAACGCGCCTTCTCGGCCTTCCTATGGTTCCACTCAAAAGCTACCCAATCTCTCTTTTTACTCTTATAGCGACTTAAGTGCTTTCGTAGGTAAAGAGCGAATAAGATTTGATTTGGAACAAGGGGAATTTAGCTTGTAATATGGGTGCCAAGGAAAAGGTATACATGCTAAAAAGGGTTGACTATGGATAATATTAGCACCGGTAGACAAAAGTGGCTCAATAGTCAATCAAAGAAATGCGTATATCATCTCCTAGCTTAACGATACTTAATCATTTCGCTTCGACTCACACACAGGGCAAGTTCTAGACTAGCTTGGGATGGCACAAAGTATAACTCAAACTTCTCACCTCGCACAATGCACATGACCTATTCAAGACGGCTCAAACCCGACTCTCAAGTTAAAGCAGCTAAGCACAGTCATCATAGAACTAAATCATATAGGAAGTACATAACAAGAGTCAAAAGATGAGCCCAAGAGTCAAAGTACAGTCATATATATTCTCAGGCACATAATCACAAGAATTACGAGGAAAGTACTAAGCATAAATGCTCCAGGTCTAAGCCCTAATGTAAAATATGTCATGAAGCATAATATTCAATCTCTTCCCATTCCAATATCAGTTCAAAACAAACAAAGGAAAAAAAATCCTTTTTTAAGACTTTAAACCCTCAAGAAATCTGTCTAATCACTTCATCGTCAAGCAAAGTCTATAAATTCTTTTACAAAGTTTGAGAAAGAAAAAAAACTACCTAAGACTACCCGGTTCAAGAAAATGGCATCCTCGGGAAAGAACAATGGTTTAAAGAAAATCCGGGATTACGCCAATAAAAAGCTAACTACAATTATACAATTACAACGGCCTTGAGTGTGATCATAGCAAAATATATCACTAACAATTAAACAAATGCCACAAAAATCAAATTTTGACACCCCCACCCCACACTTAAGAGAGTTCAGTGTCTTCAGTTGCACAATATCATAGAAACATACAATAACTGATTAATATTAGAGTGGGTGTCAGAAACTCCTTCATCATATCTCAGGATACTCAGTGCTCAGGTTAGTGGCCTCAACGACCACCTCAAAAGTTCCAGTCTTTTCCTTAGCATGCCTAGCCTTTTTTCGTGCCTCTATAGCACCCTTCTCTACTACATTCTTGTCAGTTAGTGGTTTCTTCGTGGGTGGATTACCACTACCACCGGCTCCATGGCTTCTAGTTGGTATTTTAGAGATGGCCATATCACCTGCAAAAGATACAAAATACATATTAGTATAATGTGTAACATTGAGTCACGGCGGTATACATTGTACCCCACACTTATCCCGGAAGAGTAAGTGTGCAACAAGGGTACAAGTGTCTACTACCACTTAATTGCATTGATATAAGGTTACTTAGCATCATTGAAAATCAAGTGGGTAGGATGACGCACACGTCGTGCACGAGTCGTGCCTAAGTTGGCAGCGGGTTAACATTCGTTCTAAAACGAATGCAATTTAAGTGCAAAGACCCCCAAACGGCTACCCCACACTCAAGAGATGTTCATATTACCAAAACAATAAGTCTTGCTACTCAGACTTTGCAAAACCTATCAAAATTTTCATTAGGGCAATTTTTCGAACACCTTATATACATAATATTTACCATCATGTTTCAGTGCAAGTAACATGTGTTTACTCTCATAATTTGAGTGAGGTGGTGAGAATTGTAGTTTCCCACATCCCTATGTACAACAACCAACATAATCTTGAGCAAACTATGCTCTAAAATTTAGAATTTCAATTATTCTACCAAAAGAAACCATAACAAGAAAGAAGGAGAAAAACAAGAAATAAACCTAAGGGAAAGGGGAGGGTCTGCTATATGGGGAGGGGGATAGGAACGAGCAGAAAAGAAGATGGGGTGTTACCAGTTCGTATGAGGGATTGGGAGGACTTGGTGCAAGAGGGGGAGGCAAAAATGGGGCGTGAGTGTTGGGAATATAGAAGACAGGGGTTGGGGTGTTTGAAATAACAAACCTGGTAACAAATTAGCTGAAAAGAAAGAAAAGATATAATAAGAAAAATAAAACAATTCGCGAAGTGGGGCATGCCATGCCCAGACTTTAGTGTTTTTTTTTGTCAGTTGGCTGGCCTGGGCCGCGTCTCCCTTCGGGCGAGGCGCAGATTTAGACGAGCCCAATGTTGGCTATTTTTTCAGCTTTTCAAATTCAGCCACTTTCGGCCTTTTGTCATGATTTCTTCACCTCGAGTCATTCCAATTCGCACAATCTCATGCGTGCAACATTCATAAACATGTAAATACTTTCACAATTCAAAATCAAACACGAAAAATAAAGAAAAATATAAAAATTGAATTGCCTCCCAACAAGCGCTTGATTTAACGTCGCGACACGACAAATTATAACAAAACCATGGGTTGCATCCCAAGAAGCGCCTGATTTAATGTCGCGGCACGACGCGGTCTATCCCTTATCAAGGATCTTTCAAGTACAAGGTCGAGATCACTTTATCTTCCTCAACCATGCCTTAATAATGTTTTAGTCTTTACCCATTAACTTTGAACTTGCAGGAGCCATCTTCCAATGTAATCTCGACCGCTCTAGTTGAATGCATCTCTACCACACAAAATGGTCCTGACCATCTTGACTTCAACTTGTGCGGAAACAACTTCAATCTCGAATTATTTAGCAATACCATATCTCCAGGTTTAAAACTCTGCTCAAGAATATTTTTATCATGCATCATCTTCATTCTCTCCCTGTATAGTCTTGTGCTCTCAAAAGCATGGTAGTGAAACTCATCAAGCTCGTGCAACTCTATGACTCTACTTGTACCCGCAGCTTTCATATCGAGATTTAGCTATCTCAGTGCCCACAAAGCTCTATGCTCCAACTCTACGGGTAAGTGACATGTCTTCCCAAACACCAATTTATACAGCGACATGCCAATCGGAGTTTTGAACGCGGTACGATAGGCCAAGAGTGCATCATCTAACTTTCTCGCCCAATCTGTTCTTGTAGCATTCACGGTCTTTATCAAAATGTTATTTATCTCTCTGTTCAAAACTTTCACTTGCCCACTCGTTTGTGGGTGATATGGGGTGTCAACCTTGTGGCGCACACCATATTTTCTAATAACTCTCTGATTATTGCCCTTGGAGTGCCAAACCGGGTGAATATATTCTTTCTCAAAAAACCAATGACCCCCTTTGTATCATTTGTAGGGAGCGCCATGGCCTCCACCCATTTTGACACATAGTCCACAGCTACGAGTATGTACTTGTTGCCATATGAGCTGACAAAAGGCCCCATGAAATCGATTCCCCATACATCAAACACTTCCACCTCCTGAATTGAGTTCATGGGCATCTCATGTTGGCGGGAAATATTCCCGATCCGTTGGCATTCATCACAACCCTTCATCCATAAGTGTGCATCTTTTAGGTTAATGAAAAGATTCCCATAATTTTGGGAAGGCCGTTCTTGGCCATAGGAAGAGCTCTGATTGATTGTGAAACTGGGGAGCTGGAGATAAGGCTAAATAATGAATAAATAACATTTAATGTGCAAAAGTCCATGCGGCGACCTAGTGAATTTGAAAATTGCTCTTTGATAGAAGCTGTGGATGTGATCATGGAGGAAGATGATGAGGCACTTAATGCAAACGACCCTCTTACGGCATGCCTCATAAACTTAGAAGAGGTAAATGGTGAGGACTTGGCGGAGTAGGTGTTGGCTCTTGAAGGCCAAGGGTACTGGAAAAGAGAGCTCGAATTCGAGTCTTTATACTTAGAAGAAAGAAAGACCCCTCCATCTAAGCCATCGATCAAAGAGCCACCACAGTTGGAACTAAAACCGCTACCATCTCACCTCAGGTATGCTTTCTTGGGACCTAACTCGACTTTACATGTTATTATCTCATCTGGTTTGTTAGATGTGCAGGTAGAACAGCTTTTGCAGGTGTTAATGGAGTGCAAGACTGCAATTGGTTGGACCATTGCAGATATTAAGGGTATCAACCCGGCCTTTTGTATGCATAACATTTTACTGGAAGATGGGCACAAACCTTCCATAGAACATCAACGAAAACTGAACCCCAACATGAAAGAAGTCATGAAAAAGGAAGTGATCAAGTGGTTAGATACGGGAATCATTTTCCCCATCTCCGACAGCAACTGGGTTAGCCCAGTTCAGTGTGTGCCAAAGAAAGGTGGAATGACTGTGGTGCAAAATGAGAACAATGAGTTGATCTCAACAAGAACAGTCACGGGATGGCGAATTTTATGGACTACGGAAGATTGAACAAGGCCACCCGAAAAGATCATTTTCCACAGTCGTTCATTGATCAGATGCTAGATAGATTGGTAGAGAGGTCCCACTTTTGCTTTTTGGATGGATACTCGGGGTATAATCAGATCTCTATTGCCCCGAAGGATAGATAGAAAACATCATTCGCCTGTCCATATGGCATCTACGCTTTCCGGAGAATACCGTTTGGCCTATGAAATGCACCAGCCACATTCCAAAGGTGCATGATGGACATCTTTACAGATATGGTAGAGGACATAATGGAAGTCTTCATGGATGATTTTTCAGTGGTGGAAAACTCGTTCGATGACTTCCTTAGGAATATGAAAAGAGTGCTGAAGAGATATATGGAGACTAATCTGGTGCTAAACTGGGAAAAATACCATTTTATGGTACATGAAGGTATAGTCTTAGGGCACCTAGTATCAAGTAAGGGCATTGAGGTGGATCGTGCAAAGGTTGAGGTAATAGTAAAGTTGCCTAGTTTCCTTGGCCACGCCGGTTTCTTCAGGCGGTTTATAAAATATTTTTCCAAAATTGCTAACCCTTTGTGTAAATTGCTTGAAAAAGATCACCCCTTTGTGTTTTCTGATGACTGCAGGGTAGTTTTTGAGGAATTAAAGAAGAGGCTGGTGTCTGCGCCTATCATAGTTGCACCCGACTGGGAGCAACCATTTGAGCTGATGTGCGATGCAAGCGATTATGCTGTGGGAGCAGTGCTGGGGCAGCGAAAGGAGAAGGTCATACACCCAATATACTATGCAAGTAGAACCCTTGGTGGTGCCCAACTAAACTACATAGTGACCGAGAAGGAGATGCTAGCAGTGGTGTTCGCATTTGACAAATTCAGGTCATACCTGATAGGCTCGAAGGTAATTGTTTATACTGACCATGCTGCCCTCAGGTACCTAATTGAGAAGAAGGATTCAAAGCCGCACCTGATTCGATGGGTGCTGCTACTACAAGAATTCGACCTAGAAATCTATGACCGAAAGGGAATGGAGAACCAAGTGGCGGATCACTTGTCTAGGTTAGAAGGAGCGGAGAAGAAGGTTGAGGTAGATGAGATCGTGGAAACTTTCCCGGATGAACAATTGTTGGCCACAAGCCTTGAGGTAGCGCCATGGTATGCAGATATTGCAAACTACCTGGCAAGCGGTATTTTCCCCCATGACCTATACTCTATACAAAAGAAAACATTCTTCTATGATTTTCGTATGTACTTTTGGGACGAGCCTTATCTGTTCAGGATTTGTGTTGATAATATGCCAATCTTCTATTTTGTTCATTTCCATGAATTTTTTGTACTGTTCATCCTTCTGATATTTAGCTAACCTCTGCGAGAAGGGTGCTGGAGGTCGCTTCCTTCCTGTGACTTGAGTTAGATCTTGCTCCGACACTTTTTCTGATGCCTTCTCTTGCACTTTCTCAGTCTCCTTTGCAACCTCTTTTTCTTTGCTTGTTTCCTCGTGTGCATGTTGTACTGTTACCTTTGTTAACCCCGTTGAATAGTCTACCTCAATTGGTACTGGCACAAGTATCTCAGTTGGTTGGCTTTCGCAAGCAATTTCTTGCTCTAGATTAAGATCTCTACCATTTCGTAGACTCACAGCCATAATCTACTTTGGGCCCTACTCTTTTAGATTGACATGTGTGTCCACAGGTAACGTCCCTTGGGGACAATTATTCAGAGCCCTAGATATCTGCCCTAATTGAATCTCAATTCCTTTTATCGCCGAGTTATGTGCTTCAACCTTCTCTTGCATTTTTCCATTGGACCCAATAAGTTGTTGCAGCATCCCTTTAATTTCAGACAACCAATCATCTTGTCTCATTATTTGTTGTTGTTGAGGCTATTGATAAGCTAGCTGTTGATTTTGCTGATTGTATCCTTGTTGCCTTTGGTAAGACATGACTTGACCCTGTGGTCGCATAGCTCCAGGATTGTTGCTATTAATGTACTGCTGTTGTGCTGGCCTATATTGTTGATTCTGTTGTCCCCAAGTCTGACCACCTTGTCTTTGGCCTCCATAGTTTCCCACATAGTTCATATTCTCCTGATAGTTATGGTTGTCACTTTCACCACTCTACGAGCACACATATGCTTGGTTAATGCATGGTGTACATAAGACCCTATTAGTCGTGTCAACTATGTGTACCTGCTTTTGGCCTGATTCATCAATCTTCTTAGTGAGGATACTCATTTGCGTCATCAGCATAGCCATATTCTCGTCTATGGAGTTGTTTGGGTCCAAAGCTACTAAGTGAACTACAGGGGCGATTGTAGTGTCTCTTGTCATCCATCCTGAGTTTTGAGCCATTTTATCTAGCAGGACCTTACACTCTCCAAATGATTTGCTCAAAAATGCTCCATCTGCTGAAGCATCAACGTTGGCCTTCAAGCTATCTGCCAATCCCATGTAAAACCTTTATCCCAACATCTGATCTGGAATGCCATGATGTGGACACTTAACTAGCATCCCTTTGAACCTCTCCTACGTTTCTTGTACTGTTTCAGCTAGTTTCTGCCTGAAGCTCAATATCTCATCAACTTGCTTGGCAGAAACCAGCTATTGTGGGGAGCGAATTGATCCAAGTCTGAACTTCTCTAGTCACTGAGAATAGAAACAATAATAGTCTAATTGCTTCCAGTGTCACATTTGGTTGCCTTTGAGTGACATAAATTGACAAAAAGTTTTTCAGATGCTATTGTGGATCTTCAATGTAAGACCCGGAGAACAGTCCCTTGTTCTGTAGCAGATGTAGCTTGTTGTTTGTGATTTGAAATGACTCCGCTTGTATCTAAGGGACTGCAATTGCGGTTGCCAGATTTTCAGTGGTGGATTGTGTCCAATCATACAAGGCCACTTCTGGCACAAGAGGTGCCACACCCTGATTGTCGGGTCATTCCCATTGTTTCTGTTGTTTGGGTTGTCTATTACGTCACCCATGTCTAGTTCGATTTGTTCTTTTGAGTTCTGCTGTCGTTTGTCCTTCTTGTTTGCACGATTTAATGCCTTGAAAGCTTTCTCATGATCCGATAATGTTTCAAACAATTCACCAGTTCTTGAGAAGTTTCAAGGTATGCACCTGTAACACCCAAGACTACAAATGTTAAAATTTCAATATAATGAATTTAAAATGAAGAAAATTGACTAAACTAAGAATCCTAACAATATTTCTAACTGTAATTAATAACACCATTAATTTTTCAGCAACGGTGCCAAAATTTGATCATGCCCAACTATGCCTTATAAAAAGGATTAAGCGGTCGTTGCAAATATAATCCGGTTCACAAGTCCGGAGTCGAATCCCATAGGGAATCAACCTACTAATCATAACTACTAATTTCGCAAGAGTGCAAGTAATCAACTTTCACAAATATTGAATAATGAGTTGAGTGTTTACTAACTAAAAGCAGGGTAATTAAAAAGCTGTAATTTTATTTCTAACAAAGCAAATGTTGTAGACAAGATTGGAAAGGTCTAGGGTTATGATTTTCCCTCTCATCGGAATCCTCCCCGCCATGTCTCCTATAACTTTGCTTAGATATTCTCTACCGATCGTGAGCATTTTAGGTATCGTAACTCTCTTCCGAGCAACTACAACAATATACTAGACGTATTCTTCCGAACTACGCTAGTTAGCTTTAGTTTACATCTCACTAAGTTCACACCAAGGTTTCGTTATTCATAATCTCATATTTAAACCCTCTGTATTGATCCCTCATATACATTAGGAGTGATATTATTCAATAACTAACTAAATATATACCCTTTTCCAAGTAATACACACTAAATAGGCATAGTCGATTGGGAGCCCTTCAATCAAACTCAATAATCACGTAGTTGAATAAGTAGAGAAAATCTAATGGCAAACTTATATTAAACGCAACAAAAATTCATCCTCCAAGAGGTTCCATCAAACCCTAAAATAAAGAGTTTAGATACTCATAATTGTTTTCACAACTATAATATAAGAATTCATCACCAATAATAGAAAAGGGAAGAAGAAAGATAAAAACTCATTTCTGAATCTTCCGTCTTGCTCCTTGCTTGTTATTGCCTTCAAAGATGTTGTGTAACCCTTAAAAAGTCATTCTCTGATGTATTTATATCACTTAGGGTTGCTAAGGTGCGGAACTTTTGAATCCCACTTCGGATGGGAAAATCTGGAATCCGTATCTGCCTTCGCGCGTCGCGCGCCCATGGATGCGGATTCAGCTTTTGAAATTCTTCCATTTTGCGAAGCGATCAATGCCTTTGCTTCGCTTCGTTGTTTTGTGCCTTCAATTTTCTCCTTTTTCATGTCTGTTTTCGTGCCACGCACGAGAATAGACGAGCTCCCAATCATTCCAATTTTTCTCCTTTTTGCAATAATTTGATATCTTTTACTCCATTATCATTCAAGCTCACTCCTACAAATAAGAAATACGTAATGAGTATAATTCACTTCAAATATCATGTAATCTCTCGCAACTCACACAACAAATGAGATGAAAACACACTCAAAATCATGCACTTTTGGCCATTTAATAGGTACCTCTAACTTTTGCAAATATGATTAAATAGAGGAGTGATTACATTTTGAAGAGGGTGTGAACTTTTGTGTTTCTAGTTAGACACCCGAATCTCATTGCGAGAGGATCCAAGTTCCTCTGAATGAGATCCATTGTTGACACGAGTGACACTTCTCAACTCACCATCAGGAGTTCCTTGAACGACATCAATAACTACGTTCTCTGCTTTAGTTGTTGTGATTGAAGGACCAGGTTCCTCTGTATCAGTTAGAGACTCAGCTGCACCATCTTCATTTGATTTCCTGACCTGACTCATCATGTCACCCTTTCCATTTGCCATATCAATGACTTCACTAGGAACCTTTGACTGCTCTCCGTCTTGATCAACCTTATCATGTGGATCTTTCCCACATAGGTGGTGTGATTCATCAAAGATCACATGTATGCTTTCCTCAACACATTGAGTTCTTTTATTGTAGACCTTGTAGGCTTTACTTTGTGATGAATAGCTAAGAAATATTCCTTCATCACTTTTGGCATCAAATTTTCCCAGTGCTTCCTTCCCATTATAGAGAACAAAACATTTGCAGCCAAACGTCCACAAATATGTTAGCTTGGGTTTTCTCCCGTTCAGCAGATCATACGGGGTTTTGCTCAAGAGGGATCATACAGTGTTGACTGCCTCTGCCCAGAAACGTTTTGCAATGCCACTGTCAATCAGCATTGCCATAGCCATGTCTTTAAGAGTCCTATTTTTCCTCTCCACGATACCATTTTGTTGGGGTGTTCTTGGAGCGAAAAAATTATGACTTACCATTTTCATCACAGAATTCATCGAATTTTGCGTTGTCAAGCTCTGTGCCATGATCAGATCTTATACTCACAACATTCTGACTCATCCTCACTTGGATCTTCTTCACAAAAGTAGCAAACACTGGAAAAGTTTCATCATTGGTTCTGAAGAACAAATTCCAGGTGAATCTGGAGTAGTCATCTACTATGACGAAAATGTACTTCTTTCCTCATCTACCTGGCACCCTCATAGGTCCACACAGATCCATATGGAGAAGATCAAGTGGACTTGAGGTGCTTACTTCTTATTTTGGACTTGAAGGAGGAACTGACTTGCTTTCCTTTTACACATGCATCACACACCTTGTGATCTTTGAAACTTGACTTAGGCAGCCCACGAACCAGGTCCTTCTTGACCAATTTGTTCAGCAATGTAAAAACTTGCATGTCCTAATCTTCTGTGCCACAGTTCAGCATTGTCAAGAAGACCACTAGAGCATGTAAGATCCCCATTGTTCAAAGACTCAAAACCAACAACATAGATATTTTTGAATCTTTTTGCCAATAGAATCACTTCACCAGTTACAAGATTTGTAACTGTGCAAGTTTTTGATAAGAATTCCACTTTGTTTCCTTTGTTGCAGATTTAGGAGACACTTAGTAGTCTGTATTTCAAACTATTCACATAGTACATATTTTCAATTGAATGAGTGAGTGTCTTCCCAACTCTTCCTACTCCCAGAATATATCCCTTTTTGCCATTGCCGAAGGACACACTCTCTCCTTGCAGGGCTTTAAGTGAAAGGAAATCATTAGTGCTTCCAGTCATATGCTTAGAGGAGCCACTATCCATATACCATCTTTGGCTGCTTCCTTTCATTGCTCCCTGCACAAGGAAATCAAGGATTAGACTTAGGAACCCAAACAAGTTTGGGTCCCTTGTAATGAGGAAAAGGTTGAATCAAACTTCTTCTTGTCCAAGCAGGCATCACACGTTTTTTATTTGATGGACCAGGCTCTTTAGCAATAATTACTTTTTTAGCAAAAATTTTATTTTTCTGTTGGGACTGAAATCTAGCTTTATAGGTTTCTTTAAAATGTCCAGTGTTATCACAGTGAGTGCAAAGCCAAGTTATCAGGGACAGTGACGTACTTGCTATGAGGATTGTAAGATTCTTTTCCTTTTGGAACCCGATTCCCTGCATGTTCCCCCCATTGTTCTTATACATAGCGGTGATTGAATCAGAGGACCAGGTCCACTTAAGAGATTTTTCTAGGTCATTCTTAACTTTGTCTAGATCTTCCTGAAGTTGTCTGTTTCACTCAAGTTCTGCACACAGACTAGATTTCACAGATTTGATTTCTTTTTCAAGTTTAATGTGTGTCTCACTTGAAACTTCCTTTCCCTTTTGGATATTCCCAGAATTATTTCCTATATTTAGCTCCTCTATTATTTCTTTTAGATCCATAACAACTACCAACAGGTCATCTCTCTCATTTTCTACGTTTTCAATTTTTTCAGTCAGAACATCCTTTTCTTTCTTTAGAACCTCGATGGTTTCTTTTAGGTCAACCACTACGACTACTAGATCATCTTTCATGTTCTACCTCTCCTAGTTCCATAGTTAATGAATTTTTATCATTTATAAGACTATGATAAGAACCAATTAAAATATTTGCCAAAGATATAAGCTTCTTCTGAGAGTAAGACTTCAAATTTCTTTAAACTTCTAGAAAGTTTACCTCATCATCATCATCATCATCTTAATCATCGTTAGATTTTTCCATCAGGGCAAAGATAGAGTCATATCCAGCTGCTTCACTTTCAACTGCCATCATGGAGGTATCACCTTGTTCATCATCTTCTCCAGATTCACTGGAAGAATCTCCCCATGCAGCAAAAACTTATTTCACAACATTGTCAGTGGCTTCTTTTCTCTTGAATCTTTTATCATGAACTGGGTTCCCCTTGACTGCTTTGTCTGTATTGTGCTTGTACTGGTCTTGATTGAGGAGAGGACAGTCTTTGATGAAGTGTCCTAGATTACTATATTTATGACACAAGTCATAACCTCTTGGCTTGTTGGAGCTGCCCCTTTTTGGAATGCCTCAATTCCTACGAACCATTTTCTGAAATCGCTTCAACAAATAGGCCATGTCAGCATCCTCACCACTTGAATCATTATCATCTGCCTTAAGGACCAGGTTCTTCTCCTTTTGGGCTCTCTTCTTTCATGGTCCTTCTTCTTCTTCTTCTTCTTCATTTCATAGGTCTTTAGATTTCCGATGAGTTCATCAGTGATCAACTTTTGCCTCCCTAATAGCATTTAGTTTGCTTTCTCAGGAACTAGGTAATACACTGAGTAATTTTCGGACAAGTTTGTTCCTTGGAATTATCTCTCTTAGAGAGTGGAGCTCGTTGATAATAAAGTTGAATCGAGTGTACATGTCCTGAATGGATTCATCATCCTTCATCCTGAAGGGTTCATACTCAGTGGTGAGCATGTCGATCTTCGACTGCTTGACTTGAGTTGTTACTCTGTGTGCCATTTGGAGAGCTTCCCAGATCTCCTTGGCTGATTGACAGGCAGAGATTATGTTGTATTCGTCTGGTCCAATACCACAGATGAGGATCTTTTTTGCTCGGAAGTTCTTTTCTATAGCTTTGCGGTCAGCATCATTGTACTCCTTCCTTGTCTTGGGAACTGTCACTACTGGTTTGCCAATGGTCTTCATAGGGACGAAGAGTCTATCACAGATAACATCCCAGAGCTCTGAATCTTCAGCCATGATAAAATCATGCATCCTTGTCTTCCACCATCCACAATATTATCCATTGAATCTTGGTGGTTTGTAGGTTAATTAACCTTCTTCAAAGTTTGGTGGAGCAGCCATTTGGATCCTTTCTAGGTGTTAGCCTGATAGAAAGAACTTGCTATGATACCAATTGAGAGAAACTTAGGGTCCACCTAACTGTATAGAACCTGGTTCTCTATCAGTTTCCACAGAATAAACACAATAAGAGATAAGTAAATGACACAACATAGTTTTACGTGAAAAACTCCCAGCTCACGGGATTAAAAACCACACCCTACACTCGTAGTTTCAACTTCGCTAACCGAGTAACTTTTAGATTACAACATATTATAACCTAGGAATTAAACTCTTAATCCCTCACTCACTTGTAATAACTCTATTACAAAGCTCACAACTCGACTAACTCTAGCCAAGACACAAACACAAGGTGGTTTTACAAATAGTTTCTTACACAATGCTTCTAGCTAAGCTAAGTAGGAATTATAAGTAAATTACTCTAACAAAGGTACAACACAACTAAGGACATATAATAACACAATGCTGGAAACTATTCCTTCGTTATGTTATTCTTTGTTCTTGAAGCCTGGAAGTCACTTGCAAGATGGCAACACACTTTAGAGGAAACTTGATTAATTCTCGGATGTGCAAGTGTATGTTTTCTTCATTGCTTCATGTTAATAATATCCAAGTGATGTCACTTTGATGATGCAAGCAAATATCCGGTACAAGGCATTTCCCATAAAGTGACTGATGCACTGTTCACACTATTGTGTGTGTGCAGAGAAATAGTTGCAGAGACTTTACAACTGTGAGAAGTTGACTGGTACAAACAACAAAGGAACTAATGTACATATGTTCCCTCTGTCGTCTCTTTGACTCTAGCTGTTGGAACTTGTACCCGATTTGAGATTTGTTGTACTTTGGCACCTTGAGGATATGTAACAAGTTCTCGATCTGGTTCTTATCATAAAATTTGTTAGATCATCAAAATATGAAAAGGCACACATAACTTATCAGCAGAGGTGTGGTATACCACATACGTATGTCACCATTTCAAGCCCTTTATAACCAACCGTCCCAACCTCCTACTAATTTTACTTCCTGATTTTGCTGTTGAGGCTATCAGGAATATCAAACTGTTACTTCTTCGCTTTCACTTAGCAATCCCAATAACAACAATAACAACGAAAAATCCAGTATAATCCCACAATGTCAATGTAGTACTTTTTCTAAGTCTCCCTTTTATTTTGAGAGTTTGGTCCCTACTACATTTCTGAAAAGATTGGCGCATTGGTCGCATGCATATAGTATTTAATTTGTTTCTACTAGAATGGAGGACCGTCCTTACCCCACCTTTCATGTCTCAATTAAAAGATTGTCACTCCATTTAGGGTGTTTTTGGTATGAAGAAAAATATTTTTCGGAAAATGTATTCCAATTTTCCCATGTTTGGTTGGCTTAATATTTTGAAAAATATTTTCTTCGTGAACTCAATTTCCTTTAATTGAGAAAAATATTTTCCCTATCAACAAAAGAAAAACATTTTCCAAAACTCCTTTTCAACATTCCACACCCTATTCCCTATCCCCATCAACCCACCTCCACCCTCACCCACCTCAACCCCGACCCGACCCCCACCCTAAATAAAAATATTATTAACAATACTTTCTTTTTATGTTATAGATAGAGTATTTTTTTTATTTCAACAAATGAGTATTTTCTTTTCATGATATAAAAAAATATTTTCTTTCATTTCAACAAAATGAGTATTTTCTTATCATGATGTAGAAAAAGTATTTTTTTTCATTTCAACAAAAAAGAATACTTTATTTTCATGTTATACAAAGAGTACTTTCTTTTCAACCAAAAAAAGAGTATTTTCTTTTAGTTATGGAGCACAAATTTTAATATTGTTTTTGTGTAAAAAAAATATTAAAGCAATACATTAGTTCTTTGGTTTTGTGTGCATTTTTAGAAGAATAATTAAATTCTTGAAGAAAATAGAGTCTTGAAAACGTGGATATTTTGTATTTTTTTTTTGGGGGGGGGGGGGGGAGATTCGTAAAAAAATATTTTTCGGAAAAAATTTTTCACTCACCAACCAAACAAGGGAAAATAAGCGATAAAACCACTCATTTTCCATGAAAACATTTTCCTTCATACCAAACACACCCTTAATTTCCTCTAATATCACTCACCTTCCTCTTACACATATTTCCTTCCCTCTTTGTCCCATCCACATATAAGACAATTCTAGAGCTACATAATGATTTTAAAAGAGAATAAAGCAGTTGTTCAAGACTGTCACGACCCAATACCAACGTGTCACGACCCAAAATCCCACCACAGGCGTCGTGATGGCACCTAGTCTCTAAGACTAGATAAGTCGATTTTAATTACCTTTTGAAGCCATTTTTTTTTATAATCGATTAAATAGGTAATCAAAACTAACAGCGGAACAAATATGAATGTATAACCTTCCAAAACTGGTAGTACTGAGTCACGAACTCTAACTGAATACATAGAATGATCACGCAAACCGAATATACAATACTGTTTGATTACAAGTTAACAATACAATGAAATGAAAAGACTCCAAGGGACTGCGATGACCAAGCAGATCTACCTTGAATCCTTACGATCCCGCTTTAACTCTGCCCAAGTCCGTTATCTTCAATACCTGGCTCTGCACAAAAATGTACAAAAGTATAGAGTGAGCACACCACAGCGGTGCCCAGTAAGTATCAAGACTAACATCAATGGAGTAGAGACGAGATACAGTCAAAACACTCACTAGTCAAATAATCTGTGCAATATAGCATAAGAAAATAATAGAAAACAAATAACAATAAGGGCAACACCAATCGACTAGTGATTTAAACAGCAAGGCAACACGAACATTATAAATATTACTCAACGAATAATAAACACAGGTACAACCAATTAATCAAGTCTTTCAAAATATACATCTTTTATCTATAAGTTTTTCAATGAAAGTCTCTAGAATATAATCCTTTTCAATAAATATATCTCAAATATACTTTCTTCAAATAAATATATCTTTCAAATAGAATTCTTTCAAATAAATCTCTTATGAATATAATTCTTTCCAATAAATAGCTTTCGAATATAATTCCTTCAAGTAAATATCTTTCAAATATAATTCTTTCAAGTAAATATCTTTCAAATATAAATTCTTTCGAGTAAATATCTTTCAAATATAATTCTTTCAAGTAAATATCTTTCAAATATAATTCTTTCAAGTAAATATCTTTCAAATGTAATTCTTTCAAGTAAATATCTTTTAAATATAATTCTTTCAAGTAAATAACTTTCAAATATAATTCTTTCAAGTAAATATGTTTCAAATATAATTCTTTCAAGTAAATATCTTTCAAATATAATTCTTTCAAGTAAATATCTTTCAAATATAATTCTTTCAAGTAAAAGTCACCATGTGACGCCTCATTTAACTTTCATGGCGTGAGAAATATATTCAAGACATCACATCAAATGGCACGGCAATACCTTCGTGCACTTGTCTCATTCTCACCCTATATATATATATATATATATATATATATATATATATATATATATATATATATATATATATATATATATATATGTGTGTGTGTGTGTGTGTGTGTGTGTGTGTGTGTGTGTGTGTGTGTGTGTGTGTAGATCAAATCAATTGGCACGGCAACACCCTTCGTATATTTATATCTTTCTCACAGTACATACATACAATAGTACCAACTAAGTGGGAGAAGTGCCAATAACAATAAAAAGAATAAAGTAGAGGCACACATGAAGCAACACGACTACAAGTCACATAGAAAACATAGGTGCACAATAACATCTCAAGATAAAGACATGAATGTATACACAACAAACAATATCATAATAT
This sequence comes from Nicotiana tomentosiformis, assembly GCF_000390325.3. Taxonomy (NCBI): domain Eukaryota; kingdom Viridiplantae; phylum Streptophyta; class Magnoliopsida; order Solanales; family Solanaceae; genus Nicotiana; species Nicotiana tomentosiformis. The sequence continues at coordinate 56,630,084 of NC_090813.1, read as the reverse complement.
AATGTATGTCTCTCGTCCTCTCCTGCACGGAAACACCCTTCTTGCCATGATTATATGATAATATAAAAATAATTGCACGGCATCACCCTTCGTGCTTTTACTCTCATCCTCACCTGATAATATAAATGAAACGGCACGGCATCACCCTTCGTGCTTTTACTCTCATTCTCACCTGATAATATAAGTGAAACAGCACGGCATCACCCTTCGTGCTTTACACTCTCAATCGCACGGTATCACCCTTCGTGCTTTACACTCTCCCTCACATGATAATATAATTCAAATGGCACGGCATCACCCTTCGTGCTTTACACTCTTCCTCACCAAGCACATGTATATCATTAACAAGCAAGGTAAGAATCATAAATAATATCAAGGAGAGTGTTTAATCCACAACACAATACAATAATTCATATCATAATTTGTCACTGACCACAATCAAGTTCCAATATGTAGCAGAATCAGTAAATTTCTCAATAAATAGCCCAAGGCTCCATATTCTTGATAATTATATTAACTCCTCGATTTAAACTTATTTAATAAACATTTGCAGATAAGGATTCCATCATGAATTTAGTTCCAAGAAACATATCAAATCAACAAACACACGGAATTCACATAAAATCCAAATAACAATAACACCAAATTATTATATAAAATACAAACTTGATAATTAAGGAATGCAACATGATAACTCAAGTATTTACTAGTGCCAACAATTATCCAATTTAATACATAAAGATGCCTAAAACTTTAAACCAATAAAATTTGTACATATAAGCCCGAGTACGTACTCGTCACCTCGCGTACACGGCTTCCAACCATACAATTTCCACATAAAACTCAATGCCTAAGGAATAATTCTCCCACTCGAGGTTAGGCAAGATACTTATCTCTTTGAAGTTATGCTGATATTTTAAAATCGCTTTCTTGCTTGAATTGACCACCAGACCGCCCAAACCTATCCAAATTAATTGTATAACTTCATTAAAATTCATCAGAAATAATTCCGGATAATAATACGTCGACTTAAAAATTTATTCCAAAAAGTCAACAAAAGTCAACGCGGGACTCGCCTCTCGGAACCCGATATAATTTTCATGAAATCCGAACACCCATTCCGATACGAGTTCAACCATACCAATTTTATCAAATTCCAATAACAAATCGACCTCCAAATCTAAAATTTAAACCAAGAGGATTTTCTAAATTTTTCAACCCAATTCACTAATTTAGTGATAAAAACAACAATAGATTCATGTAATTTAACCAAAATCAAGTTAGGAATTCTTACCCCAATATTTTTCTTGAAAAACTCTCGAAAAATCGCCTCACCTGAGCTTCCTTGGTCCAAAAATGGAAGAATGACACGAATTTGAACTTTATTCTACTGCCCAGGGGTTTGTTCTTCGCGTTCGCGAGACTCCCCTCGCGTTCGCGAAGAACAAATTCTTCAAAAGTCATTTTCAAACTTTTCTCAGACAGCCTCTAATATAATGGTCATAACTTTTTGTACAAAATTTCAAATGATGAATGGTTTAACTTTCTGCAAACTAGACTCCAAGGACTATAACTTTTATTTGATGCTCATCTCCCAATTCCTTATAGATTATGAGATATAAGCTTCCAAAATCAGCCCTGTGTAACAGAGATTTCCAAACTCTTTGCGGACAACCTATAGTATATCTATCATAACTTGTTGTACACAACTCCAAACTAGATACCAAGGGCTACAACTTTCATTTTTAGATCATCCCCAAATTTCTTATATATTGCGAGATATCAGCCTCTAAAATGAGATGACAAACAGCAAAATGTCCTTCGCGAACGCGAAGAACAAAGTCCTAACAGCAAAATCCTTCTTCGCGAACGCGAGAGGCTCCTCGCGAACGCGAAGAACAACACCAGAACCAGCAACCAGCAGCATCAAAACACCCAAACTTGGTCCAGAACCACTCCGAAATACACCCGAGCCCCTCGGGACCCCGTCCAATCACACCATCTAGTCCCATAACATAACACGGACCTGTTCGAGGCCTCAAATCACATCGAACAATATCAAAATGACAAATCACACCTCAAATCAAAATCTATGAATTTTGAACTTTTAAATTCTATATCTTATGCCGAAACACATCAAATCAATCCGGAATGACTTCAAATTTTGCACACAAGTCATAATTGACATAACAAAGCTATTCAAATTTTCAGAACCGGATTCCGACCCCGATATCAAAAAGTCAACCCCCGATCAAACTTTTCAAAAATTCGACTTTCGTCATTTCAAGCTTAAATTGGCTACAGACCTTAGATTCACAGTCTGGACACGCTCTTAAGACCAAAATCACCCAACGGAGCTAACGGAACCGACGGAACTCCATTCCGGAGTCGTCTTCACATAGTTCCAACTACGGTCAAAATTCTAAGACTTAAGTTTCCGTTTTAGGGACTAAGTGTCCCAAATCACTCTCAATCATCCGGTAACTAAATTCAACTACACACGCAAGTCAATACATATAATACGAAGCTGTACAGGGCCTTATGCCACCGAACGGGACTTAAATTATCAAAACGATGGATCGGATCGTCACAAAGACCTTTGTCAAATGGTCTGGAGTTTCTGCTGAAATATTGGGAAAATCTTTCTGAACTTAAAACTCCTTCTCTGCTTTCAGCTCTGGGAGCTAAAGAGTTACTATTAATTAATAATACATGAAAATGAGGTGGTTTGGCAATAATGGCCATTCTTAACTTCTAACATGACAACTTGTGCATGAGTGGAGGAATTTTGACCACATCGATGTTTGGTAAACATTAATTACATGGATTGAGTCATGTGTCACATCAGTTTTAACTACTCACTACTCTTTTACTGTTCTAATTTTTTTTTTTTGATTATTTTCACACAAATTAACAAAGGACAATGTAGAAAAAAAATAATTAATTCATTCTTGAAATTTAAAAAAAAAAATATTTTGGACCATAACAAAAAAAATCAAAAAATCACTTATTGTGTACCGAAGAAAATACTAATAAATAAAGTTAGCTGACTTTAGAAAATTACAGGCTTTAATTATTAATAAGAATAAGACCACATGATGGTCGATTGATCACCGATGTAAATGGAATACACTATCTTGAGAGAGAGAAAAAATGGAGTATACCATACACTAGCAGTTACACTTTTTATTATTATTTGGTCATGAATAGTCATTACAAGCAATAAGCTGTTTTTAAGGTCTACGGTTGTGATGAAAATTTTGGCCTCGTAGGGGGTTTACGTATAAGATCTTTGAGTTGCCTAAAAACGAAAACAAGAAACCACTAGAAAAGTATATATAGTAAACATTATATTGAATAAGAGGTACAAATCACTAACATTTTAACATGTAATATTATGATTTGAACTCTAGGGAAGACGGTTGAAGATATTGAATAAGACAGTGTGATAATCATAGAAACTATTTCTAATGCATTAATTGTTTGGTCCCAAAACTTTTTTATAACACAGTGTTAGCTAAATTAGAATGATATATATCTGATCACTAATCATTAGAATGAGTACTAATTAAACTTTCTAAGTAATGATCAGTTTAGAGAAAATATCTGATCACTAATCATTACTACTTGATCGGGTTGAGATTACTTCCGGTATCGTAACAATTTACCTGCACCGGGTGTTTACACCCCACCAACAAATAAATGACACATGTAATTTTAGTTAACTATACTTATAATTAGTATTACACATTTACACTATAGGTAACTATTAAATGTGGTTTTCACTTGAATTGTTAATATAAAAAGTATTTAATAATCTTGCTATTTTTTGTTATATTCCTAATGTCATTAGAAACGTACATAACCTCTTACACATGTGCCATCAAAGGTAACGACTTGGAGGATGATGAGATTGAGTTTGTCCTTGGAAGAAGTTCGGAGAGACCTTGTCAAAAGGAGCTATGATATGGTATCACAACTTACCTCCTAATTCTATTGACTCATTTGCTATGCTTACAGATTCTTTCGTGAAAGCACACACCAGGGCCATCAAGGCCGAGACCAGAAAATCGGACATTTTCAAAGTAAAACATAAGGATAACGAGATGCTCAAAGAGTTCGTGTTCCGGTTTCAAATGGAACGAATGGGCCTGCCACCGGTCGCTGATGATTGGGCCGTTCAGGCTTTCACCCAAGGGCTCAATGTTCGAAGCTCGGTGGCTTCACAGCAGATGAAACAAAACCTAATAGAATATCTGGCCGTTACTTGGGCCGTGCATAACCGGTATCAGTCTAAAATCAAAGTCGAAGATGATCAACTCGGGGCCCCTTCAATGTCCGTTTATCCCGTCAGAACCAACAACATAGTCAAGAGAGACATCGATCGTGAACCGAGATCAAACAAGGATCGATATCAGCCGTATAATGGAGACCGAAGAAGCAGAGGGTACGGGCGGAACACTATGAGAAATGAAAGGAGAAGTGATCGAGGTCAGAGCAACCGGGGACCCATGAGCAAAAACAGCTTCGACAGGCCCATCGGACCTAAAGAAGCACCGAGGTTATCGGAATACAACTTTAACGTCGATGTTGCCGCCATTGTATCAGCTATCGGACGCATCAAAGATATCAAATGGCCTCTACCTGTACAATCCAATCCAACCCAAAGGGATCCTAACTAGATGTGTAAATATCACGGCAGTCACGGCCACAGAACGGAGGATTGCCGACAGTTGAGAGAGGAAGTAGCCCGACTATTCAATAATAGGTATCTTCGAGAATTCCTAAGCGACCGAGCCAAGAATCATTTCAGAAATAGGGATTCTAACAAACAGATCAAACAAGAAGAGCCTCAACACGTCATTAACATGATCATCGATGGGGTCGATGTCCCTCAGGGGCCGATGTTGAAACGCACCAAAGTGTCCATCATGAGGGAAAAATGGACTCGAGATTACATACCGGAAGGAACCTTGTCTTTAACGACGAAGATGCGGAAGGGATCGTGCAGCCCCACAATGACACACTGGTAATATCCGTACTCGTAAGTAAATTTCGAGTTAAGCGTGTGTTAATTGATCCAGGTAGCTCGGCTAACATCATCCGATCGAGGGTCGTGGGGCAGCTCGATCTACAAGATAAAATCGTGTCTGCAGTCCGAGTACTAAACAGGTTCAACATGGCATGTGAAACCACTAAGGGAGAGATAACATTATAGGTGAACACCGCCGGGACCATCCAGGAATCTAAGTTTTATGTGATCGAAGGAGACATGAGGTACAAGGCTTTGTTCGGAAGGCCATGGATCCACAACATGAGGGCAGTACCCTCGACTCTGCACCAAGTATTGAAATTTCCAACACCAAGTGGTATTAAAACAATCTACGAAAAACAACCAACCGCAAAGGAGATATTTGCGGTCGAAGAGGCGATTCCGATATCCGCACTTGCAATGACAAAGGGGCCGGGTTCGACCGCAAAGTAAGAAGCTAAATAGCAATTACTGACACCAGCCCCGACTCAACCGGGGAAACGGGTGACTGATGAAGACGATGATTACGGGGTCCCCAGATCTTTTATAGCCCCCTGATGACTCTGACGCTACAAAATCAACGGTTGAGGAACTGGAACAAGTCACATTGAGTGAACATTTGCCCGATCGAAAGGTATACCTAGGCACGGGGTTAAGCCCCAAGCTAAGGAAAAAACTCATTCAATTTCTTATAGCTAATAAAGATTGTCTCGCTTGGTCCCACATTGATATGACAGGGATCCCGCCGGAGATAACCACTCACAAACTGAGCCTGGACCCGAGGTTCCATCCAGTCAAGCAAAAGAAAAAACCTCAGTCCGAGGTCAAACATGCTTTCATCAAGGGCGAGGTATCTAAACTCCTTAAAATAGGGTCCATCCGGGAGGTCAAATACCCGGATTGGTTAGCAAATGTAGTGATAGTCCCTAAAAAAGGAATAAATTAAGAATGTCTGTAGACTATAAGGATTTGAATAAGGCATGTCCCAAGGAATCCTTCCCTTTGCCCAACATCGATCGCATAATCGATGCCACAGCCGGCCACGAGATCCTCAGTTTTCTCGTTGCCTATCCGGGTACAACCAAATACGGATGAACCCGGATGATCAGGAAAAACACATACATCACTAAGTACGGTGCCACTTACCAACGCCTAGTAAACCGGATGTTTGAGAAACAAATAGGAAAATCAATGGAGGTTTACATTGACGTTATATTGGTTAAGTCTCAATGAGCAGAGGACCATTTAAAACATTTACAGAAAACCTTCAACATATTGAAGAAATATAATATGAAGCTGAACCCGGAGAAATATGCGTTTGGAGTTGGATCAGGTAAATTCCTCAGGTTCATGGTATCCAACCAGGGAATCGAGATCAACCCTGACAAGATTAAAGCCATAGAAGATATCACGGTTATGGACAACGTGAAGGTTGTGCAAAGATTAACCGGGCGCATAGTTTCCCTGGGGTGAATCATGTCGAGGTCCTCCGACAAGAGCCACCGGTTCTTCACACTATTGAAGAAAAATAATAATTTCTCATGGACCCAGGAGTGCCAACGGGCCTTGGAAGAACTCAAGCGGTTTCTATCGAGCCCACCGCTGCTTCACACGCCGAAGACAGACGAACAACTATACTTGTACTTGGCAGTATCAGAGATAGCGGTAAGTGGAGTCCTGGTCCGGGAAGAGCAAGGTACACAATTTCTAATTTACTATGTTAGTAGGACCCTAGGTGAGGCCGAAACTAGGTACCCTCACCTAGAAAAGCTGGTGCTCGCTTTGCTAAGCGCCTCTAGAAAGCTAAAACCATACTTCCAGTGTCACCCCATATGTGTCGTGACTACTTACCCATTAAGGAATGTTATGAATAATCCCGAGCTCTCGGGCTGGTTGGCCAAATGGGCCGTGGAAATCATTGGGTACGATATTGAATATCGACCCCGGACCGCCATTAAATCTCAAATTTTGGCAGACTTTGTGGTCGACTTTACGCCGGCTCTTATACCCAAGGTCGAAAGAGAGTCATTAATCAACTTAGGGACCTCCTCAGGGATTTGGACCCTCTTTACGGACGGTGCCTCAAACGCAAAAGCGTCCGAACTTGGCATCGTATTGAAGCCACCAATAGAAAATGTAGTTAGACAATCTATTAGAACTGTGAAATTGACTAACAACGAGGCCGAATGTGAGGCCATGATTGCAGGTCTCGAACTAGCCAAAAGCTTGGGGGCAGAGGTGATCGAAGAAAAGTGTGACTCCCTCCTCGTGGTGAACCAAGTTAATGGCATGTTCGAGGTCAGAGAAGAACTGATGCAAAGGTACCTGGATAAGTTGCAGGTAACATTATGTCGGTTCAAAGAATGAACTTTGCAACACGTACCTCGGGATCAAAATAATGAGGTCGATGCCCTTGCAAACTTAGGATCATCGGTCGAGGATGACGAGTTTAACTCAGGGGCAGTCATATAACTTATGAGATCGGTAGTGGAAGAAGGTCATGCCGCCTTATCCTGGTTTAAACGATCATCCCCATCCGGGGACTGTTATCTTAGGCAAGCCCGGATAACTCGAGGTGACAAGCCCATTGGGCAACACCTTCGTCCAAAAATGGACGGCTCGGGCTATCGGAGCCCGGAGGCACAAAGACCTATTAGGCAATGCCTGAACCTTAAAGGCTACGGCCATCCCTATTCGGGGACTGTTATCTTAGGCAAGCCCGGATAACTCGAGGTAACAAGCCCACTGGGCAACACCCGAACTAAGAAGTCTACGGCCATATTAAAACGGCTCGGAGACGTCCGTGACCCGTAATAAAAAACAAGGCCTTGAAAAAATTCAAAACCGGTTCTAAAGGCTACCTTCGGCAAACTATAACCTAAAAATTATAAGTACTTTGGGAAAAGGTTTCCGTTCATACCAAACCCCGACAATGCCTTAAACAAAATAATGTCGAAGGCAAGGCCTGTTCGAACCTCCGAATATGACCTAACTATCTCATGCTAAGGCATTTCGATCTTTGCAAATATAAATAATAAGGCAAAATACACAACAAAACTCCGAGATTGCCGAAGGAAAAAACAAGCCTTGTATTATATATGTACAGTCTTTACAAAGGCCAAACGGCCTTGACAAAAGTACAAAAGTACAGAAGTACGAAAATACAAAAAATGTGCAAGACATTTAAACGGTCTGGTCTTCACCAGAGCCCGCCTCGTCGCCAGGACCTTCGGAATCTCCTCCACCCTCGGATCCGCTCGAACCCTCGGAGTCTTCCTCGGGATAATCCAACCTCTTGGCCTCGGCTTCGAGCCCTTTAGCACTCTCGATTTCAGCCAACAAGTCGAAACCCCGAGCCTGAATCTCCTCGAGGACCTCCCTTCGAGATTTTCGCTTTGCATGCTCGACGATATCTTTTGTTCAGACTTGGGCCACCTCGGCATCGGCCTTATATTAGACCACCATTTTGTCGGCATCGGCTTTAACAACAGTGACCACCGACTTGGCCGTTTCCACCTCCTTGGCAAGCTTTCCTCGACCGGAGACAGCCACACTTAGCTGAGACTGGAGCTCCCCAACCCTTTTGGCCTGCACCTCAGCCTTTTCTTTTGCCGCTCGAAGCTGGGCCTCAGCCGAAACTAGCTGCCCGAGCAGTCTCCTTTTTCGAGGCTAAGTGTTCCATCCTTCCCCTTCATTCATCGGTCTCGGCCTTGACAGCGTTTATCTCAGCTCGCAGTTGATTGATCCGATCGATTTTTTGTTGGACCTGCGGATTCCGACCGTTAGTCACCAAGCCTAGCTCATCGTCACTAACCTCAAATATTTTTACCTGGTCGACCAAATCGGCATGCTCCTTTCGAGCCACCTCCAACTCAGCTCGGAGGCTCTTAGCCTCCCCCTCACGCTACTCACTGAGAAGTTTGTAAGAATTTCTCTTCTCGGTGAGCCCTCGGACCTCGACTTCAAGCTGGTTTAGCTCGTCCCAATATCAGATAAAGGCCTCATGATGAAGCATTAAGGCCTACAAATACAAAGAAAAATGTTAAGATTATCCACAAGTTAGTCTAAGTATGAATCAAAATCATCAATAGATATTTGAAGTTACCCGGTTTAGCGCATGTTGTGCTACATTGAACAGGAAGGGCGCGTCTACCTCATTCATCTTAGCTTGGTCCTCCTCGGTCACCAAACGTCGAAGATAGCTGGCCACCCATACGAGGGCGGAAAGGATCCGAGCATCCTCTAGAACGGAGATGACAATCGACCACTTCTGGTTGGGATCCACACTCAGAGCTGGAAATTGGTTGACCAGCTTCGGGCTTGAAGAAGTCCCACTTGTCCCCGAAGACAAACTTTTCTTCGGCACCTCCAAGTCACCCAATCCGGTGATGTCCTCCGTGGCGGTAGAATCCATTCCATCGAAAAAGCTGCGGAAGGGGTCGTCCGCTCCGAGGACCCCCTCGTTGGGATGTTCTTTCACCGTCTGAGCCTCATTAAACATGAACTCGGTGAACGAATGTGACTCGGTAATGTCGCCCACACCGTGTACTTCCTTTAGGGCGTCGCCCACATTCCGTGAAGTTCGTCCACGGCCTCCTCGTCGGCCTCACTAACTTGGGGCAGGTCGGCCTCATCTCTCTCTGGTTCGGATGCCTCTTGCCCTTCGAGTCGTGACGACCCTCAGGCCACCAAATTGAAGGCTTCTTCTTGTTCTTCTTCGGATTCATCCCTCAGCCGATAGAGAGAATCCGAAGATAGTGCTCGAACATTGGTGCTTTCTTTGGATTTATGCACCATCCTTCTCCTTGGCTTCTTCTTCTCCGAGCTCGGAGAACTCTATTGTAGTCTAGTTAGTTAGGATACTCGGCTCTCACCCGAGAGACTCGGGTTCAATTCCCGGCAACGAAAATACTCTTTATGGAAATATACTGGGTATGTTATTATTGTACCATGTCTCAGAGCAGGGGACTCGGTGGGAAAATCATCGCTACCAGATGAGGGACTCATTTTGACATCCTTGGACAAACTTGCAAAAGGAAATAAAACAAGTGAGGACTTAGTTATACAAAAGTGAAACCGAATAGCACTCATGAAAGAGATCTCACCGTGCGAACGGGCCTCTCATTGGCACTTTGAAAGCTCGCGCCACGAACGCTCGGAATAAGGCCTTTGTAATACGATGCCATCGATCCACTCCTTGAGTCAAGGAATTGCATTCGATATCTGAGCAACAACTGCACCGCCATAGAACGCCGATAAGAAGAAAGGAAAAAGGCGATAAATTAAATCTTGGAAGCAAAATTACACTTACTTGACATGTTCCACTTTTCAGGGAATGACATGTGCTCGGTCGGGATCATGTACAAGGTCCTCACTCGAACGAAACAGCCTAGCCAACCCTGGTCCCGATCTTTATTGATACTCAAGAACGGGGTTTTACTGGCCTGACGGGCGGGCTTGATCAATCCCCCCCGGTAGAGTCGGGGACTGTATAAATGCATGAGGTGGTCGATAGTGATAGGGCACTCTTCTATCTTGCTTATAAAGAAACGGAGGAGGATTACGATCCTCCAAAACGAAGGGTGAATTTGACTGAGGGTTACTTCGCATCTATTGCAAAAGTCGATGATAATCGGGTCTAAGGAGCCCAGCATGAAGGGATAAGTGTAGACACTTAAACATTCCTCTACGTGGGTGGTGATGACTTCGTCAGGTTCGGGAACCACCACATGTATGTCAACCCAGTTACAATCCTTTTTGACTTCGAAAAGAATATCCTCGGTGATCGAGCATATGTACTTCGAGACCTCCTCACACCGGCCTGGTACTGAAGAAGGCTTTTCTATTTTAAAATCATCATTGACCGGGCACCCCCTTGGGATGAATATTTTTAGAGAAGGTTCCAGTACTGATTCCTCGACAGCAGTACGCGAAATGGTCTCTTCGGAAGTCGGCTGCGAGGTGGAAGGAGTTTCTTTTTGGGGAACAGTTTTTGAAGTCTTCGCCATTTCTTTGAAAATGAAGGAAAAAAGAGGAAAAGGGGGAAGTTGAAAGAGTACACTTGATGGTTTGGGATGAAGATGGAATAGAAGTTCTTATAAAAAGATCTCAAATAACCGAAAAATAAGTGCCTGAAAATATTAAGATCGCTAAGTTACGAGGGCAAAAGGTTTGAATGTAATGTTTGAATGAGCAAATGAGGAGGTATTTATAGTTTTTCAACGACATTCGCATCCAAGAGTGGCCGACCAACGACTGACAAATATTTAATGCCGTTAAGACTTGACTGACGAGACGTTTCGACTGTTTTGTCGTTTCTGTTGTGTGATAAGGAATTTTTACCTTTTTATAGAATTGTACCTAAAGTAGGACTCCTCTACAATATAAATGGGGGTCTAATAATTCATTGAGGACATGGTAACACGCATTTAAAAGCAATACATTATTATTATTTCTCTTTAAGCATTTGTTCTTCTGTGTCCTGACACCGTTCGAAGTGTACCTGGATCGAGGGTGATTAACCTTCCAAGGCTAAGACTGTTCCATTCGTATAGCTTGCATTTACTTTACCATTATTTATTTCAATTGCAATCTAATTTATCGTTTTGTGTCAAGTTAGTCCACGTATCCTTAAAATCACTTACAAATTCAATTGTTATCCGATTTTGAGGGTAAACACATCTCTCTTCCATTCTTTGTTACTTTCTCCGATCCACTTTAATTGATTTTTTTAGTTTTTTTAATGGTCCGCTTTATTGGATTCCTTCAAATATTTAGAAGGAATTATCTTCTTTTTTCCAAAGTTCTTTTTGAACTAATAAGCCTCTCGAAGTATCTATAAGGGCAAAAAACATAAATAGGCATAATTTAAGGAAAAGTTTCAGAAACGTAGCAGCAATAGCTATTTTACACACATGATAACTAAATAATTATATTTCTAGCAGACACCTTTAAACCATGTACCTATAATCACGCACTCAATGCATTTATTTCCTTAGTGAAAATGCTCCTAATACTTTTTAACATTTTTTCCTATATTTTCTCTTGAAACCAATCCCTAATATATTTAAATGATAATATGTTTTTCTATATTTTTTGTTTGAAACTAATTTATTCCATAACAGATTTTCTACATTCCTACATGAATCTTTTTACTAGAAAAAGTACATGTACCTTTTATACAACATTATCTAGCAAAGTATACATTTTTATATTATTCGAAAAAATAAAATACATATGTTTCAAGAAAAATATATTGTATATTTGAGATATATATATATATATATATATATATATATATATATATATATATATATATATATATATATATATATATATATTATAAACCATGTAAATTTATATCATGATTATACCAAGGAGTACTTTCTTATTAAGAAGATCAAATGTATATTATTACCTTAGTATACACAATATTTCTCATTAAATGGTATATTCTTATAAAGGTCATAGAAGGTATATTCTTACATTAATATTTATATACATGGCGTTTCTAAAAAAAATATTATACCATATATATGTAATATAATACCTTAATACCATTATAACATATATTGAATTATAATATGTATTTTAATACATTAGTATACCTCTAAAAATGAATTATACCAGGAATATATAATATTATACTTCAATAAAAATATAATTGAATTGAGTTATACCATGTATATTACCTTTTCCCCAATATTAATACAATAGTATACAGAAAATTCCTCTAAAAAATTATACTAAATATATATAATGAATAACTGGGTATATAGTATTTGTTTCATAATGATTAAGTGAATAAATTGAGTATAACAGTTAAAGAAGAGAGAGAAATGTAATAAAAAATATGAGAATATAACTAAATCCCTAATGTGCATAATCTCTATTTGCCATTAGTGTAAACAAATTGTCATTTATGAAATAAACAAAGAATAGTATTATTTTCTTAAATATGTTTTAAAAAGTGACCAGCTGTATATTTTTTCCAATTTTGTTTTAATGAAGAAATTAAAAAGGCATGGTAAAAATTAATAAGTATGTGAGACCGGAGGGAGTACCAAGTACTATAACATTCAGCGCCCAGTAAATGATTTATATTCGTTCTTGGGTCAAAGTCAGTCATTATTGCCTTCAAAATATAATGACAAGCAAAAGGGACCCCCAAGGTCACGTGACCTCCAGAGGCGATATAATGGCTTTCTTGTTTTCCTTCGTCTAGTTTAATGTTCCACCAACCAGTTATTGCTTCCCCAAAAAAGTCAGATGATATAATGGATATTCATTTATCGGAAAATTTTTATTTTGTGTCTCACATAATTGACGCTAGTTGTGTGAGGTATTTTTTTTTGTCTAACAAGTTTGTGGTCCCAGAATATTATGGATCCAAATATATAAGATATGGGTCTACAAATGTGTAAGATAAAAAGAGGCATCACACAACTAATGCCGATCGAATCTCCCTCTTGGAATACATGGCCTTATTTTGCTAAGGTTTCAAAAATATCTGGATTTACCTTATGTAAAAGACGTATTTATAGTCTGTTTGGCCAAGCTAGAAAAATCAGCTTATTTTGAGAAGTAATTTTTGAAAAAATACTTTTGGAGAAAAGCAATTTGTGTTTGGCTAATCAATTTGAAAAGCACTTTTGAACAATAATTTATATTTGGCCAAACTTTTCAAAAAATACTTTTAAGTGTCAAATTACAAATAAAGACATAAAAAGATTTGTTTAATAGTTAATATTATATAAGTAGATAAATAATTACAAATATTTATTGTTAAAGATAATAATTAAGTTTTTTATTTTATTTAAGTAAAATATAAAAATAAAATTGAAAAGTACTTTATTCTTTCAAGATAACTTAAATATATCAAAAGTTTATTCAATAAATATGAAAGTTCATCCCAAAAGTCATTTTATAATACTCAATAGTTTAAACTAAGTAAGGTTATTTTAGTATATATAATATTTTGCAAAGGGTATTTTTGGTAGGAAGAAAAGTCAAAACTGCTTCTACTTCTGCTTCCGGAGAGAAACTACTTTTTTTCTACTTTTTCAAAACTGCTTCTGCTTCTAGCCAAAAATATTTTTTCCCCAAAAAAAAGCTTAGCCAAACACCTCAAATAAAGGAAAAAAAATACTTTTGGCATGGTGAGAAGCTTGGCCAAACAGGCTATTAGAGACATGTAATAAAATGAGGTGAGCACCATACATATATCTAATACTCCCTTCGGTCCACAATCAGTAACTATTTTACCTTTTTATTTTGGTCCAAAATAAGTGTCCATTTACATAATCAAAAAGAAATTTTATTTTATTTTTTCAAAATTGGCCCGTATTTATATATTTCAATGTGTCAAGGTAACAATTAATTAAGGTTAATTTATTGAATACATCTTTTTTCTCTAGAAGTTCGTATTTCCTTAATGAGTGTGTCAAAGGTAAAATAGTCACTTATTGTGGACCGGAGGAAGTATAAAGTTATATACTCTCTCCGTTCACTTTTACTTGTCCATTATGGACTTTGCATATCCTTTAAAAAATAATAAATAAAGTGCATAATTTACCATGATACCCCATATTAATTGATGTATATTTTTAGTGGATTAGAGAAAATGATTTGAAATGAGTAATTAATACTATGGGTATAACAGAAAAAAAAATTATCTTCTATTGATATGCTAAAAGTGATAAGTAAAAATAAAAATTTATTTTTAGAATATTGGATACGTAAAAGTGAAGGGAGAGTACTTTGTTTGTGAAGTGTTTGAATACTGTTGGATCACATTCATCAACAAGTGTTGTAGTACATATTTCACTATTTTGGATCATTCATTTTCTAATAAAAAACTCTGCCATTTGTATGCGATACACCAACAATTTTTACCAAAATAAAATTCGTAATTTTGGAAATGCCTCAATCATCTTTCTTTTGGTTTTTAGTGACCTAGAAGTTGGTGTCAGACTGTCAGTGAACAAAGATTCATTGAAGTGAAAATATTGAAGACAGAAAAGGATCAAAATTGCTCGTATTTTTTAGTCTATAAATGCTTTTAATGTTTTTTCGGGATCAAATATGACCCTAAAACTAACAGACCAAAGAATAGTAATATTTGGAACATTCAAATAATTAGTGACATTTTGTTAGCTTGCTACCAGTATTACTTATAAACAAAATTAAAATCCACCCATTTCTTTAGAAATACCCAACCTATGTCATATTGCTTGCTGAAAAGCGTAAGTACTACTATTTCCCATGTCGAACCAAATTTACTGGCGTATCAGCTTTTTATAAGTAACATGACTGAGTCGTAACCTAAAACTAGATTTTCGTTTCTCGAAGCAACAACAAATAGTGTTTTTTGATTTTTATTTTATTTTATTTTTATTTTTATTTTTTTTTGGTGTTTTGAACACCTATGTTTAGACAGATAGTTTTTTCCACCTTTCTCTTTAATTGCCCATGATCTTATTATACATATCCATGGCCTATGTAACCAAATAAGTAATTCAGTTTAATTAAATATATCATATAGAATTAGTAAGAGCCCTTCAATGTTCTTAGTGAAGAAATGATATCATAACTAATAAGGTAAGGTCTTACCGACAAGTGAAATTGCTCATGTGGTCAGCACCCTCAATTTCAATCTAGGATCGTGGGTTCGAGTCATCGAAATGAGTAATAGTTTCAATAAAGGGGAACCTAACTGGAGGGAGAATCAAGAAAAAAAAGGTCATGTCCAACCTTTTATAGGGGTCACTAGACGTGATGAAATATTAACAAGTATTACTTGTATTTTTTTTTTAAAATTGTAGAGTTTTGTTGAGTACCTTTATTTTTTTAGAGATTGTTCCTCGATGAGCACCTTTACCTTTACTTTTCGTATAATAGATTTTTATGGTCCGTTCTTTCTCCGACCCCGCATATAACGGGAGCTTAATGCACTAGACTGCTCTTTTTCCTCGATTGTACCTCCCTTTAAATAGATCAATTTATATTTTCATTGATCAATTTAGCTACATGTAACTAATTGGACAACTATTTCATAACTTTTGCCGAATATACATTGAATATATAAAAATAATATGAAAAATATAAAATTCCCTAACTTAAAATAAAGCCAAAAGTGTTAAAGGAATTCAATGATTAAAATAATTCTCGAAACGTGAAACATATATTCTCCAGAATCTAAAAATATAATACTACAAATAATTATACTATGTTATAAATATATTATATTATAGATGTTCATTTAGTATTCCGTTGTAAATAAGCTTTCTGAAGAAGCTTATCCATATGGGACTCCGCCGTAAATATATTTATCTATTTAGTACTCTAATGAAAATAAGCCTCCTCAATAAGCTTATCTTTTCGGCATTCCATTATGGATAAATATTATCTATATTTGGTACAATAGTAGCTTGCAGTTGCAGCTTACACATCAACGTGCAGTAGCAACTTACACAGCAGCTTGTAATAGCAACTTACACAGCAGCTTACACAACAGCTTTCTTTCTTCTATAGATAGAGGAGATTTCAGTTCATTATGTACATCAGTTTGAAATTGAATAATATATCAGTTTATCTCTATACTTGTCTTTACTTTACTGTCTTTATTTTATAACACGTTATCAGCACGAGACTCTGCCATATCGAGCATATACTTTGAAAGTATCAGAGGTACGAACTTTCTTTTTCTAAATAATGTCAAATCTTTCTAAACTTGAATTTGTAGCCCTGAATATATCGGGCAAAAGCTACATGTCTTGGGTGCTTGATGCTGAAATTCATCTTGATGCGATGGGTCTGGCAGATACCATCAAGGACAAAAATCAAGCATCAAACCAAGACCATGCCAAAGCAATGATATTCCTACGTCATCACCTTGATGAATGCTTGAAAATAGAATATCTCACTATTAAAGATCCAATCATACTGTAAAATAATTTAAAAGATAGATATGACCACCTGAAGATGGTCGTTCTTCCACATGCACGTTATGATTGGACTCATCTAAGGCTACAAGATTTTAAATCTATCAGTGAGTATAATTCTGCTATGTTCATAATTATTTCCCAACTAAAATTATGTGGTGACAATATTACTGATCATGATATATTGAAGAAAACTTTCACCATTTTACATGCCTCGAATATACTCCTGCAACAACAATATCGAGAGATAGGATTCAAAAAATATTATGAACTTATCTCACATCTTCTTATAACCGAGCAACATAATGGGCTATTAATGAAAAATCATAAAAATCGACCTACTGGTTCTTATCCATTCCCTGAAGTGAATGAGACGAACTTCCACCAAGCTAAGCGTGGAAGAGATCGTGGCCCCAGTTGTGGTCATGGCCGTAGTCGGGGAAGAAACTTTAATCATGGTAATAATAATGCACCAAAGAACCCTCCTCACCACCAGCAGTCAAAAAGAAAGGAACAAAAGCATGAAACGGTGCAAGCAACAAATGCAGAAAATGCTTACTATAGATGTGGATAAAAATGGCACTAATCTCATACTTGTCGTACGCCAAAGTACCTGGTTGAGCTTTATCAAGCCTCTCGAAAGAAGACAGAGAAAAATGTTGAAGCAAATTTTATTTCTGAAGATAATTTATACTTCATGCATTTGGATGTAGCTGATTACTTTGCACTCCCGGAAGGAGAAACAAGTCATGTGATCGGTGATGAAATTATAGAAATGTAAATATTTTAATTTTTGTTGATTGTAGTAGATTGTATGGTTATGTAATTATTGTACATAAATAAAAGCTGTGCTTTAATAATGATGTTTACTATCATATTTATTTTGTTTATGTCATTTTGAAGAATATGGATAATTCTCAAATTATATTTGGATCAAAAACCAATCATGAAGATATCTGTGTAATTGATAGTGGAACAACGCATGCCATATTCAAAGATCAGAAATACTTTTCTTATTTGCATAAGGAAAAATCAAATGTTTCAACAATTTCTGGTAATATAAATTTGATTGAAGGCTCCTGAAGAGCCACTATATTTCTGTCTAAGGGAACAAAACTTATTATAGACAATGCATTATTCTCTTCCAAGTCCCGAAGAAATTTGTTGAGTTTTATAGATATCCACCGAAATGGGTATCATGTTGAGACGATTGATGAAATGAACGTGGAATATCATTGTATTACAAAGAATGTTTCTGACTAGAAGTGCATTGTAGAAAAGTTACCAACTTTATCTGCTGGCTTATACTATTCAAAGATTAGTACAGTTGAAGCACACTCTATCGCAAACCAGAAGTTTACTGATTCAAATATTTTTGTACTTTGGCATGACCGTTTGGGGAATCCTGGATCAATAATGATGAGACGAATAACTGAAAATTCAAGTAGGCATCCATTAAAGAACCTGAAGATTCTTACAAGTGATGAATTTTCTTGTGATACTTGTTATCAAGGCAAAATGATCACTAGACCATCACCAATGAAGATTAACACTGAATCCCCTGCCTTTTTAGAACGTATACATGGGGATATATGTGGATCTATTCACCCACTAAGTAGGCTGTTTAGATATTTTATGGTCCTAATATATGCATCTTCAAGATGGTCTCATGCATGCCTACTATCATCTCGCAACCTGGCGTTTGCAAAGTTATTAGCCTAAATAATTCGATTAAGGGCACAATTCTCAGATTATCTTATAAAGGCTATTCGCCTTGATAATGTTGGAGAATTCTCATCTCAAGCTTTTGATGATTATTGTCTATCAGTTGGGATAAAAGTTGAACATCATGTAGCTTAAGTTCATACTCAAAATGGCCTTGAAGAATCATTTATTAAACGCATGCAATTGATAGCAAGACCACTACTTATGAAAATAAAATTGCTCACTACTGTTTAGGGCCATGCTATCGTGCATGCAACATCACTTATCCGTCTTAGACTGGCACATTATAATAAATATTCTCCCTCACAATTAGTTTTTGGTCATGAACCAAATATTGCCCATCTACGAATTTTCGGATGTGCTGTATATGTGCCAGTAGCACCACCACAACACAGTAAGATGGGCCCATAGAGAAGGTTAAAAATATATGTTGGGTTTGAATCACCCTCTATTATTCGCTATCTTGAACCATTGACAAGAGATTTATTTACTTCTCGATTTGCAGATTGTCGGTTTGATGAAATAAATTTCCCACAATTAGGAAAAGAGAAAAAGGAAATCAAAAGAGAAATTATGTGAAAAATTTCATCATTATCTCATTTTTATCCACGCACCCCTATATATAATCAGGAGGTCCAGAAGATCATCCATTTACAAAATATAGTAAATCAAATGCCAGACGCATTTACTGGTTTGAAAAGGATAACTAAGTCACATATCCTTGTAGAGAATGTGCCTACCCGAATTGATGTCCCAGTAGGACCATCTACTAGCATGAGAGCTAGTGAACCTAAAACATGCATGAAGCGTGATAGGCCTTTGGGTTCTAAGGATCGAAATCTTAGAAAAAGAAAATCGACAAATGATCAAAATGATACTATGAATGGCTCTCCTGAAGAGACCCAAGATCTGATTAGTTCTGAGATTCCTGAAGAAATCAATGAACCCGAGACTCAAGTGAGTGAGGAACTTTTAATAAGTTCTACTGGTGATGAGATTAATTTAAATCGATCTGAAATAGTGGTGGATAATATTTTTGCATATAATGTTGCACTTAATATTATGCAAGATAGTGAGGATCTTGAACCCCGATCTATTGAAGAATGTCGACAAAGATCTGATTGGCCAAAATGGTAAGAGGCAATTCAATCAGAATTGAGCGCACTTGCTAAAAGAGAGGTCTTTGGACCAGTAGTCCAAACACCTGCTGGTATAAAACCAGTTGGTCATAAATAGTTTTTTGTGCGAAAAAGGAATGATAAAAATAAAATTGAAAGATACAAAGCTCGCGTTGTCGCACAAGGATTCTCACAACGACCTGAAGTCGATTTTGATGAATTATATTCACCTGTTATGGATGCCATAACATTTCGATATCTCATCAGTTTAGCACTATATGAAAAGCTTGGAATACATCTAATGGATGTAGTTACAGCTTATCTGTACGGTTCACTTGATAATGAAATTTATATGAAAATACCTGAAGGATTTAAAATTCCTGAAGAAAATTCAAAATCTTGAAAAATGTATTTAATCAGATTACAAAGATCTTTGTGCGGTTTAAAGCAAACTGGGCGCATGTGGTATAATCGCCTTAGTGAATATTTGTTGAAAGAGGATTACACAAATGATGTTATTTGTCCATGTATTTTTATAAAACAAATGGTATCAGAATTTGTTATACTTGCAGTTTATGTTGATGAGATAAATCTTGTTGGAACTCCAGAAGAGCTCCAAAAGGCAATTGAATATCTTATGAAAGAATTTGAGTTTAAAGATCTTGAAAAGATAAAACTTTATTTTGGTCTGCAAATTGAACATTTAGCAGACGTGATCTTTATCCATCATTCTGACTATACAGAATGGGTCTTAAAACGCTTTTACATGGACAAAGCATGCCCATTGAGTACACCAATGGTTGTTCGATCACTTGAAGTGAATAAGGATCTGTTCCGACCTCCAGAAGAGGATGGGGAACTCCTTGGTCCCGAAATACCTTATCTTAGTGCAATTGATGCACTTATGTATCTTGCTAAAGCTACAAGGCTTCACATAGCATTTTCTGTTAATTTACTAGCAAGATATAGCTATTCTCCTACACGGAGACATTGGAACGGGATTAAGCATATATTGCGATATTTAAAGGGAACTCTTGATATGAGTTTATTTTATTCTAACAAAAGTAGTGCAGATCATGTTGGTTATGCAGATGCAAGTTATTTATTTGATCCACATAAAGCTCGATCTCAAACCGGTACGTATTTACATATGGAGGTACTGTCATATCATGGCGCTCCACGAAGCAATCTATTGTTGCTACTTCTTCAAATCATGCCGAGATAATAGCTATTCATGAAGCAAGTAGGGAATGCGTATGGTTTGTAATTAGTGATTCATTTTATTCAAGGAAAATATGGTTTGGAATGTGATAAAAGATCCACAACTTTATACGAAGACAATGTTGCATGCATAGCCCAATTAAAGGGAGGATTTATAAAAAGAGATGGAACGAAGCACATTTTACCAAAATTATTCTACACACATGATCTTCAGAAAAAATGGTGACATTGATGTACAACAAAACCGTTCAAGTGACAATCCGACATATTTATTCACTAAATCTTTGCCAGCTTCAACTTTTGAGAAGATGGTATACAAGACTGGAATGCGGAGACTCAAATATTTGAACCAAAATTTTTTATCAGTGGGAGTAAAATACGTGTTATACTCCTTTTCCCTTACTAAGGTTTTTCCCACAGGGTTTTCCTTAAAAGGTTTTTAATGAGATAACTAGTTATGCGTATTACTAAATATGTGTACTCTTTTTCCTTCACTAAGATTCTTTTCCCATAGGGTTTTTCCTAGTAAGGTTTTAATGAAGCACATTGTCTTTTAATGAACATCTAAGGGGGAGTGTTATAAATATATTATATTATAGATATTTATTTAGTATTCCGTTGTAAATAAATTTCCTGAAGAAGTTTATCCATATGAGAATTCGCCGTAAATATGTTTATCTATTTAGTACTCTATTGGAAATAAGCCTCCTGAAGAAGCGTATCCTTTTGGTACTTCGTTATGGATAAATATTACCCTCGGTAAAAGATTATCTATATCTTGTACAATAGCAGCTTGCACTAGCAGCTTACACAACAACTTGTTGTAGCAGCTTACGCAATAACTTCCTTTCTTTTATAAATAGAGAAGATTTCAGTTCATTATGTACATCACTTTAAAATTAAATAATATATCAGTTTCTCTCTATACTTATCTTTACTGTCTTTATTTTATAACATACTAGACAGTAATGCAAATTATTAATGCCGTCAGTAGGTATCGGTTTTCCCTAAATGCCCCTACTTTTGTAAACTCACTCTATAAAGCACACTGTCAGCCTTTCTACAATCATCACTCTCAGTAGTACACTGTGCACTCCACTTATCAGGTATTTCTTCTCTCTATATATATATCGCATTATTTCTCGGTGGGATCATTACTTTTTTGACTGTAGGCTTTTATTTGAAGCTATTTGTTCTTGAAATTCATATGAAATGTTGAGATTTTGCAGCATTTTGGGTCAATTATGTGTTGAATGAAAATCCCTTACCTTTTGTACCATCCATGGCATGTTTTAGAGTACATTGTGCAGACGTGGAACATATAAATTTTGCTGAATGTGTTGCTACGTTTAATGCATGCCATTGTTGTTGGGTTAATTTCGCGGATAATTATCCTACTTTCAATTTATTCGCACCAGTCACAAAAACTAATTTTTGTAACGAAAAAACAAATACTGAATTATACCTGTGCATGACAGACTGGTATTCAACTCATGTAATTCCTTTTTTTTTTTGGGTTAAGAGTAGACAATGGGAGAAAGGGGAGTCTTAACGTAACTGATAAAGTTATTGTCATGTGAATAGGAGGTCACGGGTTCAAACGGTGAAAACAAACACTTGCAGTTGTTGCAAAAGTTACATGGTTAGAACATAATTTGTTTGTTTTGCATGTTAAATTTACTCAATTATCAAAGTTCGATGAGATCTAATTTTGCGGGTCTGATCGAGTTATTCTGTTTTCGTTGACAGCAGTTCCTCCCAAATCCTACTATGGAGAAAAATCTAATTACGAAACTCTAGATTTCTAATTCTAACTACTTAGTGGTACATAGAATTTTCCATGACCATGTGTTGTTTCTATCTTTTTCCTGGTCTTAAGATGGTGTTATCTGATCCTTTGGAAAGAAATAGCTGGATTGAACTAGCTTAGGCTGTCTGAGTAACTGAAATTGGGAGCTTTTATAATTGAAATTGGGAGCTTTTATTATCTTTTTCCTTCAGCACTAATCTTCATTGGGATCTTTAGTCGGTTATACCTTGACATTAGTTGATTTTACAATGATTATTAGTAGCAAGAGTGAGAACGCTCAATGCTGTTATGCATCACTTTCGACTTGGTTTTGAAATAAAACTGAACTTCCCTCTTGGCACTTTTCACTGAAGGCTGTTACTCAAGATGCTAGTCTGACTTGCAGTAACATTATACCTGTGGAAGAGCTTTTGCAGTATTTATATTATATATGTGCTGTTTGCCTAAGAGTAAGGTGCCTTGAGTTTCTTAAAATTCTTTTACTCTTGGAATAAAGAAGGGAGGTCATTCTATTTCCCAATCCTTTTAGTTTTACACAGTCCGTGTCTGTGCAGTGAAGTGCTTTTTTTTTTCCTTAACTTAAATGGCAATGGGACTCTACAGTAATGACACTCACATTTACTTCAAATCTAGTATTGCAAATTTCATTGCAAAGTGGTGCTCAGCTGATCTGCTTCAACGCTTCTGAATACAGAATATTTGCTATATGTGATTGAAAAGTGAAAACAGGATTGTTATTTATTTCGTTCCTAGTTTATTTGTCCATGACCTAAATTTCATTAGGTCTGGAATATAAAGTTGTAAACTGGATATGCGAGAAGCACAGTTCTTGTTTGTGGTTCATAACTTGGTTTCATCATTGTTACAGCTGTACTGGCCTTTTGTTTCCAAGATGTCGGATGCTAAGGCCCCCCTTCGTCCCAAGAGGAAGATGCAGTTGGTGGACTTTCTTATCCAATTCAGATGGATCCTTGTTATCTTCTTTGTCCTTCCTTTCTCGTTCCTGTATTACTTCTCCATATATCTAGGGGATGTTAAATCTGAGAGGAAATCTTACGAACAGCGTCAGAAGGAACACGATGAAAATGTTAAAGAGGTCGTGAAGCGCCTTGGGGAGAGGGATGCATCAAAGGATGGTCTTGTCTGCACAGGCAGGCCTCCGTGGGTGGTTGTTGGAATGAGAAATGTTGACTATAAGCGTGCTCGTCATTTTGAAGTTGATCTTTCTAAGTTCAGAAATATACTTGAAATTGACAAGGAAAGAATGATTGCCAGAGTTGAGCCTCTGGTCAATATGGGCCAAATATCTAGAGTTACTGTTCCAATGAATCTTTCCCTTGCAGTTCTTGCTGAGCTTGATGATCTGACAGTTGGTGGTCTGATCAATGGCTTCGGGATTGAAGGAAGCTCTCACATCTTTGGATTGTTCTCTGACACTGTTGTGTCACTTGAGGTAGTTCTAGCAGACGGACGGGTGGTTAGAGCTACAAAGGACAATGAGTATTCTGATCTTTTCTATGCTATCCCGTGGTCTCAGGGGACATTGGGTCTTCTTGTTTCAGCTGAGATCAAGCTTATACCGGTTAAGGAGTACGTGAGACTTACTTACAAACCTGTAACTGGTAATCTTAAAGAGCTTGCGCAGGCTTATGCGGATACTTTTGCACCTAGAGATGGGGACCAGGACAATCCTTCTAAAGTTCCAGAGATGGTAGAAGGCATGATTTATAGTCCCACGGAAGGTGTTATGATGACCGGTAGATATGCTTCGAAACAGGAAGCCAAGCAAAGGGGTAATGTAATCAACAATTATGGTTGGTGGTTCAAACCATGGTTTTACCAGCATGCTCAAACTGCACTGAAAAGAGGGGAATTTGTGGAGTACATTCCAACTAGGGACTACTACCACAGGCACACAAGATCCTTGTATTGGGAAGGGAAACTAATTCTTCCATTTGGTGATCAGTTCTGGTTTAGGTTTCTCCTAGGATGGCTCATGCCACCCAAGATTGCTCTGCTCAAGGCCACTCAAAGTGAGGCTATCAGGAACTATTACCATGACCATCATGTTATTCAGGATCTGCTTGTTCCTCTTTACAAGGTTGGAGATTGTCTTGAGTGGGTCCACCGCGAAATGGAGGTAAGACTCTATACTATTTGTTTTCTGTTCATTATAGATTTGGCTGTGGCCTCCATCGATTTCATGTTTGTTCCAAGAGTGCAAGACTAGAAGAAATACTTTTTTATGGGCCTTTTTATTTGCTTTAGTTGTTTTCAGGGTATTTCTGCATCAAGTTCTGATTGTATGTGAATTAAATCTGTTTAGGTATATCCCATCTGGCTCTGCCCACACAGAATTTACAAGCTGCCTGTGAAACCTATGATCTATCCTGAACCAGGATTTGAGGCACACCGCAGGCAGGGTGACACTGAATATGCTCAAATGTATACTGATATCGGCGTCTACTATGTTCCTGGAGCAGTCCTGAGAGGTGAGCCCTTTGATGGTGCAGAGAAATGCCGCCAACTGGAGCTTTGGTTGATCGAAAACCATGGGTTCCAGGCTCAATACGCGGTCACTGAACTGACAGAGAAGAACTTCTGGAGGATGTTTGATAATACCCTCTACGAGCAGTGCAGAAAAAAATATAAAGCCATCGGAACCTTCATGAGTGCGTACTATAAATCCAAAAAAGGAAGGAAGACGGAGAAGGAGGTGCAGGAAGCCGAGCAAGAGAAAGCTGAACAAGAGACTCCCGAAGTCGATGAGTAAGAGAAAGCTGATTGATTTTATAAACCAGTTTCATAAGATTTTCTCTGCCGTTCGTCATCCATTTAGTTGTGCTAGTCTGAAATTTCAGTTTAAATAACCAGCTAAATTCAGATAATGTTCCAAATAATGGTAGGTGCTGTTAGAAATTCAGATGATGGTCCAAATAATGGTTCACATGGATCCGTTTCCGTTTCATGTTATTTAAAAATTTGTGGTACCTTTCAAGAAGGAATCAATTGTTTTCTTTAGATGTTTCTAGTGTCCAGTTCAACAGATGGTTTTACTTTTTATTGAAAAAGTTCCAGCAGATAATACACATCCAGTAGTGAAGAATTCACTTTAACAAAACCATGGAATGGTTTGTCTATTTACTGATAATTGCAGCAACTTTCAGGTAGCCTATCTATCACAACATTTCCCAACTTATTCAGTATACGTAAAACAAAAACTCAAATGTGAGGCGCACCAAAATGGATTGTACGAACAGAACATAAAATACTCCACAGCAAAACCTTTACAATCAAAACCAAAAATTTAGAATAGACATTAATTCTTAGAATAAATTTTACCCTCCACACTCTTAACACCCTGGCCATAGATTTTGGCTTCATTTTTTCAAAAAAAAAAATTTAAAAATATTGTTTGTTTATGAAACATGATCAAGTTTTGGGGAAAAAAAATAAAAATTCGAAGGTACAATTTTTGGGTGAAAATTTTTCTTCCACTCACAATTTTTTTTTTTCAATTAAATTGCATGTCCAAACACAACTTCAACTTTCAAAAATTATTTTTTAACATAACTTTAATAATTCTTTTTTCAAGTTTCAATCAAATATATGTACAAACGCTAAGATACATCTTTTTGTCCAAAGAAAGTAAACAAAATTCCTCTAAGCTGTCAGTATATTTCATCTCTCTCTCTGAAAAAATGAAGTGGCCAATAAACAAGAAGTATCCGTTAGAAGCTAGAACGTTAAGCCTACCGTTAGAATCCAGCTCACCCAACTCTTTAAAAGGCAAAATCTAGACTTCCTTCCTCCATATCCTCTGTGCATTCCGTCACCCACCCCAAACTCCATAGAAGCAAAGAACAAAAAAAAGGGAAGCAAGAGATGGGTATGGTAGTGGTTATATCACTTCCATTTATAATATTCACAATATTTGTTGGATTTGGGTGTTATTTTCTTGGAAGAGCTAAAGGTAGACAAGATCTCAGAACCAATCCCCAAATTTTTGGGGTACCCACTCCACCTCCCGCTGCTGCTCCTTTGCCTTCAACTCATTTCAAGCATGACAACACTTCCAATGTGTAAAGCTTCGAGGCATACTCGCTTTAATTTTGTTTTGTGGGGTTCATTTTACTTGTGCAGAGATTTAAATGATACGTACTTCTTACCGCGTTGTTATGAAGTTGTACTGCGAATTACTGAGGGATTATGTTTTATCATATTAGTAAAGAAATTGTAACAAGTGGATGTGAAGTTTGCCTTCATATCTACATTAGAATTTAAATTCTATTACTTTTTCAATAACTTTGATTTCCTCAACTATCATTTCAACACTTTTAGAGCACATTTGATGAAGGCAAGCATAAAAAATCCGACTTATGTAGTAAATTCGATTTAATTGAGTTTTTTTTGTAGTTTAACCGGATCACAATTAGATCCTTTGTTATAGGCTCCGCCGCTAAAGGCCAACAACGATAGTTACCGGTCCTTAATGTGTTTTGCCGACCACAGAACTTCAGGTCCCCAAACATTTTTAGGTACCAAATTTTTGGTCCTACATATAGATCAATCGGTGCCTACAGATATTTTGCAATCAGATTTGCTGGTCCTAAAAAGTCTTTTAAGACTACAAATCTGGCCCCTATAGCGGTTTCAGACAAAACGTTCTGGTTGCTAAAGCTACTTAATGGACCATGAAATATTATAAATATTACCACACATTTTCTAATACAGAGGTCTATGCATAGCAACAAAATCGTCAATTACATTCTATTTACATATTTACAATTACACATAAATTTTGTAATGAATTACAAAAACTGTATAAACATCGCACTAGTGGCAATGTATAGCTATATTGCTCTATAAGTCTATTGTTTTACACAATTCCGGCCCTCACCAAAAAAAAAAAAAATTGTCTCCAAACCATCCTACAATTATGATAACCAATTTGTTAACTTGTATGAAGACTTCCAAGACACGTGTCTCACGAAAACCATAAATGAAAAGAGGCTGCAAGATTCTTCAAGAATACCATCATGGTCATCTGCACGATTTTTTATCTGCAAGGCAATAGAGAGAATTTTATATCAAAGATCAAATAGTTGATCATTTTCTAAAATTAGGTAGCAAGCCATACACAGTATTAAGCTTTCAGGTAATAGAAAATAGGACACCATCTTCTTCGGATGTTCCATTTATGACAAGTACCAAAACTTATAACCTTATATTTAACTCCAAATAAAAAGAAACAGTATTAGTGAATGCGAAGTGTTTCCAAGTAAGGATATGACACTTATGTTTGCCGCTGTTACACCCCCACACTCTTTATCCATCTAGGAAGTTGAAGATTGCTAAGTGAGGCTTCTAGCCTAGCCAATCGGACACGTTAGGGGGACAAAGAGGTGATTACATTTCACCAGATAGTGCCAGATGTCGCATCGAGCATAGTGGCCGCTGCGGGGCGACCCGTTTGACGCGTGGGATGGTGGAGATTCTTGACTTGATATAAAAAGACAATACATCTTTTTTCTCTTTCGTTCTTATTTACCCTTAAAATTGGATAATAATTAAACTTATAATGAGGTACTAAGGACACGTGATTTCACTTAATACCAATTGATAAATATGAAGATTAATAACAGAAATGAACTAACAAGTAAAGCGAACCAGTATTGAAACGGAATCCAACCCTCAAGCTAGGGTGCCTTCGAACTGATTGATACTAAAACGGTTAAAAATAAAGCAAGCTGATGAACAAGAGAGTATAAGCTAAAGAGAGAGCGTTATATTGGCTTTTTTATGCGAGAACAATGTGTCTTACAAATGGTTAATACTCCCCTTTATATAGTAGAAGATTCTACTTATGGTATAACTCTAATTACAGAAGTAAATCCCATGATTAGCTAATTAACCGTTCCTAATTTGATTCGTTCCGAGATTTTCGCCATGATCTTCGACCAGTCACGGATATTTCGCCTTTTCGTTATTATATTATCTTCGATCTTGCTCAATGTCTGTCTCATTCGGTCTCGATCGCTGCTGTCCTCGATCTCGACCGGTACCTCGAATCCCGAACTTGGTACCTTGTCCTCGTACCTTGGTCTGATCCACTACAGGGCCGACCTTCGATGCAGCTCCCCGGTCCTGGTCAGATAGAAAAATTGGGTGGGCTATGTTTTAACCGTATACAGATAGTCCCCTCGTTTGTTGGAGTGTAATGACAAGAAATGAATTGAGTCTTCGATTTTCTACCTCGACCTTTCATAACGTCATCCTCGTGACGTGAGCGACGGAAGTGACCGAAACGTCCCGTCGGTATAGTTTCCCAAATCATTAATGTGTGTCAGTTGGTGGTCGGCCACTAGTGCCTTTGAACCGTCGCCGTGAATCCAATAAATAGACCCCTTATTCATTGATTCAAATTTTACTTTCACTTCTTTCTAATCTCCAAAGCTTTTACATCTCTTAAGTTCTTCCCTTTTTACAAATCTCCAGGTTTTGATGCTAATCCTTTCTCAAACGTCAAGTCCTATTATCTTTCTCTTCTTTAAACTTACACAAAAATGGCAAAAACATCGAAAACGGTACCATAAAAAGAAGCTGCATCATCTTCTCAACCACCCGGCGGGAAAACGCCGATGGAACCCCGTCTTGAGGAATGCTTTCCTGGGGGTGCGCGCTAAACTCCGATTTCAAGATCGATAAAGCCTCGTCGATTTTTGGTCGATACGAGCCTGTGTCGAGGTATATATGCTCGATAACTGAGGGATACCTTAAGCAAGTAAAGAGAGACTGCAACTGGAAGGGCAAAGAGGTGGTGATCCCGACCCCCGAAGAAGACATCACCACCCATGTGGAAGGGTTTCTAAGTGTTTACACTTACCCTTTCACATTGGGCCCCTTCGACCCCATCATCGTTGATTTTTGTCATCAGTATCGAATAACCCTAGGCCAAATCCATCCTTCCTTTTGGCGAATTGTTATTCTGCTTTGATTCTTCGTGAGCAAAATCGAGGGGCTCCCTTTCACCCTCGATCACCTTATCAGATTGTATAGCCCCCGCCTCTATCGAGGCGGGTTAATAAAACTCCAACGTCGGGCTACCAAACTATTGTTCTCGAGAATAGACGAAGACAAGGATCAAGGCTGGATGGGACGGTTTGTTCGAGTGAGGACTTCCGACCTAATCCCTGCCGAGAAGATGCCATTTCATGAGAAATGGAACACGAATAGTAAGTACCGTCTCACTGTTAGCTTCTATGTATTATTTGTTCCTTTGTCTTTTCTCATCGATGTCTTTTTCCATGATGTAGCAGTCCCTTGGATTCCCCATGCGATTCCCGACCTCGAGAGCTGGGTTCGGAACCTGGCCTCGACCTCTACATACGTCGAGAGCTCATGGCGCGATTTATCAAAAGGCTGATTGGAAGCCAATACGGGTAAGCCCACTCTTTGTGTATTCGATTAAGATGCCCTTTTTCTACTTATTCAATTTTCTTGTATACAGGCTTGGGCAAGGATGAAGTCATGAGGCCCCTATCTGGTGAGGAGGAGACTTCGATCCTGGCACCAAAACCGGCGAAGGACAAAAAGAGGAAAAAGACCTCAACCTCCGAGGATCCAGAACCTAAGAAGAAGGCGGCTCGTAAGCCGAAGAAGAACATCATCCTTCTGACCGAAGACTCTGTTCGGTGTCTAAGGGAGGAAGACGAAGAAGACGACTCCGGGCTGGTGGCCACGACTCACAGTGGGTAAAAAG
Organism: Nicotiana tomentosiformis; assembly: GCF_000390325.3. NCBI lineage: Eukaryota > Viridiplantae > Streptophyta > Magnoliopsida > Solanales > Solanaceae > Nicotiana > Nicotiana tomentosiformis. The sequence goes on along the minus strand of NC_090813.1, from coordinate 56,599,474 downwards.
AAGAAAAGATCAAGGACCTCCGAGCCGTGTTAGCCACGACTCACAAAGATCATACCGGCCTAATCGAGCAGGTAATAAAAATATTAAAAGCTCATGGGCTCAATTCGGGAACGGTGGCTAACATTTCAATCTCACAGTTGCAGTAGAAGGTCGAGAGGATCGAGCAATTCTGCGAGGAGGTCGACATGATGGAGGCAGATACCTTAGGATGGAAAGAAAGTATGGACCGCTTTGCTTCTGAAAAAGAGGCTGCTCGAGCCCAATTGTCATTAGTCGAAAGTCAGCTTCGAGGCATGAAGGATAAGAGCACTACTCAGGCAAAGAAAATAGAAGAGCTCGAGGCTCGGTTGGCTTCCGAACTTGCAAAGGCCAAATCTGAAGCCGAAAAGGCAAAGGCCGAGGCAGAGGCGATCGTGGCTGTCTACCGGGCCGATGCTAAAGTCGCTCAAGTCCAAGCGAGAGAGGCAACCAAGACCGCTCAAACTCGAGCACATTGGATTGTTGAAATCGCCATGAAGGAGAAGAGCACATCTCAGGAAAAGAAAATAGAAGAGCTCGAGGCTCGGTTGGCTTCCGAACTTGCAAAGGCCAAATCTGAAGACGAAAAGGCAAAGGCCGAGGCAGAGGCGATCATGGCCGTCTACCGGGCCGATGTTGAAGCCGCTCAAGTCCAAACGAGAGAGGCAGCCGAGACCGCTCAAACTCGAGCGCATTGGATTGCTGAACTTGCCAAATGCCAATCTCTGAGGGAAACCCTCGAGGAGATCCACGCTCGAGGTTTCGATCTTACCGACGAGATAATAAAGGCTAGAGAGCATGAAGATGATGATGCTGGAGCATTGGCTTCTTCCGATGATGATGGCAACAAGAGCGGGTCCAAGAATGGGGAGGACTTCGATGGAGGAGAAGCTGCCTCTGAGGAAAATTAGGAATCTTAGGCCCTTTCTTTTTTGATTTTTTATGCGGGACCCTGATCGGTCCTTGTAAATATCTTCATATATATAAAAGATCTTTTTTCTGTTTCATTCCTACTTTATGAAAATTTCGCTCATTTGTTCGAGGCTTAGGCAACTTGATCGAATCTGGACTAGTATAGTCTTAATCGAGTGAGTACTTGCTCAAACTCGAAGTAGGGTGACCCTTAGGTTTTAATTGAGTGAGGATGATTTTTTGAACTCAGAAATAAAATGGTCGATACGGCCACAGTAAAAAGAACGGTTTTCTCCCTTTCCGGATTGAAAAGTTTATTGTTTAATCATATAAAATCTATTGTACCTTAGCATGAAATAAGGGATTTGCTAGAGAGTTCGAACGATTCCGTACCCGTTAGGGCTTTCAAGGGTCGATATTATCGAGACCCTTTGTTTTGTTAATGCCTTAGCATAAAATAAAGAATTTTTTCGAGAGTTCGAGCGACTTTGTACCCATTAGGGTTTTCGAGGGTTGATATTATCAAGACCCTTAGTAATTCAGCCGAGGGTAGCCTTTTTAACCAGTTTATGAAAATATTCGAAGGCTTGTTTTATAACGGAAATTGGACGTCTCCGAACCGTGTTAATTTGGTTGTAGCCTTTTGGGCTTGTTCCCCTGTTATACTTCGAACAAGTTCGAAGTATCAGTCCCCGAGTGGGGTGGCCGTGGCCTATAAAATTGAGGGTTTCCCTTTTAAGGTCTTACGATCTCGAGGTTTTAGTAATTCGATCATGTCGATTTTTTGGATGGCAGTCCCCAAATGCGGGGTCAATTGTTCGAACTTTAGTTGTGACCGACCCTTAAGACAGTTTCCACAATAGATCACAAGCACGACATTTTAAAGTAAAAATTTCTCTAAGGCATGAAATATCTAGCAAGGAAAAATACTTTTTTCAATAGATTAACATACGTACATGTTTTTCATTAGGGCTTGAGTAATCTACATGGGCATGGTTCGTTCGAACGTTTGACCCTTACAAAATTTACCTATCGAGACCCTGTCGGCACGAAGTATTTTTCTTGTAACTATCCGACGGTGATGCCCCCAGTATTCGAGGTTGATTGTAAAAGAGCCTCGGATACTGTTGAATTGTTGTAAGTTTAGCACGAACAATGGTTGCCTCGTTAAAAACCTCGCTAGAAAAACCCATTTGGGACAAAAACCGGTTTAAGGGAAATAGAGTGCAATGCGTGCTTTCAGACCTAAGGACTTTGTGTTTGAAGAATTCTTTGATGTCTTCGATTAAACACCTGCAAATGGTTAGTATAAAATATAAACGAAAGTGGAGAAGGTCGTACCTTAGCAGTAATATCGTTTGAGGAGTGATATTTTCCAATTGTTTGGTAATTGTTTGCCGTTCATCATGCCAAGTTTGTAGGATCCCTTTCCGATGATATCGAGGACCTAATACGGTCCCTCCCAGTTCGGGCCAAGTTTTCCTTCATTTGGGTCTCAAGTATTGAGGGTGACCTTCCTCAGAACCAAGTCCCCGATTTTAAAGTGTCGAAGATTGGCTCTTCGATTGTAGTACCTTTCGATCCGTTGTTTCTGTGCGGCCATTCGAACGAGGGCGGCTTCCCATTTCTCATCTAGAAATTTGAGGCTTGTATTCATAGCCTCGTGATTTGACTCTTCCGTTGCATATAGAAACCTGACACTGGGTTCCCCGACTTCAACCGGGATCAGAGCTTCGACGCCATGTACTAAAGAGAACGATGTTGCCCCTGTACTGGATTTTGGTGTTGTTCGATACGCCCAAAGGACTTCGGGCAATATTTCTCTCCGTTTTCCCTTAGCGTCGTTCAATCTTTTCTTTAGATTTTGAATGATGGTCTTGTTTGTCGATTCGGCCTGTCTGTTCCCACTAGGATGATATGGCGTTGATAGGATCCTTTTTATTTTATGATCTTCGAGAAACTTTGTTGCTTTAATTGCTTTCCATTATCGTATACGATCTAGACAGGCATCCCGAATCGGCATATAATGTGGTCCCAGATGAAGTCTACGACTTCTTTCTCTATAATTTTCTCGAAAGCCCGTGCTTCAACCCACTTAGAGAAATAGTCAGTCATAAACAAAATAAATTTAGCTTTACCTGGGGCAGATGGTAGAGGGCCGACGATATCCATTCCCCATTTGATGAATGGTCATGGGGATAAGACTGAGTGGAGTTGCTCTCTGGGTTGGTGAATCATCGACGCATAAATTTGATATTTGTCGCACTTTCGAACAAACTCTTTTGTTTCCTTTTCCATATCGGCCCAATAGTATCCTGCTCTGATGACTTTGTGAACCAATGATTCGGCACCGGAATGATTCCCGCAGGTGCCCTCGTGGATTTCTCGTAGGACATAGTCGGTATATCCTGGTCCCAAACATATTGCCAATGGTCCATCGAGCATCCTTCTATATAGTGTTCCATCTTCGGCCAATGTGAATCGTGCGACCTTCGTGCGTAGAGTCCTCGATTCCTTAGGATCCGATGGAAGCTTCCCGCTCTTTAGGTACTCAATATATTTGTTTCTCCAATCCCAGGTCAGACTTGTGGAGTTGATTTCGGTGTGGCCTTCTTCGATTACTGACCTTGAAAGTTGTACGACAGTCCCCGAGCTAATCTCGTTGTCTTGAATGATGACCCCAAATTTGCAAGGGCATCGGCCTCACCGTTTTGTTCTCGAGGCACATGCTGTAGGGTCCATTCTTTAAACCGATGTAGAGTCACCTACAATTTGTCCAAGTACCTCTGCATTCGATCTTCTCGAACCTCGAAGGTTCTGTTGACTTGGTTTACCACAAGCAGGGAGTCACATTTGGCCTTGATGACCTCTGCTCCCAAACCTTTAGCTATCTCGAGACCTGCAATCATGGCCTTATACTCGGCCTCATTATTAGTTAACTTGGAAGTTTTGATAGCTTGTCTAATTGTATTACCCGTGGGCGGCTTCAGAATAATGCCTAGCCCGGACCCTTTCACGTTCGAAGCGCCGTCTGTGAAGAGGGTCCACACCCCCGATAATGTACCCGACTTTAATAGTAGTTCCTTTACGACCTTGGGTATGAGGGATAGCGTAAAGTCGACCACGAAGTCCGCTAAGATTTGAGACTTGATGGCTTTTCGGGGTCGATACTCGATATCGTACCCACTAATCTCAACGGCCCATTTGGCCAATCGGCCCGAATGTTCGGGCTTATGTGTCACGACCCAACTGGAGGGTCATGACTAGCACCCGGGCCATACTTGCCGAGCACCAACATACATTTTATCTAACCTTCCTTATTATCTTTAAGGGCCGACAAGATCAATATAAATGGTAGACATGGATCATGAACATCTAACAATGAAAGATAATGTCATGAACATACATAACATGGGACGACAAGACTGTCAAGAAACTATATATAAGGTACGAGCTACCATGAGTCGACACCTGTCTATGAGCCTCTAAAGGAACATAAGTTTTACAACATTGCCGGAACAGGGCCCCGACATACCCATAATGTTTATAACAAAAATGCATACCAAGACCACGGCAAGTCCGGAGAAGGGATCTCACCAATAACCGCTGAACTGGACAGCCTACTGTGGTGGGGGAGCTGCGTCTACCCGTCTATCAGGACCTGCAGCATGACATGCAGCGTCCACAAATAAAAGGGATGTCAGTACGAATAAAGTACTGAGTATGTAAGGCAGGAAAGCATAAGTAAGAACAGTAATATAAACAGGGATAGGGAATATACAACCTGTGACATCTGGGTACCTCTGAGGGATACTGACATGAAACACATGATACATACATATATATACATAAACTTTTAAAACATACGCCTTTGTGGGCATCACCATCATCATATCGTACCCGGCCGTAATAGGCTCGGTAAAACGTACCCGGCCATCATAGGGCTCGGTAGAATCATACCCGGCCACGTGGAGCTCGGTAAAACCCAACTGATCAGTGGTTGCACAATAGGTGCCGTACCCGGCCAACTATAGCGCGGCTTGGTAGAGTAAAATAGATACATATATATGATGCATGCTGGACTCATTGGAATCACATTTTGAACCTTTCGGAGTGACATAAGGTTGGTATCCTTCGTACACGTTATTAGGATTAACTCTTCATCAAGAATCTTATAAGAATCAAGAACTACCAACAACATTGATAATATAAGAATAAAAGAAGTAACATCAATATCAATCGTTTCATAAGAAGGGCAGCAATGTAAGTACTGCTAGCTTCTAAGAGTAGAGTATCTTTGGGAGCTCGTTCATTACATTATGTACAATTGGAGTCGTGCAAAAGAATGAAGGGGATAGCCTCACATACCTTGTATATACTGCCCAACCTCAAGCTATGCAAATGTCACGACTCCTTAGTCTACAATAAGAGAAATGACACTATCATTATCGTTTAAGCGTCGTAACTATTATGTATCGACCGCAACCTATTTTACGATGAAACGGACAGCACCTCCCCTATTTATATGACTTCACACAAGTCAATACAGTCACCAAACAGCCCAAACAACATCATTAATAATCATATTGAGCCTCCCAAAACAGTCCACCAACCAACAACATTACTACCAAGCCTTTCGATATATATTTCACAAGTTCTAGCTTCAACGACTTAGCCGTAACTTGGATAATCTTAAATATATATATAGAGTAAGAGGTTCCTTACCTTTAAACAGAAATAACAACTCCAATTTGACCTTAATTTTCCACGAAATATCTCTCCAATTCTGCCAAAAGAACAAGGAAGCGAAACTAGCAATCAATTCGGGTTTTTCGGCACTAGAATTACTTTAGAAGACTTGAAATCACCTAGGGTTGATATTAAAAACTTGAAGGAGTATTTACAGAACATAAAACACTTAAAACAACCTGCCAAATGAGCTGGAACAACACAAAAATCAGCAACAACAAGAAGAACAAGAAACTTACTAGCGCCACGGGATTCCCGACACTTGATTTGTGTTGTTTGCCCTTTGTTTGGGTCTTGGATCATGAGAGAACCTTGAGAGAGTGTTTTTAGGATTCTAAGGTCTGAATATACTGAAAAATAATGACTTAAAACGGGGTTGAGGTATCTTATATATATCCATATGTCTTAAACCGCCTATGTGGGCCCCATAGAGAGCTGCTTGGCGCACTCTTACGAAAATGCGAATATCTCTCTATTACGAGATTGTATCGACGAACGGTTTAATGCGTTGGAAACTAGCCTCATAGATATTCAATTTGTTAGGTAGATCACCCCATAATTCCAAGTATATTGGGAAAAAAATGTAGTAACATTTGACCTAAAGTTTAAGAAAAATTATAAACGTAAGTTGCGACAACTTTTATCGACTTTGTTTCATAACTCGCTTGACTTCAAGACTTATGATACGGATATTATATGATTCAAATACATTAAAACATGACCTCTTGGGATAATTAATCACCTCTAGTGTTACCCGAAAATACGGGTTACAACATCCTTGATTCGTTTAACTTCTAATACTTGTTAACCACTCTTATACACCCTTGTATCGTTTAAGACCAATAGGATTAACTTCTTATCATCTCAAAGATAATCTCTTCTTGGATTTATGTCGACTAACTTACGGCGTGATCTAAGGTACGCGAATTTGGGTTGTAACATTATGCAAAATATTGTGAAGGGAATAAGTAGTCACCATACAGATCGGGTGACACTGAAAATATGGTTTTAATTTCCTAGAGGCGCTTATTAGGGCAAGCGCTAATTTTTCTAAGTGTGGGTACCGGGTCTCGGCCTTACCTAAAGTTTGACTAACAAAGTAAACAGGAAATTGCGTACCTTGCTCTTCTCGAACTAAGACCCCACTTACCGCGATTTTCGAGACTGCTAAGTACAAGTAGAGTTGCTCATCTATTTTCGGAGTATGAAGCAGTGGCGGGCTCGAGAGGTACCGCTTTAATTCTTCCAATGCTTGTTGGCGTTCCAAGGTCCATGCAAAATTGTTCTTCTTTTTGAGCAGTGAGAAGAACCTGTCACTTCTATCTGAAGACCTCTAGATGAATCGGCCTAGGGTGGCTATGCGCCCTGTTAATCTTTGTACGACCTTAACATTTTCCACGACTGTGATGTCTTCGATTGCCTTGATCTTATCGGGGTTGATTTCTATCCCCCGATTTGATACCATAAAGCCGAGGAACTTGCCCGAGCCGACCCCCGAATGCACATTTCTCTGGGTTAAGTTTCATGTAGTGTTTCCTTAGTATATCGAAGGTCTCCTGCAAATGTATCTAATGGTCCTCTGCTCACATAAACCTCCATTGATTTACCTATTTGTTCTTCGAACATTCGATTTACTAAGCATTGATAAGTGGCACCAGAATGTTTTAGTCCAAACAGCATTACATTATAACAATAGGTGTCGTACTTAGTGATGAACGAAGTCTTTTCCTGGTCTTCCGGGTTCGTTTGTATTTGATTGTACCCAGAGTAGGCATTGAGAAAACTAAGGATCTCGTAGCCGGCCGTGGCATCGATCATACGATCGATATTCGGCAGAGGAAAAGAGTCTTTAGGATATGCTTTGTTTAAATCTTTATAGTCTACGCACATTCTAAGTTTATTTACCTTTTTAGGGACTACGACTACGTTTGCTAACCATTCGGGATATTTTACTTCCCGAATGGATCCTATTTTGAGAAGTTTGGCTACCTCGTCCTTGATGAATGCATGTTTTACCTTGGACTGGGGCCTTCTCTTTTGTTTTATCGGGCAGAACTTCGGGTCCAAGCTCAGTCAATGTGTAGTGATCTCTGGCAGGATCCCTGTCATATCTAGGTGGGACCAACCAAAACAATCCATATTATTGATAAGAAATTTAATGAGTTTTTCCCTGAGCTCGAAGATTAACCCCGTACCCAGGTATACCTTTCGATCGGGTAGATGCTCGATCAGTATGACTTGCTCCACCTTCGACTGTCGTTTTGGTGGCGTCGGAATCTTTGAGGATTATGAAGGATCGAGGGATCCAGTAGTCACCGTCCTCATTTATTCCCTGCTTCTCCGACTGAGTCGAGGCTGGTGGTTGTGGTTGCTATTTAGCTTCCTGAACTCCTTTGGACTTTGATCCCTTTGTTGATGAAAGCGCCGATATCGGTATTACTTCGTCGACCACGAACATCTCTTTGGCAGCATGTTGTAGGGATACACCATTTTTACTCCATCCGGCGTTGGGAACTTTAGTATTTGGTGAAGGGTTGAGGGGACCGCCCTCATGTTGTGAATCCAGGGTCTTCCGAGCAGTGCGTTGTATCTCATATAACCCTCGATCACATGGAACTTTGTTTCTTGAATAATTCCGGCTACATTTACTGGTAGGATGATTTCACTTTTAGTTGTTTCACTTGCCATGTTGAAATCATTGAGAATCTGAGTTGCGGGTACAATCTGATCTTGTAGGCCGAGCTTCTCCACGACCCTCGATCGAATAATATTGGCCGAGCTTCCTGGATCAATTAAAACATTAACCTGAATTTTATCCATAAGGATAGAGATTACCAAAGCATCATTGTGAGGTTGTGAGATCCCTTATGCTTCCTCATCATTGAATGATAAAATTCCTTCTGGCACATAGTCTCGAGTTAGTTTTTCCCTGGTGATTGATACTTTAGTTCGTTTGAACATGGGCCCTTGTGGAATATCGACCCCACCAACGATCATGTGAATCACGTGATGTGGTTCTTCCTGCTTGTTTTTCATGTTCGCATCCCTGTCTTTGAAATGGTTCTTAGCTCGGTCGCTCAAGAATTCTCGAAGGTGACCCTCGTTGAGTAGACGGGCTACCTCCTCCCTTAGTTGTCTACAGTCTTCGATTTTATGACCATGTGTACCATGGTATTTGAATATTTGATTAGGGTTTCTTTGGGACGAATCGATTTGTAGGGGTCTGGGCCATCTAGTATCTTTGATTCTCCCAATGGCTGACACAATACCTGATGTGTCGATGCTGAAGTTGTATTCTGATAACCGTGGTGCTTCTGTGGGATCGACATGTTTATCGAAGCCACTTTTGCTCATGAGCACTCGAGAGCTCTGTCCTCGATCGTTCCTTTGATCGTTTCGAATGGGATTGCATCCTGGGCCGTTGTTTCTACGATCTGCGTTGTATGGTTGATACCGAACTCTGTTCGACCGGGGTTCTCTGTTTATATCCCTTTGAGTTCTGCCGACGGGGCCTGTTTGGATAAACGGAACCGGAAGGGGTCCCCAATTGATCATCCTCGACCCTGATCTTTGACTGGTACCGATTATGTACATCGACCCAGGTTACCGCTGGATATTCAATTAAATTCTGCTTTAGCTTTCGTGATGCCACCGAACTTCGTTCGTTCAAACCTTGAGTAAAGGCTTGAACAGCCCAATCGTCTGTGACCGGTGGTAGTTTCATGCGTTCCATATGGAACCGAGATACGAATTCCCTCAACCTTTCGCTGTCTTTTTGTTTCACCTTGAAGAGGCCCGACTTCCTAGTTGCAACCTTTATTGCTCCAGCATGTGCCTTTACGAAGGAGTCTACAAGCATGACGAATGAATTGATAGAATTAGGCGGCAAATTATGGTATCATATCATTGCCCTTTCGACAAGATTTCTCCAAATTTCTTCAGTAAAATAGATTCAATCTCATCGTCTTCCAAGTGATTCCCTTTTATTGCGCATATATAAGAAATGGCATGCTCATTAGGGTCAGTGGTCCCATTATACTTAGGAATTTCTAGCATTCGGAATTTTTTTGGAATGGGTTTCGGAGCCGCACTTGGAGGAAAAGGCTTATGTACGAATTTCTTTGAATCCTTACCCTTTAGAATCGGCGGTGCCCCCGGTATTTGGTCAACCCGGGAGTTGTATGTCTCTACTTTCTTGTCATTTGCCTCGATTTTCTTTTCTCCCGATTCAATCCGTTTAGTGAGCTCTTCGAGCATTTTCATAATGGCGGGATCAGTCCCTGATTCGTTGGCGTTCGACCTTTCCGGCACAGGCTCGGTCCTGTGGACGACTTCTGGTTCTATCCTACTCGGTGTTCTGTGCTGATTTTGTAGTTATGCTATAGCCGCTTGTTGAGCCTGTAACATTTCGAATATAAATTGGAGGCTAACTCCACCATCTTCTCTGCCCTGTGTACCTTGACCACCTGATCGAACTTCCCTGCGTATGCTACCTTTGGGATCAGCGCCAAAATTTGCATTTAGGGCGACATGTGAACTGACATCAACGGGATTTTCAATTGGTGCTCCCTCGAGGTCATCCTGAGGTGCCTCGATCCCTGGAGCGGCTATATTATCATTTTCCCATGAAATCCGAGGTCGTTATCACCGTGTGTAGGCGCTGCTTGTGAGTTTGACATGTTTATCCTGAAAACAAAGATTCTTACGAGAACAAGTGTAAAACAGTGTGTGTTATCAGAATCAATATTAAGCGGTCACTATTATCCTTAGCCCCACGGTGGGCGCCAAACTATTTACCCTTAAAATTGGATAATAATTAAACTTATAATGAGGTTCTAAGGATATGTGATTTCACTTAATACTAATTGATAAATATGAAGATTAATAACAGAAATGAATTATAAAGTAAAGTGAACCAGTGTTGAAACGGAATTCAACCCTCGAGCTAGGGTGCCTTCGAACTGATTGATACTAAAACGGTTAAAAATAAACTAAGCTGATGAACATGAGAGTATAAGATAAAGAGAGAGCGTTATATTAGCTTTTTTATGCGAGAACAATGTGTCTTACAAATGGCTAATACTCCCCTTTATATAGTAGATGAATTCTACTTATGGTATAACTCTAATTACAGAAGAAAATCCCACGATTAGCTAATTAACCGTTCCTAATTTGATCTGTTCCGAGATTTTTACCATGATCTTCGACCAGTCACGGATATTTCGCCTTTCCGTTATTATGTTATCTTCGATCTTGCTCGATGCCTGTCTCATTCGGTCTCGATCGCTGTTGTCCTCGATCTCAACAGGTACCTTGAATCCCGAACTTGGTACCTTGTCCTCGTACCTTGGTCTGATCTACTACAGGGCCGACCTTCGATGCAGCTCCCCGGCCCGGTCAGATAGAAAAATTGGGTGGGCTCGGTTTTAACCTTATACAATTCTAGAAGATATCGCCAACTTTTAGCTCACCCAAAACGCTCTTAAACCCATTTAAGAACTCCTAAACGATTCAAGGTTAAATCAAAGGCGAACCTTGTAGGATTTAGCGTTAAGGATCTAATGATCATCATTGTATCCCCTATCTTCTTCTTATACTGATTTTGGAGATTACATGGAGGTAGAAATAATCACCATAAAAGCATAAAAATTCAAGAAGCGTAGCTAGTTCTTTAACAAGGTATGTAAGGCAATTTTCTTTCTTGGCATGTCTTTATGTAAGCGCTTCTTCTGAATAATCCATATGTGGTAAGACTGAATTGTTCTAAGCCTCTCTTGACAATGATGTTCTCCTTATTCATTCTGTACCGATGACACTTTCCTTTAAATTTGAAAAGCTCCCGGATGGTATCGTGAGGTCATGAAATGTAGTTCACTATGAGTCTAACGTTGATATCTCTATTAACCTTACATTGTATTTATATATATACATGAATTTAGTTTACTTAACTGAGGCCTCTATGAAGCCAGTTACAGAATGATGTGTTAGGGTATACTACCAAGCCCTCTATGAGATCGAGTACAAAATGACGTGATACGAAATATTATGAGTCCTCTTAAGGCCGGGCACAACTGATACCTCTTGAGGCCGGGCACGATGTGATGAAGATATAGGACCTTACCGAGTCCTCCTTAGGCCGGGCACAATCGAGACCTCCTGAGGTCGGGTATGATGTGATAAAAGTATGAGACATTATCGAGTCCTCTTCGAGGCCGAGTACGTTATGATGTGAGATGATATGTCCCAAAAAATGGTTGAATAATATTATATTATATTATGTTTAATGCATAGCCCCAATGAGTGGCTTAACCTTTACAAAACTTGCATACATTCATGATTTGTAGTTACTGCAGTGCACGCCTCCGGTGGCTTATCTTCGTTGTTCAAGTTCAAATTGTGTAGCCTCTTATATTATGTCTTTGGTTTACATACATTATCAGCTTTATACTCAGTACATCTTTCATACTGACGCCCCTTTCTTTTGGGCGTTGTGTCCATGCCCACAAGTACATATAGACCCGGTAACGCCCCTCCCAGTGTACACTCCAGCAGTTGGTTGTCATATTCCACTTCTCCGAAGTAATTGTACAGAAGTCAATAGGTACTGAAGTCGGGTACAGTAGGGCCCTGTCCCGACCAAGTTATGTTTCATGGTACTCTCAGAGGCTTGCACATCTGATGAAGGTGAGCTTCAAACATTCGACTTATGTAGTAAATTCGATTTAAATGAGTATTTTGAGCTTCGAGAAGGATGTTGAGAAAAGAAAAAGGCATTTGAGAGCCCCTTATTACTTTCATAAATTGTACATTATTCCGGTAATTATGCCATAGAATAAAAGGAACTGGAACATCCCAAGTTAAGGTAAGAGTTGAAAAGCGAGTTATTAATTACTCTCACCGTTCCGATTTAGATGAGGTAGTTTGACTTGACAAAAGTTTAAGAAATAAAATAAGACTTTCGAAATATGTGGTCCTAAAAGTTTAAGGAACAAAAGATTTGTAGGGTCATGACATTTGTGTGACTATAAAACCTTTTCATTAATATTTGGGAAGGTATTAGCGTTTTTTGCGCCATACTGTTAAACTTGTTCCATCAAGAGGTTCAAAGTACTGTTAATTTGTAGTCGTTGGTAATTTTCAAAATTGTTAAAATATTTGAAAACTCATGTTTTATGCTGTGATAAGGCTTTATTAGTACTTTAATTACTTATTAAACCTAAAAATCTATTAAAATATGTCAGTAGAGGGACTAAATTAACACAACTCACTAATTGTAAGTTTTGTCTTTACTTGAATATCCACATTACTATGGTTAAAATTTACAAATAAGTGATCGTTGATTCATGCGATAAAGAAAAATAATCTCTGAATAGAATATGGGACTATATAGTCAATGTATTTGGCTGAATTAATTTTTCCGGCACAAGCAATTAGAAATTAGTTATACAAGATTTTGATATTGTTCTTATAGAAACTCAATGTGGATAACAATCCACGGATTAACTATCCCGGATAAAACAATGATGTTAAGGGTCATTAGGTTATTGGGATTAGGTATTATAATCCCGGGAGGTGGGAATTGATTCTTTTCCCGTGTTTGGTTAATGGTTATATTAACTATTCCATACTAGATGTGGAATAGTAATTTCAGAATTATAATTTTAAAATTGTTAATCCTTTAATATCCTGCTTTGCAATCAAACGACACCTTACGACATATTTAATTCCCGCATTCTAGTCTCGGTATCACTTGTTTGGGAACCAAACCGCCCCTGAGTGACGAGAATTGTAAATTACCAAAAAGTCAGCTATGAGGATCTAGACAATTAAAATATGTATGAAGACATTACAATAAATGAAATTGAAAGTTCCCCAAATTACTCCCCTCTTCCCTCTCTTACCTTATTTATGACGGAAAATGGTAACATGCAGTTTTATTCTCCCACCCATACAATTACTCCTAGCTAAAATGAAAAGCCCTTCCGTTTTTGGAACCAAATCAAAAGAGAGAGAAGGGCGAATAATTAATTAGATCAAATCAGATACACTTTGCCGTATCATTCTTGTCTTTTCAAATATCACAGAAAGAAAATTCTTGTCACTATTTTAAAATCCAAATTGTCTTTCTTTTTTCTCTCTTCTTCTTCTTCTTCTTCTCCAATTTCACGTTCGTATTTTCTTCTTTTTTTTGCCATACAAACCCAAACCCTAAAATCCATTATATTTCTCTTTCTCGTTCTATAGAAAGAGCTAAAAGGAGAATAATGTCAGGGACATGGAGCAAACTGCAGAAAACGCTGTCGTTTAGGCAACAACCTAAGTCTCCTACCGATAATGGTGCATCCTCCGGTTCCAATTCCAAATCGCCACCACCTCCTCGTCCGCCCTCCGCCCCTTCTTCCTCCTCTTTCTCCCGTTTCTCCCGAAGCTTCAGCTCCACCTCCCGATCCTCTAAGGTCCGTTTTTCTCTTTTTTTTTAAATAATTTTCTCCTCCTCTTTTTTCTTTTTTTGAGTTTGTCGGTTGTTTCTTCCTTGTCTTTCGCCGGTAGTATTTGATTTGTTATCCATTTTGATTCGCCGGAAAGTCGGTTTTTGCTTCACCGGTGATGACAGCTGGTATTTTACCATCGCGAAAAAGGAGCAGAATTTTGTGCTTTTCCTAAACTGGAATGAAAGGAGAATTTGTTTTGGACAAAACTACCTTCGTTATTTTGCGAAATTTACTGGATTCTTCCGTTTTTGGGGATCTGAGCCGGGGTACTATTGGAAATTCAGTTTTAAATTTTATTATGTTTGTTTGGCTTTATTTGAATAAGTGAATAAACTAAAAGGAAATCCAGCTTTACAAGTCATTTGATGACGAATGCATGCATGATTATTATACTGCCCTCCGCTCTGCTTTGGTATCAACGCCCCTTTCTTGAGGTCAAAAAGGTCATTTTTAATAAAGAGTTCTAAGCTAAAAGCTACCTTTCTTGGCTTTCCGTGCAGGCTTTTTCTAAATTTGACTTTGTGAAAATACCTTTTCAATTTCTACTGCTAAAATTGATGCTAGTGTACAACCACTATTAATTAAGGTACAACCCGATACCATTTACCTAATGGTATTATCCTACTCATTTAAACAAACAAAACTGTTTAGCCCCGACTCATTTTATTTTTTACATAAGAGGTGGATTATTTATTGGGTAGCTGAAAATTTGGATGATTTCAGCTTTGGACAAATAGGGGATCTTTTATTGTTGGCTAAGATCTTTTTGACAACTTCTTACGCCAGCTATGTGTGTGTGCCCATGTCTAGTAAAAGAAGTTGGATTGAATGAAGCTGGACCAGTTCTATAAATATAGGATTATAATTGGCAATAGCTTAGACGTAACAACTATTGACTTTGCAACGTAGAAAAGGACGGACTTTTTTCTATGCACTACGTGTTTGCTTCACATGGAGTATATTAGTTGTGCGCAAGATGCAGTTTGTTTTTTCATATTGAAATGTTAATTTGCTAGATTGATAAGAATTGATTAGTAGTAGCAATAGCTGGACCTGGTAAAAATAACTTTCAAAAAGTTAAAGAATGATATTTGGACCTGTTCTTGTATATTTATTATAGCCTTTGCGCTTTTATATTCGACAAATGTCCCTTGGACTTGTACGTTTGTTTTTGTAATTTTGAGCAGGTTATTGCTAGTTTAGTTGTATTTGGACTAGTTAGGAAGGAACTGGAATAGTTTTTTCGTGTACTCCATAAGGACTTGGACGGTCTACATTTTTAATGCACGACATAGTGTATTTATTGTTCTTTGCTCAAATTACTCAACCTAACCCTATATAATATTATTTGCACACTGTTATTATGAAAAGCTGACTCTAAGCAAATTTGAGATCAAGACATAGATTGATTTATTTACCTGATTGCCATGAAGAGTTGAACACTGATTCCCTAGCAAGTCATAAGTTGTTTTTTCACACCGACAATTTGATTGTTCTTCCCAAGAGGTTATGAATTCCATGCAGCTAACTTATGTCTTACAATGTTCTTCTAAATTTGTTCCGGCAAAAGGTGTAAGATTAATATTTCATTAATTTTGTCAGTACTTTGTTTAGGTAACTAGACTAGATATCCTCATGTATATTTTATAGAAAAGTCCTTGCTGCTTAAACAATTGACTTTGTTTTGGTCAATATTTCATAAAGTTAATACCAGTGTTGTCAAAAGGTGCGCTTAAAAAGCGCACTTAAATCCTAAAGTGAGGCTCAAAACATGTTGAGCACTTTGCCTCGTTTAGCGGACGCTTCAGTGTTGTCATCAAGGCTCTAAGACATACTTTTTCTTGCCAATGAGCGTAATCCTGAAGAGACGTTAAACAATTGATATTTGACTTTATTGTAAAAAAATTCAATTTCGTTATCTATATATTTGTTATTCATGCTTATAATTATTAGTTTTGGACTACACATACATATCTGTATTTTTTCTCTATTTGCGTATTTCTTCATTAAAGCCCACGCTTTATTTGCGCTTAAAGCCTCGTGTACCTTAGAGCTTTTTTACACTTTTCGCCTTTGATAACACTGGTTAATACTTATGTAACTAATTATTCCAAAAGCTTATTTCATTAATGATTTAAGTAGTTGAATGAGTCGGTAACTGTGTCCAATGACTTATCTATTCCCGGAAAAAAAGTCCAAAGGTTCCAGAACTTTTTTATTATTGAAAATATTTACCGTGAATGTACAGTTGAAGCAGTTTTAGTGTTTTAAAAAAGGTTTCAAGTAAGGGCTTATGTCATGAGAGTCTTTACATGATTGCTTGGTAACTTCCTTTTTCTTTTTTGTAATGATAAAGTCCGAGTTAACTTGCATGAACCTCAATTATTCCACTGCATAGCTACTACTATCATCTATTGTTTTTTGTCCCCATTAGGATTTGAACCTTGATTTTCAACGTTTATACCATTTCAATGATCACTAGACCACACCCTCGGGCACGATTGCTTAGTGACTTCGTTAGTTTCTTTGGTCAGAAAATCGCTATTGCTGCTCTTTTTACTATCTTTTCTTTGCCATTGTCCCATGTATAGTGTATACCTTATGATGGATTCAAATTCTATGCTTTGGTGAACCTGCTGTTCAACAATGTCCACTAAATTTTTTTTGAGTGTATATATAACCTACAACTTGTGGAATTCCACTGGCTCTGTTGTTGTTGTTGATATATAACCTATGGCTTCATCAATGTTTCTTAAGTTAATTGAGGAATTGATTAGGAGGCATGTGGTTACATATGGACAGTCTCATTGAGCATGTATATATTTATTGGTTTGCCACTTTTTCAATTTTTTGTTGCAATTGCAGCGAACATGTGCTATTTGCCTTGGGAGTATGAAACCTGGGAATGGTCAGGCCATATTCACTGCTGAATGCTCTCACTCCTTCCACTTCAGCTGCATCGCCAACAGTGTTAAGCATGGAAACTACCTCTGCCCTATCTGCAGATGCAAATGGAAAGAGATTCCTCTCATGTCGTCCTTCAGTACTGATACAACCATTAACAATGCAGGACGGACTCGTGTCTCTCCACTTGAAGATCAACCACCGGTATCTCTGCCCCTTCCTGAGCCCCTTCACTTCTCTGATGATGAACCTCTTCCCAGCATTACCGTGGATCAGACCTCCTCCCCTTCCACCATTCATTCAGAAAGAGTAGTCTTGAGAGCTTTTCCAGAATTTTCTGCTGTTGCTGCTTCTGAAGCGGTGTCAAGATTTGCTGTTCTTGTTGGAGTAAGGGCACCTCCACTTGCTGATGATGCTCGGCACCAAGAGCGTGCGCCTATCGACCTGGTCACAGTTCTAGATGTTAGTGGCAGCATGGCTGGATCAAAATTGGCTCTCTTGAAGCAAGCAGTTTGTTTTGTCATAGATAACTTGGGACCTTCTGACCGTCTAGCTGTTGTTACCTTTTCATCTGGAGCTCAAAGAAACTTCCCCTTGCGAAGGATGACAGAGCAGGGGCGTCGAGAGGCTGTACAGGCTGTCAATTCCATCTCAGCTAATGGTGGAACAAATATCGTAGAAGGACTCAAGAAAGGAGTTCGAGTTCTTGAAGAAAGGCGTGAAAGGAATCCAGTTGCTAGTATTGTTCTCTTGTCAGATGGGAGAGACACCTATAACGGAGATAATGCCAACCAACGTCACAGTCCTCGGAATCGTAGATCCTCGAATGCAACATCAGGTCCAGAATATCTGAATCTGTTGCCTTCTTCCATTTGTCCTCGCAATAGAGAAGCACTAGCAGCAGACCAGCTGCCAACTTTTCATGTACATACATTTGGGTTTGGGTTAGACCATGATTCTTCTGCTATGCATGCTATCTCAGATGCATCGGGTGGTACATTTTCATTCATTGAGACAGTTGGTACTGTTCAAGATGCCTTTGCAATGTGTATTGGTGGTCTCCTCAGTGTTGTAGCTCAGGAATTAAAACTTACTGTTAGGTCAGCATCACGTGGAGTGGAAATTGGTTCCATCCCTTCAGGACGATATACAAGTGAAATTTCTGAACAAGGAAAGCAAGGTCTAATAAACATTGGGAACCTGTATGCAGATGAGGAGAAAGAATTCCTTGTCTACTTGTCTGTTCCCTCGGCTGAAATTGATGGAAGCGCAACAAAGACATCTCTGTTGAAAATTACATGTGGTTACAAGAATAGCACGTCTGAAGAAATGGTCAGTGTGGAGGGTGAGACAGTTGAGATACGTCGGCCACCAGTGCTGTCTCCTACGGATGTGCTAGTAAGTCGTGAGGTTGATAGGCAGATAAACAGGCTGGCAGTAGCAGAAACCATTGCAGAGGCACAACATATGGCAGAAAATGGAAATCTTGAGGGTGCTCAAGCCGTTCTAGCCAACAGAAGAACCTCTCTTCTATCTTCTGTATCTGCCCAAGCAGGTGATGCTCTTTGTAACTGGCTTGACACTGAACTGACTGAAATCAGAGAGAGGATGGCGAGCAGGGAACGCTATGAACAAACAGGACGCGCTTATGTCCTCTCGGGTTTGAGCTCACATTCTTGGCAAAGAGCCACAACTAGAGGAGACACAACGACACAAATAATATCGCAAGGTGGTAGCTCAAGCAACAGTGGTGCAATTGGCTATGAAACTCCATCTATGGTCAACATGGTCTCAAAGTCACAGAATCTAAGTCTTGCCAATCGTGTTGAACAGGTTCCTCGTCCCAACAAGACATGCAACTTAATTCCAAGATCTTAGTAAACATTTCTAACCCAATTCGTTCTCAGCGTGATAGGCAACTGAACAACAACACCCTTCTCGTGATATAATTCTGTGGTATTTGACCCTACTATACTTTTTTTTGGCTCCATTTGTTTTTTCTTTTAGTTCTCCATAGTTGAATCATTTTCAAATTAGATTCTTTTGGATTGACATCTCTACAGTTCGGAATAATATTTTAGAGCTGATAACCGTTTGTCTGCTGAGATCGTCCTCTTATTAGAGAATACTATACTTGTCCCTTTTCGATTCTGTAAGGATTTCAAAGAGAGGTTTAAATGATCATGGGCTACTCTAAGTATAGCCTTAAGGTTTAGAATTGGATGCTCAGATTTTTTTAAAGAACACTTCAAAAATTAGAAACATAAATCCCTAACAATGGGTAGTGTTTAATATGCGAACAACTATTGGTCGAATATGACGCTTCTATTAAGAAAAGATGTTTGTGCTTTGCATTTAAGCTGGCGTTCGCGAAATAGATAGTAATATGTATCTTCTAAGAGTTAGTTTCGTCATCAATATACTAGTTAGTAGTTACATATCGTAGCATCAAAAGATATGACATTAATATTAAAGGGAACGCTCACATTGAAACGTCTCAGTCTTAATGAGCTCATATTGGCTACTTCCACATAATGTCAAAGAATTTTCATTGCGTAAATATCACGAGTTATCTCAAAACTTAAAGAATAATTGCACTAATAAATAATGAGTTTGCTAAACCTAGTCACTGAGTCACATCTTTGTTTGACCAAAAAAATGTAGAATTTTGATTAAACTAATTAATTTTGTATTACGAAGGGCTAAACCTAGTTAGTTAATGATAATAACTTCAGATCTATAACCAATTAACACCAATAACGCAAGAGCAGTGTTGAGAGAAGATTAAATGTGATGTACATTCAATGTTTCAAGATCATTAATGATGGAGGAATATCAAACAATAAATAACGATAAATGACATTAAAGTAAATAAGGAGAATGATTCACCCAATATTGAATGAAGTAGGTGATTCTCCTTTCTTACAATGATGAATAATAGACAAATACTAGAATGTTGGGACCCTTCTCGGATCTAATGGAAAAAGTGTAGAATAGTAGACAATCGAATCTCTTTAGAAAGGTAGTGATTGTCTTTTATCTAGAGAGAAAGTCTGTTTTTCATAGAATGTTCTTATCAGAGAATATTACCTCCCCCTCTCCCCGTATCTCTTTTTCTATTTATATGGGACATTCCCCAATCAACCATAAAAGCACGGACACCATAGAATATTCTACTTCGAAAACTAGCCGTTAGTACTGCCCTTCATACTCGATCTCGGCCATTATTGACTCTTTTGCTACAAGCTCCGTTTTCTACTAATCGGCCTCAGCCATATCGCTTTCCATGATACCGCTTCGTGTCAAATCTTAATGAAAGCAGATTTTGACCCATACAGTTAGTCCCTCCGCTTATTGATGTCTGCCGTAGGCGACCTCGATGAGCGAACTCTGTCTGTCAGGCTTGAGAAGTTTTATGCGAGCAGGTCGAGTAGTAGCACTTCAAACGGAATGGAAACGTGGCCTTTTATGATCCACAACTTAGGGTCACGTCGTTTCATCGTGACGTCATGTCATCATGCATCATTATTTTCTCGATACCCTGTATCGTTTCCTCTGCCTCTGCCGCTTAGATTTTTGAGCTGGGCAATTGCGGTTTGCTTCCTCGGTATTGATGCCCTAACTCTTATAAATGGGGATATTCAGTTCTTAGGTTCACTCTTTGCTTTCTAAAAATCAAATTTTCATATCCTCTTCTTCCTCAATCAGAATCTCTGCTTTCTTGACCTTATTTCATACTCCTGCCTTCACCGATTTTAGTGGTTCTTGCTACTTGACTCTCCCCCTCTATTTATAAACAAAAATAGTTAATGTGTCTTCCAGTTCTGGGGGGATACCTAATCCTTCTCCTTTGGCAGTGTACATGGCTCCCCATGACGGTGGGGCTGCTATTGTTGTAGAAGATGAAAGCTTTCCTACGGTGGAGGAAATAATTTCCCGTAACGATAAGGCTAGAACTGACTTCTCAAAGCTACCCGAGGATGACCCTGAGGCCGTAGAGTCTGAGATGGATGCGATGTGGTGCAGATTCATCGCCCTGGATATTGCGCGTTTTATGCATATCCATTCTACGTGGGCTATTCTTTTCCCATTCTCCTATTGGCAGAGGAGTTCTGCCGCTACTACGGCATCTTTCCGGCTCAGCTTTCTCCTTATATCTACACGCTCATCCTCATGCTGACAAAGTACGCGGAATTGGCTGGCCGCGGGGTCTCCCTTCGCCACCTGATGCACCTTTTCGCACTGAGTTTTTATAGAGGGACGATGTTGCACCTTCGTCACCTTGGAGGCAAAAATTTGGTAGTAAAGATGGACGATAAAGCAAATCATCGATTCTAGTTTAATTACTTCTTTGTCAAGACTGAGGACGTGGTAGCGAACACGAATGGATTTCCTGAGGCGTGGAATTACGCTCATAAGCATTTTCACTAAGTGCTCATTTTGCTCGTTCTGGTCGTAGTCTAACCGTTCTGTCTTTTTCTCCTTCAGCTGAGACCAAGCCCCCTCAATTGGTCGCAGATATTCACGAATGGGTTAGCTAGATCTTGCCCCACACAGTGGGGATTCGTGGGTGGCCGACCTTTTCCAGAAGTTCGGGCCCAAGCTTTCAGCGACCGGTGAGTTTGTCCGTTTATATAGTGACTTTTTACTTATGCCGTCTTGGCCTTATGGTCGCGTGTTCGTCATGGCTTTGATAGTTGCCGTTCTAATCACTTTTGCAGGAGGGTCTTCGAAGAGGCGAAAAGCTCCTGCTCCGGCATACCGTAAGAGGAAGGCCATTTCTGTTCCTATTGCTGCGGTGAGACCTGCTCGATCATCGACTACTGCGACGGGTGTCTCAACTTCACCTCTACATCATCTAGTTGACGAGGACGATGAGGAAGGATCATCGCCGACTGATGATAATATGCTTTGCCGCAATAGGCGATCTGTAGGTATCGGCGAAGGAAGTGTCCGCATGGAAAGTTCGGTGATGGATAGTTTTGTCATCAGAGAAACGACGACTATAGATCTCACAGTTGGTGCCGAGCAGCCGTTCATGATCCCGCTGCAGTCGGGGGCTGAGGGATGTACTTTGCTCCTTGAGGCCGGAATGGGTTTTGAAGGGTGGTCGGCGCGGATACCTGACACCTTACAAGGGGGTGAGACATCGATCCCTTTACCGATCGAGGGCCCTTCCTCTAGGGTTGACAACAAGCACAAAAGTGTTGCCGAAGAGGATTATGAGACGGGCTCCGATATAGATGCCGAGGAAGTAGGATGATGGGGGAAGGACTTACACGGCTTGAGGTGAGGTTAGAAGGGAGCACGCAGACCATTGTGATCCCTTTGGGCTGGGACCTATTAGTTGATACAGAGGACGTGGTCCCTTCTCTTGGTCCACTCTATTCCGATGTGGAGGGTAAGACCCTCGAGAAGCTGAAGGATTCCACTTTGTCGAAGAGCATAGCCGGCCTTGCTCTTAGGGTATGTTTGGTATTTTGTTTCCTTATTCGTTTTTTATGTTGATTTTGACTTTATTCTTACCCGCTCTGGCTTTTTTTTTTTTCAGACCGTGATCTTGGAGATTGAAAGTTCCCGCCGAGAGGAGAGGCGTAAGGCTATTTTCCAAAAGATGGAGCGGAAATATCGTGAATATCGTGATAAGCACCGTGAGCTTTGCCGGCGAGTTGGTGGTAGTAGCAACTTTCGGGCCCTCCGAAACGAGCTAAAGGAGAAGGATGATGAATTGGTGAAGGTCATTGGAAAATGTAGTGAGCTCGAGGGGGCGTTGAAGGACAAAGAGGAGGAGCTCGAAGTGACTAGGGTGGTTGAGGCCCAGTGCGCCTTCAGTCCCAAGTGGTCTCACTGCGTACCGAGAGAAGGAGTGTCAACTTTGAGCGGCCGTTTTGAGCGGCGAGGTCGCCGAGAAGGTAGCAAATTTAGAGAGGGAAGAGTTGGCCCAATTATCAGCTACGCATAGAGCTACAACTTTAGAGGACGCGATTCGTGTTATTCGTTCTGAACGGGATTGCGCCATGGAGATGGCTAGGCTCAGAGAGGAGCGACTTGATGAGCGGATTAGAGAGTTAGAAAAAGAGACTGCAAACCTTAGTGATCGAGTTGTTGCCCTCGAGGCCGAGAAGGCACAGTTATTGGCGCATCCGTCCTCCTCCCGTACTTCTTTTCCTGATGTTCCTCGGGATCTGTATGAGAAATGGATTCACGCTGAGGCCCAGCTGGACATATTCAGGGATCTGATGGGGACGGGGGTTGTTTCGGAAGCCGACTTAGAAAATGCACGTGCTAAGGCACGTGAAGCTCAGTTTGCTTGTGGCTATGACCCCGCCACACCACAAGCTGGTGATGCTGCGGAAGACATGGAAAAGATTGAGCAGGATGCCTTGTACGATGATGAGTATCCCGACGGTGAAGGTGGAGAAATGGGTGGAGAAGGTGTTCCCGATTTAGGTAGCACGTAGTTGTTTTTCTTTCTTTTGCTTGTAATTCTTGTACATACTTTTGCTAGCATTTGTTTTAGCTTTTGTTAGGAATATATTTGAAGTAAGAAATGTTGTTTTAATAATAAAAATTTGGCTTTAGCCATGGTCATAGATTAGCAGGTGTTAATTCGAACGAGGTCGAACGTAACCTGTATTGAGTTGGTTCGTGCGAGGTTGAATGTGAGTCGATTTGGACAAGGTCGAATGCAAGTTAGTTCGAACGAGGTCGAATGCAAGTTAATTTGAACGAGGTCGAATGTAAGTTAATTCGAACGAGGTCGAATGCGAGTTAATTCGAACGAGGTCGAATATAATTTAATTCGAACGAGGTCGAATGTAGTTTAATTCGAACGAGGTCGAATGTAGTTTAATTCGAACGAGGTCGAATATGAGTTAATTCGAACGAGGTCGAATGTAGTTTAATTCGAACGAGGTCGAATGTAATTTACTTAATTGTGGTCGGGGGCCGGGGGCCGGGTTGATATTGAGGCGATGTTGTTCTGGAGAGAACATGGGCATACTTCATACATTTGTGTTTTGCTCATACTTGGAGAAATTTACATATTTTTCGGGCTGGCATTCCAGTCCCAGTCTATCTAGTCCCTTCATTGGGTGACCTAGAGACGTGTTGAGAGGTTGGGTAATGAACTAACCGTCCGGTGTCTCTTTCCGTTCGCATTTCAACTTGGAAGTGTCCTCTTGTCGCCTCGTTAAAAACCTCCTCGAGAAAACCCGATTGGGACAAAACTCAAGTGAGGGAAAAAGAGTGCGACTTGGAGGACGCTTTTTCTTAAAAGTTGAAATACATGAGGTGGGCGATGTTTCAGTTGTTTGGCAGTAATTTTCCTTCCATTGTTTCTAGTTGAAATGACCCTTTATTTGCTGATGCCATGATTTTGTATGGGTCATCCCAATTCGTCCCTAGTTTGCCTTCCTGTGGGTCTTTACTTGCTTGTGTTTTGGCCTTGAGCACGTAGTCCCCGACTTTGAGTGGTCTGATCTTGGCTTTTTTGTTATAATAGTGTTCTGCCTGCTGTTTTTGGGAGACCATCCTTATGTAGGCCATATCTCTCTGTTCTTCGACTTCGTCGAGCTCTTGCCTTCTGCTTTCATCGTTCCTCGGCCCGCTCTCATGGGAGTATCGCAAACTGGGATCTCCAACTTTGAGTGGTATTACCGCATCGGTCCCATAGACTAAAGAGTAGGGTGTCTCTCCTGTACTCGTCTTTAGCGTTGTGCGATAGGCCCAAAGTACTTCTAGTAACAACTCCGGCCATAATCCCTTGGCATCCTCAAGATTTTTTTTCTTGATGTTCAGTATTTATTTATTGGAGGATTCCGCTTGCCCGTTGCCCGCGGGGTGGTATGATGTGGAGAGTATTCTTTTGATATGCCACTTCTCGAAAAATTTGACGAGCTTTTTTCCAGTAAATTGGGGTCCGTTGTCACAACTGATCTCTTTGGGGAGGCCGAAATGACGCACAATGTTTTTCCATATGAAGGCGGTCACTTCCTATTCGCGTATTTGGGCAAATGCTCCTGTTTCTACCCATTTTGAAAAATAGTCAATTAAAACCAAAAGAAATCGTACGTTACCTCTCCCCGCAGAGAGGGGGCCGACGATGTCCATTCCCTATTTGATTAAAGGCCAAGGGACGGTGACCGAGTGGAGATGCTCGCCCGCTTGATGGATCATTAGGGCGTATTTTTGGCATTGTTCGCATTTTTTTACGAAGTCTGCGACCTCTTTTTTCATGGTAGGCCAGTAGTAACCTGCCCGTATGAGACATCTTACCAGAGCTCGATTGCCTGAGTGAGCTCCGTAGTGGCCTTCGTGGATTTTTTCCAGTACATGCCACATCTGATTCAGGCCTAAGCATTTCGCTAGGGGGCCACCATACGTCCTTTTGTATAGGTCGTTGTGAATGATGTTGTACCTGGCCGCTTGCATCGGAGCTTCTTGGCTTCCTTTTTATCATCTGGGAGTAAGCCGTCCTGTAAGTATATAACAATACGGTTGCGCCAGTCCCCGGTTAGATTTATGGTCCTTACCTCGATTTGATCTATTAATGAGTGGAGGAGGGTGATCACATTTCCTTCTCCGGTTATGCTTTTAGTTGCTACCGCTAATTTGGCGAGGTCGTCTGCTTCGATGTTTTGTGCTCGAGGGATTTGGTCGAACTAGCACTCGTCGAACTCAAGCAATAGCCTGCAGATCTCGGCCTGGTATTTTTGTAACCTTTTCTCTTTGATCTGGAAAGTCCCTGTGACTTGGTTGACGATGAGTTGAGAGTCGCAGCGTAGGATGACCCGCCTAGCCCCGTACTTGAGTGCTAGCCTTAACCCTGCAATCACGACCTCATACTCAGCCTTGTTGTTAGTCATGTCCGGGCACCTTATGGACTGGCGAACCACTTCGCTTGTCGGGACTTCGAGTACATGTCCTAGTCCGGCCCCTAACACATTGGAGGCACCGTCGGTGTACAAAATCCATAGATCTTGTGTTCGCGGAGAAGCGTGGGCGGCTTCTTTTTCGACTTCGGGCATTAATTTTGCGCTGAAGTCGGCGAGGATATGTGATTTTATTGCCATCTGCGATTGATATGTGATATCATGCTCGCTCAATTCTATGGCCCACCTAGCTAATCTTCCCGATAGCTCGGGCTTATGCAAGATGCTTCTCAAGGGTAAAGTTGTGATTACCGAGATCAGATGGCATTGGAAGTAGGGTCTAAGCTTTCGTGAAGCTATGACCAAGGCCAAGGCTAGTTTTTCGAGGCGGGGATACCTCGTCTCAGCGTCAACTAGGGTTTTGCTAATGTAATAGATAGGAGATTGCGTACCTTTGTTTTCTCAGACTAGGACTGCATTCACCGCTACTTCGGATACGACGAGGTAGACGTTCCTCTGGTTCTGCTCTGGCAAGCAACAGTGGCAATGATAGGTAGGCTTTTAACTCTTTCAGGGCTTGAATGTACTCAGATGTCCATAGGAGGCCGTTTTCCTTCTTGAGCACGCTGAAAAACTTGTGACATCTATCAGATGATCGTGAGATAAATCTCGACAAGGTAGCGATGCGGCCGGTCAGCTTCTGAACTTGTTTTATGTTGGTTAAGTGTTCTGGTATTCCCTCAATGGCTTTGATTTGGTCAGGATTGACCTCGATGCCTCTTTGTGATACTAGGAAGCCCAAGAATTTTCCCGAAGTTATGCCAAACGCACATTTCTCAGGGTGTAGTTTCATCCCATATCGCCTGAGTATGTCGAAGGCCTCTTTCAGGTGGTTAATGTGATCTTCTTTCTTTTTGGACTTGACCAACATGTCGTCTATGTAGACTTCCATGGTCTTGCCAAGTTGGTATTTGAACATTTTGGTCACCAACCTTTGGTATATCGCCCCCGCATTTTTCAGTCCGAAGGGCATCACCCTATAGCAGTACGTTCCTTGGTGGGTGATGAAGGTGGTCTTCTCCTGGTCCTCCTCTTCCATAAGGATCTGATTGTAGCCCGAGTAGGCATCTAAGAAGCTCAACAGTTCATGCCCGGCCATTGCGTCAATGAGCTGGTCAATGTGAGGTAGCGGGAATGAATCTTTGGGACATGCTTTGTTTAAATCCGTGAAGTCTACGCACATCCGCCACTTTCCGTTCTTTTTTACCATGACCACATTGGCGACCCACTGGGGATATTTTGATTCCCTGATGGAGTCGTTTTCTAATAATATTTTGACCTTCTCGCGGACTGCATCGTTTATTATGGAATTGAACTTTCACCTAACCTGCCTTACCGTGTGGTAGAACGGGTCGACATTCAACTTATGTGTGGCGACCTCCTTCGGGATACCTGGCATGTCTGTATGGGAAAAAGCAAACAAGTCCGCGTTAGCAGTTGAAAATTGATGGAATTTACCTGGTTCTTGAAGCCTGCGGCCGATGTAGGCTTTCTTGCTGTGGTCGTTTTCATCAAGTTGGACGGGGTCGAGGTCTACTACTGTTAATTTCATCACAGCTCGACCTCGACCTCGACAGCTCGACCTCAACACAGTTAATTTCTATGCATCCTCTGCTTTGCCCTTCCTTTGTTGGGTGTATGTACAATCCTGTGCGATGCGATAGCATTCTCGAGATGTGCGTTATTCTCATCATATGTTGAATACTCCCCATGGGGTTGGAAATTTGATAACTTGGTACAAGCTGGAAGGGATATCCCTTATGGCGTGTATCCAAGGTCGACCTATTACGACGTTGTACGTCGTATCCTGGTCTATGATATGGAATGTGGTGTCCAGAGTGATGCCGTCGGCCAGGATGTAGAGTGTGATTTCCCAGATGTTCGTTCAACTGCATTGTTAAAACCTGTTAGCGTGATGCAGCGCGGTACTATCTTATCCTCAAGTTTTATTTGTGCAAGTACTCGAGGATGGACAATGCACGTGCCGATCCCATCGTCCACCATAATGCGTCTTATATCTGTATCTAATATTCGTAAAGTAATAATGATGGCATCATAGTGAGGGAAAACCAAAACGTGGGTATCTGACTTATCGAAGATGATACTTTCTTTGAGTTCGTCGTACCGTTCATGAGTGATTGACCGTTTGAGCTTATGGGTAGTGGCGAACTTTACACTGTTGATCGAAACGTCATTTTCGCCCCCGATGATCATTTGAATGGTGCGAGTCGGTGAGGGTGGTTTCAGTGGTCCCTAGTATTTTTCACGTCCTCGGGCAAAGTTGGTCCTTCCTCGGTCGCTCAACAATTCTTTGAGGTGTCCTTGATGAAGCATGTTCACGACCTTTTATCTTAGGGCGATGCAGTCCTCAGTATTGTGACCTCGCTCTTAGTGGAACTCGTAGAGGGCGTCTGATTTTCTAGTGCGTGGATCTGACCTCATCGTTTGTGGCCACTTTACTTTTGGTCCGAGCTTCTCCAATGCATAGACTATTTCTGAGGGTGACACACAAAAATTATGAGCGGATAATAAAGGGGGCATACCTCTCTCGTTCCGGTGAGTCCTTTTCCTTGGCTTAGATGGGCCCTCTTCGTGCGCGGGAGAGGGGAATGATGGCACTTTTGGCATATGGCTGATGCCTTTCTCGGTTGGATGGTGGAGCTGGAAGATCTCCCTTGGCATCATTTCTTCGATCCTTCCTAGTTTAGGCTTGTACCGAGGTCAATCGACGAGTTGACCCATTCAGGTCGTCTTCGTCGGCACGGACCTCGGCACACTAGGTGTTGTGTATTTCATCCCAAGTGGTTGGAGGATATTTCATAAGCCGATTTACTAGTTTTCTGGTCGCCCTCGAGCCATTCCTATTCAGCCCTTTCTGGAAAGCTGCTATGGCCATTCCTTCCGATACATTCGGTAAGGTCATCCTTACTCTTTTGAATCGAGCGAGAAAGTCCCTCAATCCTTCTCCGGGTGATTGTTTGATGGCAAATATATCATTCACTCTTGCCTCTGCCTTTTTAGCCCTAGCATGGGCCGTTACGAACTTGTCGGCCATCTCTTCAAATGTTTCAATAGAGCGCGCGGACAACTGTGAATACCAAGTCAATGCTCCTTCGGTAAGGGTCTCACCGAACTTTTTCAACAAGATGGAGGAGAGTTGTTCTTTGGCGAGATCATTGCCCTTTACCGCAGTGACATAGTGAGTTACATGATCTTCGGAGTCGGTCGTACCGTCATAAATTTTCAGATAAGGCGGTATCTTGAACGTCTTGGGTATGGTATGTGGGGCGGCTTCATCTCTGTAAGGTTGCTCGACGAACCGACCAGCGTCTCTTTTTGGAAAGAGTTTTGGGGCACCCGGAATTTTGTCGACTCTTTCTTGGTGTTCTCTCATTTGATCCCGAAGCATTTTGTTTTCATTTTCCATTTCTTCCATTTTCCTCAGAATGGCCATGAGGGTGTCGTTACCTGCATTATTAATATTGTGAGTGATACCTGTTATTGAAGGGGGAGGGTCGTGCTGCTTGGCCGTTGCTGGTGTAATGCAAGTCCTTGCATTTTCTCTAACTGCCTCCTGAGTAGGCTTATTGAGGATGACGGTCAGCGTATTTGTCAGCCAAGCTTCGCGTAGCTTCTTCACCGCTGGTGGCGCCTCTTCCGTTGTGGACGTGGAAGCTCCTTTACCGCGGGATGCTGTGATACTGCCGTGAGGGAGGGGTGATCCACTTCGTCGGGGAGAGGTGTTAGGCGTTATGTCTTCGCCTTCTATTTCAGAGACCTCATTGATGGTGTTTAAAAGGTTGGTAGTGAGATCGGCCACTGCCTTCATCCTTTCTTCTCCCTTACCTGCCATGTCAGATCTTGGTGTACAAGGAAGTAGGAGTTTTTTTTTTTTTTTTTTGTGAACTGTGCGAGTTATAGATCTAGAAGAAACTAAAGATTTAACTATAGTATCCTCACAGACGATGCCAAATTGTTTGACAAAAAATTTAGACTTTTGATTAAACCAATTAATTTTATATGACGAAGGGCTAAACCTAGTTAATGATAATAACTTCAGATCTATAACCGATTAATACCAATAACGCACGAGCAGTGTTGAGAGAAGATTAAATGTGATGCACATTCAATGTTTCAAGATCATTAATGATGGGGGAATATCAAGCAATAAATAATGATAAATGACATTGAAATAAATAACGAGAATGATTCACCCAATATTGAATGAGGTGGATGATTCTTCTTTCTCACAATGATGAATGATATACAAATACTAGAATGTTGGGACCCTTCTCGGATCTAATAGAAAAAGTGTGGAATAGTAGACAATCGAATCTCTTTAGAAAGGTAGTGATTGTCTTTTATCTAGAGAGAAAGACTGCTTTTCAAAGAATGTTCTTATTAGAGAATATTACCTCCCCCTCTCCCCTTATCTCTTTTTCTATTTATATGGGACATACCCAATCAACCCTAAAAGTATGGATACCATAGAATATTCAAGAGAATATTCTACTTCGAAAACTAGCCGTTAGAACTGCCCTTCATACTCGATCTCGATCGTTATTGACTCTTCGGCTATAAGCTCCGTTTTCTACTAATCGACCTCGGCCATATCGCTTTCCACGATACCGCTTCGTGTCAAATCTTAAAGATTTTGACTCATTATCGTGTCAAATCTTAAAGATTTTGACTCATAAAAGCTTGTGTTTCACTAAGCGGGAGCACTTGCCACAATATTATGATTTAAGTGCACGCACTGTTAAATAAACTATTTCCCATTTGTATATTCACCAAACATGTCTTAACTCTTAAATAATGTAATTGGTTTTTAGTTTTTTTCCAGCACAAGATTTTAGTTGTTACCTATATTATATTGCGTGAAATAAATATAAGATCACAACTGAACACAATTAGACTAGTAATACAATTTGTTAAATTTATCTTTTTCAAATTTCCATCTAAGAAGGTGATTTAATTTATAGTAGTATATTTTTAGTTAACATTATTTGGCACTATACATGCCGAATGCTTTAATTCTTCTTTTTGTAATTTTCAATTCTCAAAATACTTATCAAATGGAGTAATAGTTAGCACGAATGTAATTTCCGAGTTTACCCTTGCAAAATAAATTCCAAATCCTCAGCACACGTGGAGGCCACACCATAGGCGTATCTAGATCTGTAAATGCCTGGTTCTTGCTCTTCCACAGATAATCTCAGAGATAAAGATTTCAGAGAATCTCCAAAACTCACAAAATCTAACTCAATTATCCAATCAAACCCCTCCACGTAAGCTCCCTTTTATTCCTTATCCTCTTCCTTCATCACTAACTTCCTCCCACGAATACTAAAAACCATCCCTTCACTCCCCACACTCCATCTCCAAACTCTCCTTCTTCTACCATTTCTCTTGAAAATAATACCTTAAAAAGGAAAAATATAGAAAGAACACCATGTCTCTCACTATTCCTACAAACCTTTCAAAATCCATAACAACACCTAGGTTTAGCTCTCAGTTTAGCACAAAACCAAGAACTTCAACCATCGTGTGCTCTTCAAACCAAACCCCTTCATCTAATTCAACAGAGGAAACTTCTTCTTCATTAAAGGCTTTCTCTGCTGCACTTGCTCTGTCTTCTATTCTGTTGTCAGCACCAGTACTTCCAGCTTCTGCTGACATCTCGGGGCTCACTCCATGCAAGGAATCAAAGCAGTTTGCAAAGCGTGAGAAGCAACAGATCAAGAAACTTGAGAGTTCTCTCAAACTTTATGCACCTGATAGTGCTCCTGCCCTTGCTATTAACGCCACTATTGAGAAAACCAAGCGCAGGTTTGTCTTGTTTCCTCATTCTTCAAGTTTTTCTATGTTGCGTCAATCTCACATCGACAAAATACGGAAGAGATACTGGTATATAAATAAATAAACAAGCCGAGTTTTAAGATGCAGATAATATCAAGAGTGGGTTGGGCTGTTAAATTCTAGGAATATCATAGAATTTTCCTAATTATCTACTTTTTCCATACATAATTATGAATGATAAATTGGTTTTGCAGATTTGACAACTATGGGAAACAAGGACTGTTGTGTGGATCAGATGGATTGCCACATTTGATAGTGAGTGGAGACCAAAGGCACTGGGGAGAGTTCATAACACCAGGGATTCTCTTCTTGTACATTGCTGGTTGGATTGGGTGGGTTGGAAGGAGTTACTTGATTGCTGTAAGAGATGACAAGAAACCAACTATGAAGGAAATCATCATTGATGTTCCTTTGGCTAACAAGCTCATCTGGAGAGGCTTCAGTTGGCCTGTTGCTGCTTACAGAGAGTACTTGAATGGAGAACTCACTGACCCCAACTTCTAATTTCATTCATTTTCTCTTTGGAGTATTGTACTCTCGCTTGTTTATATTTGATGAAAGAATATGTGAATTCCCTATATCAATTATGTGTAGATCTTGTGGTTCTTGATTAATGTTAGTGAAAAATGTGTTCGGATGATTTTGTCACGACCCAAGAGGGCTTGGGGCCGTAGGAATTTAACGCTCGTTGCCACCTCCACGTGAACTTGTGACATGCCTTATAAAACACTTTATTTTCCTCTCTCATTTCGACGTAAGATTCGCTCTTGCCAGCCCTGTTTGATTCACCCTCATTAGCCCGCTCCCCGTCATGGGCATCACAGATTTCCTGCAAATCTTGATCAATTTTTGGCCAAATTGATATTCTATGATATTTAATGAAAGTTGAGTGAATTTTTATGTTACAGATATAAGTTTGATGATTTTCCTGCAATTTGGACTATAAGGTCGATGATCTTCTGTGTAATTAATCCTAGATTTTGAAGAAGTTATTCCAGCAAATCATTTTGGCCAAATTGATATTCTTGGATAATTAATGATAGTTTGGTGATTTTTTTTTTGTTACAGATATTATTTTGATGATTTTTCTGCAATTAGATTATAAGTTCGATGGCCTCCTGTTATTAATCATTGAGTTTAAAGATGGTTTCACAACAAAATAAGACAAGAAGACAAAACCAACATATATAGGCATCAAGTTTGGGCCAAAAGCCCAATTCTTCAAGAAAATTTTCATAATGCTTACATATATATACGTAAAACTTGCGCGGGGCGCCCTATTTGGTCGCCCCCATTTAACATATACTCATATTTTTAAAATTATTTAACCTATACCTTAATTTTAACAACTTCAGACGCCTCCTCTTCTTCCTCCCGACCTATGCGCTCCTTTCTTCCTCCTCTTCTTGTCTATCAAATTAACTTTTCAACCACAACTTTAATATATTCTCTAATAAAATGTGAAGTCAAATTAACAACTTAACTTACATTTGATCAAATACTGTCATAAAATAACAAAATATAGTATTGTTATTGTTCTCTATTTGAATTCAGTAACCTTGTCAACAGAAGGTAAAACATGGGTTTCTGCAAATTTTATAATTCTTTATTTTGCAAGCTCGAGATACAAATCCAAATGCATCGAGAGCGCAACAGATACTCTCTAATTCATCTTGTTATGTGTTTATCTCATACTGAATATACAGAAGTTCCAAATCCAGTATGAAGAACATGAAGAATTTCCCATGAGGTAAAGCCCGATGTGATGCCAAACCAGTTCTTAGTTACACTGAAAAGTTAATTTGTCAGTCTGAAGTTTGCACTATGAAGTGAGGAAAAACTGAAGTTTGCCCTTGCACTATGAACTGAAGTTCCTGAAGTTTTCACTACAAATTGAAAAACTTTAGACTAATTTGTCTGAAGTTTGCACTATGAAGTGAGGAGAAACTGAAGTTTGCCCTTGCACTATGAACTGAAGTTCCTGAAATTTGCACTACAAATTGAAGAATTTCAGACTAATTTGTCTGAAGTTTGCACTATTAAGTGAGGAGAAACTAAAGTTTTGCCCTTGCACTATGAACTGAAGTTCCTGAAGTTTGCACTACAAATTGAAGAACTTCAGACTAATTTGTCTGAAGTTTGCACTATGAAGTGAGGAAAAACTGAAGTTTTTCCTTGCACTATGAACTGAAATTTGCATGATTGCCTTTGCAAGTCAGGCCAAACTTCAGGCAAAAATATCTGTAGTTTTGCTTTGATAAGGCTACACTTCAGGTAAAAACTTCTGAAGTTCAAATTTCAGACATAAATTTTTGCTACTTCAGGCCCGTATTCCTGAAGTTACCCGAAAAGTGGGTACGCTTGCAATTTGTTTTGCAAAGCGGGTATAGGTTAAAATGTGACCCAGAAACTGAGTATAGATGCAAACTCCCCATATATACACAAGCACAAGGATAATAATCTTTTCTAATACACCCATAGAAGGGTTTGATTTCATTCTAATACACTCATTAGCAGTACCTAATCATCACCTTTGCTCTCATAAGAAAAAAAGTATATAGAGGCAAAAGGATATGGAGAAGCTTTGAACTTAAAATAGGCAAAACTCATCTAACATGGCCACATGGGCTCATTGAAGCTGGTTGTTGGACTGGTCTACATCCAAATCCATATGGAAATATCCTTTGGGCTGGTGAGAGCCCATTATGTGGGAAGAGGGAGACCCACTGTATTGGGCTATTAGTAATGCCTGCAGATTGTCTTAGCCTCAAATGGACTACCTCAGCTTGGGCCATAGTTAGTTGGGTCCGAAGCATATCGATCTGTTGTTGAAGAGATGAAATGGCTCCAACACATTCATACACTGGATCTCTCTAACTCTAGCATTTGCTTCATATACCATGCTACTCACTGCATCTCCTCTCTTGTGCTCTGGCAACTCCTGCATTTGACTTGACGTTAATTAACTCAATCCGAATTTCACTAGAAATGTGGGCGAAGTGAAGCAATAGCCACTTTCAAGTCTGTTATTTAAAAAATTTCTACAATTTACAATGTATTTAAAGATTAGCCAATTCACCCAAACTTCAGGATTAAGTATCCTGGATTTTTGAGCTGCTAATTTAAATTCAGGAATAAGTGTCCTGAATTTCTAAACTACTAATTTAAAATTTAGGATATAAGATTCGAATTTCTGGATATAATTTTCGAACTTTAGGACACGATATCCTGAACTTTGAACTTTGACTTTTAAACTTTAGGACGCCATGTCCTGAAGTTTGAGCGAAATTGGCTAATTTTTAAATATATTGTAAACTGTAGATATATTTAAAACAACATGCTTAAAAGTGATTACCTGGTATCATTTCCGCAATGTAGACCATAAAATTACATAACAATATCACTAACTAGATATCTATGCAGAACAAAACAATGCATGAATTTTCTACAATGACACTGTCATAGACCAATTAAAAGGGATGTAGTATAGTTTGTCGAGGAAGTTTTAAAACTAGGCAGTTTTTCAAACAAAACCACATAATCCTAGCATCAAGGAGATTTACATGGATGACAACAAAATATTTTCTTTCCATATCAGAAACGTATACCAAACAAAATCTCTCACCTGTAATCACGCTTCTTCCATATCACATCCAAATCTTTCTCTTTTCTTTCAAAATAATATTAATTATACAAAATGGTATAATAACGGAATAATACCAATATATTTATGTTAATTCTGGTATTTTTATATTTTAATTAGAAATATTTTATTATACGAATGGTATACTAAAGGCATAATGTATATGTGTGTAGGGGCGTATCTATCTTAGCCCAAGCAGTGTCACGTGATACCGCTTCGTCGAATTTTTTTAATAATTATTTGTGTATTATTCAAATGAAGAAACAAGAAACCAACAAAATAAATAAAGTGACAACACTTGTAACGAAGATCTCTGTAGCTTAACCGGTAAGAGGCTACCCAAAGGGGTTTAAACCGTTTAGTATCAAAGCACTGAATTAATGGATCCTAAGTGATAACTAAAGAGACCAGCACAATACAATTTTTAAATTGGACTGCTTCCTTTGTAAGTTGTATTTTTCTTGTTGGTTGTTTTTTAAAATATGATATTATATTTATTTATCTATTTTTCACGCCTAATGGTAAAGGAATTAAGGTGGATCCGAAGAAAATAAAGGCAGTTCAGAGTTGGCCCAGGCCATCTTCAGTTACTGATATTCTGAGTTTTCTTGGCTTGGCCGGTTATTATCGTCGCTTCGTGGAGGGTTTCTAGTCTATTGCATCGCCTATGACTAAATTGACCCAGAAAAGTGCTCCGTTCAGGTGGTCAGATGAGTGTGAAGAGAGCTTTCAGAAGCTCAAAACAGCTTTGACTACAACTCCAGTATTGGTGTTGCCTACAGGTTCAGAGTCTTATACTGTGTATTATGACGCGTCGCATATTGGTCTAGACGCAGTGCTGATGCAAGACGGTAGGGTGATTGCCTATGCGTTCAGACAGTTAAAGGTACATGAGAAGAATTATCCAGTCCACAATATTGAGGTAGCCGTTATTGTTCATGCCCTAAATATTTGGCGGCATTACTTGTACGGTGTCCAGTGTGAGGTATATACCGACCATCGGAGTCTACAACATTTGTTTAAACAGAAGGATCTTAATTTGCGGCAGCGTAGGTGGTTAGAGTTGCTTAAGGATTATGACATTACCATTCTCTATCATCCCGGAAAGGTCAATGTGGTGGCCGATGCCTTAAGTCGTAAGGCGGAGAGTTTGGGCAGCTTAGCATACTTAGCGGTAGCAGAGAGGCCTTTAGCCTTCGATGTTCAGGCCTTGGCCAACCAGTTTGTTAGATTGGATATTTCCGAGCCGAATCAAGTTTTAGCTTGTGTGGTTTCTCGGTCTTCTTTATGTGATCGCATCAGAGAGTGCCAGTATGATGATTTACATCTGCTTGTTCTTAAGGACACGATTCAGCACGGTGATGCCAAGGAAGTCACTATTGGAGATGATGGTGTATTACAGATGCAGGGCAGGCTATGTGTGCCTAATGTAGATGGTTTGCGTGAGTTGATTCTCCAGGAAGCTCACAGTTCGCGGTACTCCATTCATCCAGGTGCCGCGAAGATGTATCAGGATTTGAGGCAGCACTGTTGGTGGAGGCGAATAAAAAAAGATATAATTGGGTTTGTAGCTCGATGTCTAAATTGTCAACAGGTAAAGTACGAGCATCAGAGACCGGGCGGATTACTATAGAGACTTGAAATTCCGGAGTGGAAATGGGAGCGTATTACCATGGATTTCGTAGTTGGGCTTCCACGGACATTAAGGAAGTTTGATATGGTTTGGGTGATTGTAGATTGGTTGACCAAATCCGCGCATTTTATACCAGTTGGTACTAATTATTCTTCGGAATAGTTGGCTAAGATTTATATTCGCGAGATTGTTCGCCTACACGGTGTACCAGTGTCCATTATTTCAGATCGGGGCACGCAACTTACATCACAGTTTTGGAGAGCAGTGCGGCGAGAATTGGGCACACAGATTTAGTTGAGTACAACATTTCACCCTCAGACGGACGGACAGTCCGAGCGCACTATTTAGATATTAGAGGATATGTTACGTGCTTGTGTCATTGATTTCGAGGGTTCTTGGAATCAATTTCTGCCACTCGCGGAGTTTGCTTACAATAACAGCTACCAGTCGAGTATTCAGATGGCTCCATATGAGACATTATATAGGAGATGGTTTCGTTCTCTGGTGGGTTAGTTTGAGCCGGGTGAGGCTAGGCTATTGGGTATTGACTTAGTTCAGGATGCTTTAGAAAAGGTCAAAGTGATTCAGGAACGGCTTCGTACGGCGCAGTCTAGACAAAAGAGTTATGCTGATAGGAAGGTCTGTGATGTTACTTACATGTTGGGGAGAAGGTTTTGCTCAAGATTTCACCCATGAAGGGTGTGTTGAGGTTCGGAAAGAAGGGCAAGTTGAGCCCTCGGTATATTGGGCCTTTTGTGATACTTAAGAAAATTGGAGAGGTGGCGTATGAACTTGCTTTGCCACCTAGTCTATCGGGTGTACATCCAGTGTTCCATGTATCCATGCTCCTAAAGTATGTCGGGGATCCGTCTAATATTCTGGATTTCAGCACAGTACAGTTGGACGGTAATTTGACTTATAATGTGGAGCCGGTGGCTATTTTAGACCGACAGGTTCGAAAGTTGAGGTCAAAGAACATAGCATCGGTGAAGGTACAGTGGAGAGGCCAGCCAGTTGGAGAAGCTACTTGGGAGATTGAGCAGGAGATGTAGAGCAAATATCCACACCTATTTGAGACTCCAGGTATGATTCTAAACTCGTTTGAGGACGAACATTTGTTTAAGAGGGGGAGAATGTAACGACCCGACTGGTCATTTTGAGTATTATAACCCTGTTCCCCCATTTACTGCTCAATTTATGCCTTACAGTTGTTTTATGACTTTCCGGAATAGTTGGTTTGGGTCCGAAAGAAATTCGGAGTGAAATGAGACACTTAGTCTCATAATTGCAATTTTAAGTTAGAAAAGTTGACCGGATGTGAACCTATGTGTAAAAGACCTCGGATTTGAATTATGATAATTCCAATAGCTCCGTATGGTTATTTTAGGCTTAGGAGCGTGTCCGAAAAAATTTTTGGATGTCCGTAGAGGAATTAGGCTTGAAATGCCGAAAGTTGAATTTTGGGGAAGTTTGACCGGGGGGTTGACTTTTTGATATTAAGGACGAAATCCGATTCTAAAAATTTTAATATGTCTGTTATGTCATTTATGACTTGTGTGCGAAATTTGAGGTCAATCGGACGTGATTTGATAGGTTTAGGCGTTGTTTGTAGAAATGGAAAGTTTCAAAGTTCATTACGCTTGAATCTATGTATGATTCATGTTTTTAGTATTGTTGGATGTGATTTGAAGACTCGACTAAGTTCGTATGATGTTTTAGGACTTGTTGGTATATTTGGTTGAAGTCCTCAGAGCCTTGGGTGAGTTTCGGATGGTTAACAGATCAAAATTTGAACTACAACAACTGCTGCAATTTTCTTCTGCTGGAAATTCCTTCTGCCAGATTCGAGCCCAGAATCAAGCCCAAAAATCGAGCCCAGAATCAAGCCACGATCGAGCCCAGGGTCTAAAGCCACGATCGAGCCCAGGGTCGAGGGCCACGATCGAAGGCAAGGTCGAGGACCAGGATCAAAGCCAAGATCGAAGGCCAGGGTCGAGGACCAGGATCGAAGCCATGATCGAAGGCTAGGGTTGAGGGCCATAATCGAGGGCCAGCATTAAGGAGAAGAATCGAGGCCTAGGATCGAGACCCAGGATCGAGGACCACGATCGAAGGCCAAGATCGAGGCAGGACCGAGGCTGTCTGGGCAGAATTATAAAGCAGGGGACTTCGTCCCATTCGCCATTTTTGGTAAATTGGAGCTTGAGGAGAGGAGATTTTTGATAGATTTTAAAGGAAAACTTGAGGTAAGTCCCTTGTGATCATTTCTACTCCATAATATTGAATTATTATCGAATAATCCGACTAGATTACATATTTTTGAGGTGTAAATCGGAGATTTGAACTTAGAAATTTGGAGATAAGATTTGTAGATTTGAGGGTCGAGTTGAGGTCGGATTTTGGTAAAATTGATATGGGTAGACTTGTGGTTGAATGGGCTTTCGGATTTTATAACTTTTGTCGGGTTCCGAGATGTGGGCCCCACGGGCGATTTTTGATCTAAATTTTGGATTTTTATGGGAAATTAGTATTTTCTTATGGAATTAATTCTAATAAATTTTATTGACTGAAACGAATTAATTGTGACTAGATTCGAGGCTTTTGGAGACCAATTCTCGTGGCAAGGGCATAGCGGAATAAAGAATTACGCGGTTTGAGGTAAGTAACAGTTTTAAATCTGGTCCTGAGGGTATGAAACCCCAAATTTTTGTATCATGTGATTACTTTGGAGGTGACGCACATGCTAGGTGATGGGCGTGTGGGCATGCACCGAGAGGATTGTGACTTGGTCCAACCCGTGAAACTGTAAAGTTGAATAATTTGTTGTTAGCTATATGATCTCTATGTGTTATGGAAATTTGACTGTAAGACATGTTAGAAACCATGTTTAGGCTATATGCTGGTACTGCTGCGACCCATAGAGGTCGTGTACATGTTGAATTATCTGCTAAATTATTGTTTGGTACTCAGTCAGTTTACTTATTTATTTTATCTCAGTCTCTATTGTTCATTATTGATGCATCATATCATTGTTGTTTGGGCTGATTTCATGATTATTGAGAGCCCGAGAGACTGGAGATATTTATGACTGAGTGAAGCTGAGGGCCTGATTGTGAGATATTGATACTATAGCACGTGAGTTATCCGTTCAGCACATGAGTTGGCCGTGCAGATCTAGATATTGATACTATAGCATGTTAGTTGTCCGTGCAACACGTGACCAGATATTGATACTATGGCACGTGAGTTATCCGTGCAGCACGTGAGTTGGCCGTGCAGATTATAGCGCTTGGGCTGTAGGAGCCCCTCCGAAGACTGTACACCTCCAGCGAGCGCGGGTACCCATTGAGTGTGAGTGCTAAGGGTTGAGAGCCGAGTGGTTGAGCTATTGTGACGAGTGGAGTATCTATTGCCTGAGAGGTTGTACTTGCTTTTCATTTGTTGTTGCACTTAGTTGCTATTTGTCATTGTTGTGAAATTCTCTGAAAGATTTTATATCCGGATTACATAAACTTGAACTGTATAAAATTGATTTGACTTAAACTGTCGGATTTGAAAGCATGTCTATTCTTTGCTGGAATTATTGGAAATGAACTGTAACTGTGTAGCTCGTCAGTATCTTCAATTCCTTATTTAATATTATTATTTGCTGAGTTGGTTGTGCTCATACTATACCCTGTACTTCGTGTGCAGATCCAGGTATTTTCGGACATAGCGGGTGTTGATTCTCTCGCAGAGTTGATTTTCCAGAGATTCAGAGGTAGCTCCGTGTTTCGCAGACCTTGTCTCTCTTTCCCTATCTCCTTGTTACTGTATTTGACCTCAGATTATCATAAACCGTATTTTTCAGACTTGTATTCATAATAGATGCTCATGTACTCGGTGACACCAGGTTTTGGAAAGTGTTCATATCAGTATTTGTGGGATTTTATACTGTATTTAAATATTTCACTTTCAAACTTAAAGAGAAATTGTGGTTTCTGGAGATTATCGGCTTGCCTATTATTGAGATAGGCGTCATCACAACAGGTTGAAATTTTGGATCGTGACAGTATCCTTACCATTGTGGGTTTTATTTCTCAAAATTCTGTAGGATTGGAAGAAGTGTAATTATAGAATTATAATATTCAAATTTATTTTTAAAAAACCCAGATATATACTCACAAATAAATATGTATTGTATTAAATTATACATTTAATATAATATACTAACAGTTTTTGTATAAATAAACATGGATGTGTATACATTATACCACTATTATCTTATTTATATAACCAAATATGCTAATTAATTATGCCATATTCCAGAATTATTCCAAAAATATACCAGCAATATTTTTCGAAGTAAAACATATAAATAAACACACACATATGGCGTACACAAGAATTTTTAATAGAGAGTTTTATGGGCCCAAACCCATCTTTTAGTAGGATCTTTACACAAATAACCCACCAGATTAACGATTTACTTTTCCTAACCGAGATACATAGATTATACTATATAATATATACTAGTATCTATCAACGTGCGTTGCACGTTAATATTGATATATGATAATTTAAATATTTATTTATATGAAGGAATAATAAAATTTAATTATTTAGAGAAATTTTATGTATAATAATACAACAATAATCTAAATACCGAAAAATATTATTACATTAGCATAATACATGAATTTAAAATAAAAGGACATATTCAAAACTTAAACAAATGATCAATTTTGTCATGTTAGTTAGATAATTATATATTATAGTTTAAAAGTATTTAATGCGATGATATATTAACCAACACTTCTTTGTGGACAATATTTTTGTGTGTATGTTTCCTCCTAATGCTTTGGTTGCTCTGCCTTAACCAGAACTTTTGTTGTTGATCTTGATATCCCTCTTGAAACATACAGTTATTCGTGCAAGAAAATATATTGCGGTAAATATAGTCTAATATTTAAGATGTTTGTCCTTGTGCTTTATTTATTATATTTGCAAAACATAAACATACTAAAAATTATTTTCACACAAAGTTAAAAGGATATTCCTTAGGAATCGAATTCAAAGGTCCTTAGCTTAAATTATCGGCATTTAACGGAGAGTGATTTAAGTAATAATTGGTTATGACTGCTGAGTTGGCTTGATTGTTGATATGATTTACCAGTTTAATTTCTATTCATGTTCTCCTATATTGTTATTATTATTATTATTATCATTATTATTATTATTATTATTATTATTATTATTATTATTATTATTATTATTATTATTATTATTATTATTATTATTATTATTATTATTAATAATAATAATAATAATAATAATAATAATAATAATATTGTAAGTGACCTGCCTTAGCCTCGTCACTACTTCATCGAGGTTTGGCATGGCACTTATTGGGTACATGGGATCGGTTGTACTCATACTACACTCTGCACTTTTTGTGCAGATATCGGAGTTGGTCCCAGCAACGTACAATAAATTTGCTCGGATTCAGCTATCCACAGGAGACTTGAGGTATAGCTGCACGACGTTCGCAGCTCTGAAGTCGCCATCTACTTTATTTTAGCTGTGTATTTCTGTCAAACAACTTTATTTCCATTCAGACCCTTATTTGTATTATTCTAGTAGCTCGTGCATTTGTGACACCAGTTCTGGGATGGTAGTTAGGCATCGCTATTATTAAGGTTTACTCACTTTATTTCAGATTTTATTCCAGCTATTAGTTTCTTTATTATTAATTAAATTAAATTGTTAAAAAATGGTTAAAATTATTCTAAAGTTGGCTTGCCTAGCAAGTGAAATGTTAGGCGCCATCACAGTCTCGAAGGTGGGAATTCTGGGTCGTGACAAGTTGGTATCAGAGCACTAGGTTACATAGGTCTCATGAGTCATGAGCAAGCTTAGTAGAGTCTGAGGGATCGGTACGGAGACGTCTGTACTTATCTTCCAGAGGGTATGAAGTTTAGGAACAATTTCACTTCTATTCTACTATGTCGTGCGATTTTATTCTATCATTGACGATTGAACTCTTCTATTCTTGTCCTCTCGTAGATGGCGAGAATACGCACTGTGTCTATAGCCGGACATGAGCCAGAGCCCCAAGTGACAACTACGACTAGGGGCAGAGGCCGAGGTCGTGCCAACGACCGTGGTAAAGACAGAGGCAAAGCTCAATCTAGAGCTCGAGTAGCAGCACCTGTTGTAGAACCTCAAGTGGATTTAGAAGCGGAGGTTCCAACTCAAACGGTACCTGTTGGACCAGTTCAGGTTCCAGAAGGATTCATAGCTACTCCAGTACTGCAGGACGCTCTAGTCCATTTGGTGAGTCTTATGGAGGGTGTGGCCCAAAATGGTACATTTCCAGTGGTACTAGCCATCTCACAGGCTAGGGGAGGATCACAAAATCCCATTACTCCCACTCCGGGGTAAACAACTCCCCAATATCAGGGTCCAGTAGCCCATCCAGTTAGGGTAGTTCAACCAGTTAATGCAACACAGGCCGATGATAAGCCTGCTTTATCTTCTGAGTCTTTGTTGAGGTTGGACAAGTTTACCAAGCTATTTCCAATCCATTTCAGTTGTACACGTTCTGAGGACCCACAGGATTTTCTTGACCACTACTATGAAGTATTGCTGAACATGTGGATAGTCGAAAGCAATGGGGTTGATTTTACTGTGTTTTAGATGACTGGTTCCGCCAAGAGATGGTGGAAAGATTATGTATTTACTAGACCAGTTGGTTTGCCTGCACTTACCTGGGAGTAGTTCTCACAGCTATTTCTGGAGAAGTTCCTTCCTATCAAACTGAGAGAGAATTACCGCAAGCAGTTTGAGCATCTCCAGCAGGGCAGTGTGTCAGTCACTCAGTATGAGACCCGTTTTGTGGATCTAGCCCGTCATGCTCTTCTTCTACTTCCTACCTAGAGAGTGAGAGAGAGAGAGGGTGAGGAGGTTCATTGATGGACTCATTTAACCTATCAAGCTACAGATGGCCAAGGAGACCGGGAGTGGGATTTCTTTTCAAACAGCTGCTATTGTCGCCAGGCGAATCGAGATAGTTCTTTCACAGGAGAGAGGGCTAGTGTCAGATAAGAGGCCACGTCATTCTGGTAATTTCAGAGGCGTCTCATCTGGAGGCAGGAGTACTTATGGTAGCGGTCATCCTCCCAGGCCATTTTATTCAGCACTTCAGACTTCTCACGGTGCTTCAGGGAGTCAAGGTCCTTAAGTTCCTTACCCTGGACATCCATCATTCAGTGCACATTCAGCTCCTATTAGTGCACCGCCACTCCAGAGTCACTATGGCGACTATCCGACCCGTTCGGGTCAGCTTCAGCTTCAGCAGCCACGACAACAGGATAGGTGTTATGAGTGAGGGAACGTTGGTCACATAAGGAGGTATTTCCCTAGGTTGTTGAGCAACAAAACTTAGAAAAATTCTCATGTTATCATACTGGCACCGGTTGCTCCACCACCTGCCCGACCAGCTAGGGGCAGGGGTCAGACTGTTAGAGGTAGAGGTCAGACTGTTAGAGGTGGAGGCCAGCGAGCTATGGCCTGTCCCAGAGATGTAGTTCAGACTGGTGGTGCCCAACCCCGATTCTATGCTTTCCCAGCTAGGCCTGAGGTCGAGTCATCCAACGCCGTGATCACAGGTATTGTTCCAGTTTGCCATAGAGATGCCTCAGTT
This sequence comes from Nicotiana tomentosiformis, assembly GCF_000390325.3. Taxonomy (NCBI): domain Eukaryota; kingdom Viridiplantae; phylum Streptophyta; class Magnoliopsida; order Solanales; family Solanaceae; genus Nicotiana; species Nicotiana tomentosiformis. The sequence continues at coordinate 56,554,647 of NC_090813.1, read as the reverse complement.
CTATTTGATCCAGGATCTACTTACTTATATGTGTCCTCCTACTTTGCTTCATATATGGTTGTGCCTCGTGATTTTCTGAGTGCGTCTGTATATGTGTCCATGCCGGTGGGAGATTTTGTTGTGGTAGATCATGTCTATCGTTTGTGTGTGGTTACTATTGGGAGTCTTGAGACTAGTGTGGATCTTCTACTTCTCGACATGGTAGATTTTGACGTCATACTGGGTATGGATTGGCTTTCACCTTATCATGCTATATTGGATTGTCATTCCAAGACGGTGACCTTAACCATGCGGGGGTTACCTCGATTAGAGTGAAAAGGAACTCCTAGTCATTCTACCGGTAGGGTTATTTATTATATAAAGGCTCGGTGTATGGTCGAGAAGAGGTGTCTAGCCTATTTGGCTTATATTCGCAATCCCAGTGCAGATGTTCTTTCTATGGACTCAGTACCAGTTGTTCCTGAATTTCCAGAAGTATTTCCTGCAAATTTTTTGGGGATGCCATCCGACAGAGATATTGACTTCTATATTGATTTGGTTCCGGGATCTCAGGCCATTTCTATTCCACCATATCGTATGACCCCGCCGGAGTTGAAAGGATTGAAGGAGCAGTTACAAGACTTGCTTGATCAGGGATTCATTAGAATTTAGACCTAGTGTCTTGCCCTGGGGTGCACCAGTGTTGTTTGTGAAGAAGAAAGATGGTTCAATGCGGATGTGTATAGATTATCGGCAGTTGAATAAGGCTACTATCAAGAACAAGTAACCGTTGCCAAGAATTGATGACTTATTCGATCAGCTTCAGGGTGCCATGGTATTTTCGAAGATTGACTTGAGGTCTGGCTATCATCAGTTGAAGATTAGGGCATCTGATGTCACTAAGACAGCATTTCAGACTCGGTATGGGCATTGTGAATTTCTAGTGATGTCATTTGGGCTGACAAATGCCCCAACAACATTTATGGATTTGATGAACCAGGTGTTCAAGCCCTATTTGGATTCCTTTGTGGTTATATTCATTGATGACATCTTGATTTACTCCAGCAGTCGAGAGGAGAATGAGCAACATCTTCGGATTGTGCTTTAGACTTTGAGGGATAATCAATTATATGCCAAATTTTCAAAATGCGAGTTTTGGTTAGACTCAGTTGCCCTTTTAGGGCATGTTGTATCGCCAGAAGGCATAAAAGTGGACTCTAAGAAGATTGAGGCAGTTCAGAACTAGCCCAGACCTACTTCATCTACAGAGATTCAGAGTTTTTTGGGTCTGGCAGGTTATTATCGCCAGTTCGTGGAAGAGTTTTCATCTATAGCAAACCCATTGACCATACTGACCCAGAAGGGTGCTCCATTTAGATGGTCAGACGAGTGTGAGTTGAGCTTTCAAAAGCTCAAGACTACTTTGACTACGGCGCCAGTGTTGGTGTTGCCCACAGGTTCGGGATCGTACATGGTGTATTGTGATTCATCTCGTATTAGACTCGATGTAGTATTGATGCAAGATGGCAGGGTGATTGCATATGCATCGTGGCCGTTAAAAGTTCACGAGAAGAATTATCCTGTTCATGACTTAGAATTGGTAGCCATTGTTTATGCGTTAAAGATTTGGAGGCATTACCTTTACGACATGTCATGTGAAGTGGTCACAGATCATCATAGTCTACAGTATCTATTCAAACAAAAATATCTTAATTTGAGGCAGAGAAGATGGTTGGAGCTATTGAAAGACTATGATATCACTATTTTGTATCACCTAGGAAAAGCCAATGTGGTGGCCGATGCTTTGAGTAGAAAGGCTGTGAGTATGGGCAGCGTATCACTGTGGATTTTGTTGTTAGACTCCCACAGACTCAGAAGAAGTTTGACACAGTATGGGTCATTGAGGACAGGTTGACCAAGTCAGGACATTTCATTCCAGTGTCAATTACCTATTCTTCAGAGCGGTTAACTAAAATTTACATTCGTGAGATTGTCTGCCTTCACGGTGTGCCCGTGTCTATTATTTCAGATCGAGGTACGTAGTTCACCTCGCACTTCTGGAGGGCTGTACAGCATGAGTTAGGCACGCGGGTTGAGTTGAGTGCATCGTTTCATCCATAGACAGACGGACAATCAGAGCGCACTATTCAGATATTGGAAGATATGCTTCGCGCTTATATTATAGTTTTTGGAGGTTCTTGGGATCAGTTCTTGTCACTCGCAGAGTTTGCCTATAATAAAAGCTACCAGTAGAGCATTCAGATGGCTCTGTATGAAGCATTATACAGGAGGCGATGCCGTTCACCAGTTGGCTGGTTTGAACTGGGAGAGGCTCGGTTGTTGGGTACTGAATTGTTACTGGATGCCTTGGATAAGGTCAGGGTTATCCAGGATCGACTTCGCACAGCTCAGTCTAGGCAAAAGCGTTATGCCGACCGTAAGGTTCGTGATGTTGCATTCATGGCTGGAGAAAGAGTATTGCTCCGGTTTCACCTATGAAAGGTGTAATGAGAGTCGGAAAGAAGGGCAAGTTAAGCCCTAGGTATATCAGGCCCTTTGAAATTCTTGAAAGGGTGGGTGAAGTAGCCTACAAGCTTGCACTACCACGTAGTTTATCAGCAGTTCATCCAGTGTTTCATGTAACGATGCTTCGGAAATATCATGGTGATCCGTCCCATGTGTTATATTTCAGCTCAGTCCAATTGGACAAAGATTTGACTTATGAGGAGGAGCCGATAGCTATATTAGCCCGGCAGATCCGACAGTTGAGGTCTAAAAGTTATCCCTCATTTCGGGTGCAATGGAGAGGTCAGCCAATTGAGGCAGCTACCTAGGAGTCCGAGCCGGACATGCGGAGTAGATATCCCCAACTTTTCACTAGCTCGGGTATTTTTCTAACTTCGTTCGAGGGCGAACGTTTGTTTTAGAGGTGGAGAATCTGATGACCCAATATGTCATCTTTAATTTTAAATATTAATTTCTATGTTCTGAGACTTTGAAAAGCACTATTCAGCATTCCTCGAATTGCGTGCACAGTCCGTAAATTTTTTCGAAAAGTTTTTATATGAAAAATTGATTAAAATGTGAAATAGAGTTTTAAAACTCAACTGAGGTGACTTCGGTCAACGTTTTGAGCCAACGAACCCGGATCAGTGTTTTGACATTCTGGTAGGTACGTATCGTGATTTGGGACTTGGGCGTATGCCCAAAATCGAATTCGAAGGTCCCTAGCTCAAATTATCGGCATTTAATGGAAAGTGATTTAAGTAATAATTGGTTATGACTACCGAGTTGGCTTGATTGTTGATATGATTTACCGGTTTAATTTCTATTCCTGTTCTCCTATGTTGTTGTTATTATTATTATTGTGTACATGTTAATGTAAGTGACCTGCCTTAGCCTCATCACTACTTCGTCGAGGTTAGGCTTGGCACTTACTGGGTACATGGGGTCAGTTATACTCATACTATACTCTGCACTTCTTGTGCAAATACCGGAGTTGGTCCCAGCGGCGTACAGTAGATTTGCTCGGATTCAGCTATCCACAGGAGACTTGAGGTATAGCTGCACGACGTTCGCAGCTCTAAAGTCACAATCTACTTTATTTTAGCTGTGTATTTCTGTCAGACATCTTTATTTTCATTCAGACCCTTATTTCTATTATTCTAGTAGCTCGTGCACTTGTGACACCAATTCTTAGATGATATTTAGACGTCGCTATTATTATGGTTTACTCACTTTATTTCAGATTTTATTCCAGTTATTAGTTTTTTTTATTAATTAAATTAAATTGTTAAAAAAATGATTAAAATTATTCTAACATTGGCTTGCCTAGCAAGTGAAATGTTAGGTGCCATCACGGTCCCGAAGGTGGGAATTTCGGGTCGTGACAATAACTTTGACAAGCTAGCTTTTATAGTCTCTTCATTTGTCGATTTTGGAACTACTGGTAGTACTTGACATACATTACCTCTCAAACCATTAATTTTCCATCAAACGGTTCATTAACATCCAATATATCTCCAGAACTCCAGGCAATTATTTAGATCATTTGACACTTAGCCATAAGTGCTTTATTCCATATTATCAATTTTGCCTTTCTTATAAAGTTAGCATTCTTGCTCTACTTTGATATATTTGTGATGGTTATTTAAGTTGTTTGAAGAGGTATATCAAATCTAAAGTTGGTGGTCTTACAATAATATCGTTATTGGTACACTACTTGCTATTATTGCTAACAGTGTCATGCCTCTTTATATGATATTTGCAAGTAATGTATGACATAGAAATATTATTTCGATTCTGCCAGAGGTATCTATAAAGAATAATCTCGTTATAGCAGAGTCGACTCTTTATAATACAGTCTTGAAAGCTTGTTCTTTTTTAGGATTTATCTTTGATTGTGCTTCTTCAAACACTTGTATAGCATTTTGATTCTTAATAATATACTAACATTTTTACTTTGTGTTCTAATGCTCTTTTTATGGAATAAATTTATGTACCCTAAGATCTTTTTAACTTGAATAAGAAGTTTACTCATATGATGAATTTAAAAAATAATTGAATTGAATTCTCTTGCTAAATAATTAATTAAAAGATTTAATTATTAGTTTTAACGTAAAAAATAATTTATTCTATGCTGATTCAGATTTTAATATTAGTTCATCTCTTGTTTTAAATATTTAATCTTAATTATAATTTTATCCACCATAAATTTTATTTTCAAAGAGTAAAATATTGATATGACATTTCACTTTTAGATCTTAATGTCTGTAGAATCATTAGTGGTATTGACTCTTACCAATCATTTTTATTCTCTTTCTCACATATTTATATTCTTAAATATTTTCTTAGTTGTTATTTAATAATTGGATATTTTTTAATAATACACGAAAAATTGATAAAAAAAATATTATTTGAGTAGTAAAATTGTTCAAATATAATATAAAAATATATTATCGTGTGGGTATTCCCCCCCCCCCCCCCCAATTTTAACTCTTTATGCGGTCCATTTAATATTAATTTTTTTTGGTATTGGATATTATGGAGTAATAATATATTTCCAATACGGAGGATTCTTATGAAATTGATTTTATTAAACTGTCCTACATATTATTTTTAAGAATTCAATAGACCAAATTTTATTAATTTTAAAATATTAAATATTAAAAATTAGCATAGAAGGTATTGTAGTCAGTTATTGCAGTTATGTCCTTTCCCTATGAGTTCTTCCGTTTAATATTTTAGGGCTACTTTGGTATATTAATATTGTATTTATGCTTTTATAATAATATAGGCTCTCTTTTTTCTAAATAGATTTGGACAATATAATACATTCTCAAATTAAATTAGCAATAGGACATTATAATACGTTTTCAAATTAAATAAGTAATAGAAATTTTTAAGAAGCATATCCTAAAAGTGATAGGATTACATCACTAAAGATATTTACTTGTTCAATTTTATATGAATTATACAACCCAAAAGTAATTATACTAATAGGATTTCTAACGTGTAGTATTATGTCCTAGAACTAATAGGATTATAAGGCTAATATCTAAAAATCCTATTATGACTTTTTATTATAAGTTATTATACTTAATATTATAAGATTATTTTTATAAACCGACAAGTTAGGTTACTTATCATTAGGACATGACATGTGACGATCCGACCGGTCGTTTTGAGCTCTAGCACATCATTCAGCAATTTGAGACCCCGAGCAGCTTCATTTCAGGTATTATGACTTGTACGCGTGGTCGGAATTGAATTTCGAAAATCCGGAGTTGGTTTAGAAAGAAAATTCTCATTTCGAAAGCTTTAAGTTGCAAGAATTGACAAAAGTGTAATTTTTAAGTAAACGACCTCAGAATCAGGATTTGAAGGTTCCAACAGGTTCGTATGATGATTTTGGACTTGGGCGTATGTTCGGACCGGGTTTTGGATTACCCGGGAGTGTTTCGACGCCTATTGTAGAAGTTGGCATTTTGGAAGAATTTCATAAATTTGGGTTGAAGTACATTTCAATGTTATCGATGTCCGTTGGGGATTCCAAGTCTAGGAATAGCTCCGTATGGTGATCCTGGTATTGGGAGCGCGTCCGGATGTGGATTTGGAGGTCCGTAGGTCATTTTGGAGTCGTTTGGCGAAAGTTAGAAATTTGAAGGTTTTTGAGAAGTTTGACCGAAGTGGACATTTTGATATCGGGGTAGGATTCTAATTCCGGAAGTTGGGGTAGGTCCGTAATATCGAATGTGACTTGTGTGCAAAATTTGAGGTCAATCGGACGTGATTTGAAAGGTTTTGCCATCGAATACAGAAGTTTGAAGTTCTAAAGTTCATTAAGCTTGAATTGGGGTGCGATTCATGATTTCAATGTTGTTTGGCGTGATTTGAGGGTTCGAGCGAGTCCGTTTTATGATTCCAAACTTGTTAGTATGTTCGGGCGGGGCCCCGGGGGCCCCGAGTGATAATCGGACGAGGCTCGGACCAAGTTGGATATTGGGAGCAACAACTGAAGCTCCCAGTTGCTGTCATTATCGCACCTGCGCTTGGCCAGCCGTAGGTGCGAGATATGAGCCGCAAAAGCGAAAGAGTGAGGGCATCCCAGCCACCGTAGGTGCTGAAGTTTTGGCGCACCTGCGTGTCCGCAGGTGTGAGAGTTGTAGTCGCAGGAGCGGATGGGCTCGCAGAAGCAGTCCCTTTTTGTCCGCGGATGCGGAGCTTGGCCAGGTAAGGGAAATGCGCACCTACAAGGTTTTTGTCGCAGGTGCGGGACCGTAGATGCAGCCAAGGCACCGCAGGTGCGAAAAATCGCCTGGGCAGTGAGGTTTTTAAAAGACGGGATTTGGCCATTTTTCTCCATTTTCCATTTGGTTGGGCGATTTTTGGAGCTATTGGAAGGGAGATTTTCGTCATCTATGTCAAGGTAAGTGATTACCACCTATTGCAAGTTAGATACTTGGATTATATGTGGATTTAGACTTGAAAATTTTTAGAAATTTGAGATTTTAGTAGAAAACCTAGAAATGGATATTTTTGAATTTTGACCACAAAATTGGACATGGAATTTGGAATAAATTATATACTCCCTTCGTTTCAATTTATGTGAACCTATTTCCTTTTTAATCCGTGCCAAAAAGAATGACCTCTTTCCTTATTTGGAAATAATTTACCTTTATGCAATGATTTATAGCCACACAAAATATATGTGCCTCATTTTACACCACAAGTTCAAAAGTCTTCTCTCTTTTCTTAAACTCTGTGCCCAGTCAAATGGGTTCACATAAATTGAAACAAAGGGAGTATATGAGTTCGTGGTGTCATGGGTAAAGTTTATTTTCAAAAATTTTCGGAATTCGGGCACGTGGGCCCGAGGGTGATTTTTATCGACTTTTCAAGCGTAGTTAGGAATTGTTATAAACTGGATTATAATGAGTATTAGAGTATACATTTTTGGATTTGCACATTTACTGACTAGTTTTGGAGCGATGGGCATCGACTTGAGTTGATGGAAAGGCTTTGGAGCCGGTTGTGGGACTTCGGAGCGAGGTAAGTCTCCTTTCTAACCTTGTAAGAGGGAATTAACCCCTTAGGTGAAATAATTCAATATGTGCTTCTATTTGTGGGGGCTACGTATGCACGAGGTGATGAGAGTCCGTGCGTAGCTACTAATATTCTTATGTCGGGTAGTCTAGGACCCAGATCATGTTATAATTGTGATGCTTGCATCCTACTTGTTAATTTAAATCGCTTAAATCACATCGAAACTTGGTAAAGGAACTTTAAAAGGTTAAACTCCATTCTACTTGACCGTTAAACGAGAAATTTGAAATTCTTGGAATATTTGCCCCTTAATAAATCTTGAATTGGTTGTTTAATGTGCTTTTCTCTTTTGTGGAGCGGGTCGAACGCCTCGGTAGCAGATAGATACATCTATGGTTCGTGCCGTTCGATCCTCAGTAGTGCACAGTTTAAATATTATGTTGGATCGGGTCGTACGACCTCGGCATGATTTGCGCATGATTGAATTGGTTGCTTTGGAATTTATGATAATTCATATTGCTTCATTGGCCTGAGATATAAAATGATAAACGATGAAAAATAAATTTGGAAATTTCTTATGAACAAAAGAATTGTTTACTTATTTCATGATATTGAGCTTACAACCGTTCCATGTAATCCATGCTTAATTATAACATTGACATTTTATTTATAGCCTATAGTAAGTGTCGAAGTCGACCCCGCGTCACTACTTCTTTGAGGTTAGACGGGATACTTACTGGGTACGCGTTGATTTACATACTCATACTACACTTGCTGTACTTAGGTCTCACGAGTCATGAGCGAGTCTAGTAGAGTCTTGCAGATCGGTACGGAGACGTCTGTACTTATCTTCGAGATGCTACAGGATTGTTAGGAGCACTTCCCTTCTTGATTCCTCATCGTGCGATTTGATTCCTTTGAGGCTTATGCTTTTATTTCCTTCCTATTCAATCTTATGCGACGTGAAGCGTTTGTTATAAATTGGGAATCGAGGAATTTAAATGATACTACAGATGTGGTGCAGGATGTTTCTCCCTGTGTATTTGCTTTGGGCTATTGTCGTCGCCTTGTGGAAGGCCGTTCTATCGTTTCAGCTCAGTATCAGTATTACCTAAGGTTTTGAGAGTTGGCATTGATTGTTATGACGATTCGTACGTTGCTATCACACAGTGTTTATGTAATGGTAGGATGCTTGTCTATGCGTTAAGGCAGTGAATGACTTGGAAGGAGGTTTACTCAGTGCATAATTTAGAGATTTGGTATATTATTTTCGGCGGAGGAAAGGCAATCAGACTATAAATATTCAGGTTTGGGTTGACGGAGTAAGGAGACTTGGTATTTTCGAGCGTGGTGGAATTTTCATCTATGATGTGGCGTCATCGTCCTTGTTGAACGCGTTAAGGTTCGCCGGTATCATGGTCTTCATCAATTGCCTACAGGGCAGAGTAGTGCGAGATGGTGCCGGAGAAGCGGTTGTCAGAGACAACGGAGTGTAGTAATTTCGAAATTTAAATGTGTATTTCTAATGTTGACGGCATGAGGAGGATGATCTTCGGGGAGGTTTAGAGCTGGCGGTGATCTGTTGGTTCGGGTGCTACAGAGATGAATTTTGAGTTAAGGAAACAACTGGGCAGCGAAAGGTGAGAAAGGACATGTGGGAGGTGTATTGCGGTGGTTAAACTTCTAGAAGGCCAAGTGTAAGGAAGCAGAAGTCGAGTAGTTGCTTAAAAGTGAGGATTTGACCAAAGTGGGAGAATGCCAGATGTCACGACCCGAAATTTCCCACCAACGGGACCGTGATGGCGCCTAACATTTCACTTGCTAGGCAAGCCAACGTTAGAGAATCATTAACCAATTCCTTATTTCCATTCAGTAATTAAAAATAATTAACTAAGATGAAATATAATAAGTGCGGAATATCATAAAACTGTATTAACTACTACCACCTGGACCTGGAGTCACCATTCATGAGCATTCTAGAATTTAGGATAAGTAATAGTCTGAAAGAAATACAACTGTCTGAATGAAAGAAAACAGTAGGACATAAAAGATAGACGGGGACTCCAAGGTCTGTGAACGCCGACAGATCTACCTTGAGTCTCCGGACAGAGGACCAGTAGCAAATCTCGATCAACCTGAGCCGGTATCAAAATTTGCACAGAAAGTGCAGAGTGCAACATCAGTACAACCGACCCCATGTACTGGTAAGTGTCGAGCCTAACCTCGGCGAAGTAGTGACGAGGCTAGGACAAGACACCCACATATAACCTGAACAGTATAATCATGCTAGTGGCAATGACAGTAAATAAAGCGATAATGCAGAAATAACGGGAAGGGAACATACAGTGGGGGAATATAACATAAAGAGTGAGAATAATGAAAAGACAGAATTATACAGAAATCCTTAAACGAATTGAGCAATTAAAACAGCAAGGAAAACTGCACGGCATCACCCTTCGTGCTTTACACTCTTCCTCGCGATATAATTAAATTATGCACGGCATCACCCTTCATGCTTTACACTCTTCCTCACAATTCACATAATCAATAACAACGGATAGAGAGAAGTTCCACAAGAAATCAATATTTCATCAATGATTACTTTCACAATTTAACATCTCGACCTCGAATCAATATTCACAATTTTATCGACCTTGGTGGAACCGGATACAAGTCTCCCAATATTTCAACAACAACAATTAGCATGGATAACAAGATTTAAGACTACAAATTTGCAAGAAATGGAATTTCACTCGCACGCTATGACTCGACCACAACGTATAGATGCTCGTCACCTCAACTATACATCGTATTTAACAACAAAACACGTAGAAAATACTCACACAATACCTATTCCCTCAAGCCAAAGTTAGACACAACACTTACCTTGCTCCGAAGGCCACTTAATTCTCAATCACAGCTTTTCCTTTGGAATTCACCTCCAAACCACTCGTATCTATTCAAAAATGACTCAATAATATCAAATATTGCTAAAGGAATTAATTATATTTCATAAATTAAATTTCCCAAATTTTCCTCCAAAAAGTCAAAAAACCAACCCCGGGCCCGCTTGGTCAAAACCCGAGGTTCGGACCAAAATCCTTTTACCCATTCATCCCCGAGCCCGAATATATAATTGGTTTTGGAATCCGACCCCAAATTGAGGTCTAAATCCCCAAATTCCCGAATCCCTAGTTTCTACCCTAACCCCTAATTCTACCATGAAAACTCTAGATTTTTGGTTGAAAATTCCAGAAATGTAATGGGTAATTGAAAAAAATGGTTTAGAATCACTTATCAACAATTTGGGGAAGAAATGACTCTTGAAAAATTGCTTCTCACCGTTTGGGTTTTGAGAAAAATGAGTTTTTGGCTAAAATCCCGTTTTTGGATTCTGTTAAGTGTTGGGCGACAGTGTTCATTGCGTTCGCGAGAGCACTTTCGCCTTCGCGAAGGGTACTGGCTGCCAAGCCTTCGTGTTCGCGAGACCCAGCTCACGTTCGCGATGATTACTCCCCCCTGGCCTTCGTGTTCGCGAGACATGGCTCGCGTTCGCGATGAAGCAACGACCAACCCCCCCAGGTCCCCACATGCTTCGCATTCGCGTTGAGCCAGTCACGTTCGTGAAGGGTAATTCCCCCATCACTTCGCGTTCGCGAAGAAGAAAACTTCAGCTGCCCAGTTTACTCTTCGTGTTCGTGAGAGTACCTTCGCGAACGCAAAGAAGGACATGCCAGAACACAGACTCTGCAGAAAACCCAGATTTCGAAAGTCTAAAACATCCCGTGGCCTATCCGAAACTCACCCGAGCCCTCGAGGCTCCAAACCAAACATGCACAGAGGTCTAAAAACATCATAATGAACCTGTACCGGGCTCCGGAACCAAAATATGGACCCGGTACTAACAATACCCAACATCAATCAATTCTTAAAAACAATTAATTTTCAGACTTTTAATTTTCATCAAAAATTCATAATTTGAGCTAGGGACCTCCGAATTCGATTCCGGGCATACGGCCAGGTCCCATAATTCGATACGGACCCACTGGGACTGTCAATATACGGATTCGGGCCCGTTTACCAAAAATGTTGACCGAAGTCAACTAAATTTAACTTTTAAGGCAAAAATTCTTATTTTCATTAGTTTTCAACATAAAAGCTTTTCGGAAACCTGCCGGACTGCGCATGCAAATCGAGAAGGGTAAAAATGAGATTTTAAGGCTTAAGAGCGCATATTCGAGTTCTAAAACATAAGATGATCTTTTGGGTCATCACATTCTCCACCTCTAAAATAACCGTTCGTCCTCGAACGGATATAGAAAAGTACATGGGCTGGTGAAAAGGTGGGCATATCTACTCCGCATATCGAACTCGGACTCCCAAGTAGCTGCCTCAATAGGCTGACCTCTCCACTGCGCTCGAACTGAAGGGCAGCTCTTTGATCTCAACTGGCGAACTTGCCGGGCTAGAATTGCCACTGGCTCCTCCTCGTAAGTCAAATCCTTGTCCAACTGGATAGAGCTAAAATCTAACACATGGGACGAATCGCCGTGATACTTTCGAAGCATGGACACATGGAATACCGGATGAACAGCTGATAAACTAGGTGGCAACACAAGCCAGTAAGCCACCTCTCCCACTCTTTCCAGAATCTCAAAAGGTCCGATATACCTAGGGCTCAACTTGCCCTTCTTTTCGAACCTCATTACACCCTTCATGGGTGATACCCGAACTAACACTCTCTCTCCGACCATGAATGCAATATCACAAACTCTACTATCGGCATAACTCTTCTTCCTGGACTGAGCTGTGCGAAGTCGATCCTTAATAATCTTGACCTTATCCAAGGCATCCTGTACTAAGTCTGTGCCCAATGGTGACCGACACCGCCTACCATATAATGCCTCATAGGGAGCCATTTCGATGCTCGACTGGTAGCTGTTTTTGTAGGCGAACTCTGCAAGGGGCAAGAACTGATCCCACGATCCTCCGAAGTCTATAACACAAGCACGGAGCATATCCTCCAAGATCTGATTAGTACGCTCGGACTGTACGTCCGTCCGAGGATGAAATGTTGTGTTTAACTCAACCCGGGTACCCAACTCATGCTGAACTGCACTCCAAAAGTGTGAGTTAAACTGCGTACCTCGATCAGAAATGATAGACACGGGCACACCATGAAGACGGACGATCTCTCGAATATAAATCTCTGCTAACCGCTCCGAGGAATAGGTAACTGCCACATGAATGAAATGCGCTGACTTAGTCAGCCTGTCCATAATAACCCAAACTGCATCGAACTTCCTCTGAGTCCGTGGGAGTCCAACAACAAAATCCATAGTGATATGCTCCCACTTCCACTCAGGAATATCTAATCTCTGAAGTAAACCACCGGGTCTCTGATGCTCACACTTTACATGCTGGCAATTTAGGCACCAAGCTACATAGGCAAGTATGTCCTTCTTCATTCGCCTCCACCAATAATGCTGCCTCAAGTCCTGATACATCTTGGCGGCACCCGGATGAATAGAATACCGGAAACTGTGGGACTCCTTAAGGATCAACTCACGAATCCATCCATATTAGGCACACATATACGACACTGCATCCTCAAAACTCCGTTATCTCCAATAGTAACCTACTTGGCACCACCGTTCCGCACTGTGTCTCTAAGGACAAGTAAATGAGGATCGTCATCCTGCCGATCTCTGATGCGCTCAAACAAAGAAGACCGAGCAACTGTACAAGCTAGAACACGGCTGGGCTTAGAAACATCCAACCTCACAAACTGGTTGGCCAATGCCTGAATATCCAATGCAAGCGGTCTCTCACCCACTGTAATATATGCAAGGCTACCCATACTAGCTGATTTTCTACTCAAAGCATCGGCCACCACATTGGCCTTCCTGGGATGATACAATATGGTGATATCATAGTCTTTCAATAGCTCCAACCACCTTCTCTGCCTCAAATTGAGTTCCTTATGCTTGAACAAATACTGCAAGCTTCGATGATCAGTGAATACCTCACATGGCATGCCATAAAGATAGTGCCTCAAAATCTTCAGCGCGTGAACAATGGCTGCCAGTTCTAGATCATGAATAGGGTAATTCTTCTCGTGAACCTTCAGCTGCCATGAAGCATATGCAATAACCTTTCCACCCTGCATCAATACCGCTCCCAGACCAATACGAGATGCGTTATAGTATAATGTATAAGATCCTGAACCTGTGGGTAACACCAATACCAGTGTCGTAGTCAAAGCAGTCTTGAGCTTCTGAAAGCTCGCTTCACACTCGTCTGACCACCAGAACGGGGCACCCTTCTAGGTCAATCTGGTCAACAGGGCTGCTATGGACGAAAACCCCTCCACAAATCGACGGTAATAGCCCGCCAAACCAAAGAAACTACGGATCTCTGTAGCTGATGTGGGTCTAGGCCAGTTCTGGACTACCTCAATCTTCTTAGGATCCACCTGAATACCCTCTGCTGATACAACGTGACCCAAGAAATCAACTGAACTCAACCAAAACTCACATTTTGTGAACTTAGCATATAACTGGCTGTCCTTCAGAGTTTGAAGAACGATCTGAAGGTGCTGCTCATGCTCATCTCGACTGTGGGAGTAGTTCAAGATATCATCAATAAACACAACTACAAAGGAATCCAAGTAGGGTTTGGACACTCGATTCATCAAATCCATGAATATTGCTAGGGTATTTATCAGCCCAAATGACATCAATAGAAACTCATAATGCCCATACCGAGTCCGAAAAGCTGTCTTAGGAACATCGGATGCCCTAATCCTCAACTGATGGTAGCCAAATCTCAAATCAATCTTTGAAAACACCTTGGCACCCTAAAGCTGATCAAATAAATCATCAATCCTCGGCAATGGATATTTGTTCTTGATGGTGACTTTGTTCAACTGCCGATAATCTATACACATCCTCATCGATCCATCTTTCTTCTTCACAAACAATACCGGTGCACCCCAGGGCGAGACACTAGGTCTAATGAAGCCCTTATCAAGCAAATCTTGCAACTGCTCCTTTAATTCTTTCAACTCTAGTAGGGCCATGCGATATAGCAAAATGGAAATAGGCTGAGTGCCCGGAGCCAAATCAATGCAGAGATCAATATCTCTGTTGGGTGGCATCCTCGACAGGTCTGCAGGAAACACCTCTGGAAACTCACGAACAACCGGCACCGAATCTATGGAAGGAACCTCCGCACTAGAATCGCGGACATAAGCCAAATAAGCTAGACACCCCTTCTCGACCATATGCCGAGCCTTCACATAAGAGATAACCCTGTTGGTAGAATGACCAAGATTTCCTCTCCACTCTAATCGAGGCAACCCCTGTAAGGCTAAGGTCACTGTCTTGGCATGACAATCTAATATAGCATGATAAGGTGACAGCCAATCCATACCTAGTATGACATCAAAATCAACCATGTCGAGAAGTAGAAGATCTACATGAGTCTCAAGACTCCCAATGGTGACCACACATGAACGATAAACACGATCTACAACAATAGCATCTCCCACTGGTGTGGACACATACACAGGAGCACTCAAAGAATCACGAGGCACAACCAAATAGGAAGCAAAATAGGATGACACATAGGAGTAAGTAGATCCCGGATCAAATAGAACTGAAGCATCTCTACTCCAAACTGAAACAGTACCTGTGATAACAGCGTCAGATGACTCAGCCTCAGGCCTGGCTAGGAAAGCATAACACTGGGGCTGGGCCCCATCACCCTGAACTACGTCCCTGGGATGACCTCTAGCTGGCTGGTCTTTACCTCTAACGGCCTGACCTCTACCTCTAACAGTCTGGCCTCTACCTCTGGCTGCCTGACCCCTGCCTCTGGCTGGCTGAGCAGGTGGTGCAGCAACTGGTGCCAGAACCATGGCACAAGAACTCTGATGCTGTGAGCTGCCCGTTGCCCGAGGGCAAAATCTAGGAATGTGCCTCAGATTAGCACAAGTATAACATAACTTTGGCTGCTGACCCTGAAACTGACCCTGTCGACCTGAATAACCACCCTGATGACTCTGGAGTGGAGGTGCACTAATAGGAGCTGGTGGTGCACCGTAGGCTAGCTGGTCGGAATAATGCATCTGAGGGCCACGACCACCTGAGGCACCGTGGGATGCCTAGAGCACTGAATGAAATGGCCTAGGAGGATGGCCTCTACCAAAAGTACTCCTGCCTCTAGATGAGGCACCGCTGAACTCACCGAAATGACGAGGTCTCTTGTCAGACCCCTGACCTCCCTAAGTAAGAACCAGTTCGACTCAACTGGCGATATTAGCAGCTGCCTGAAAAGAAATCTCACTCCCAGTCTCCTTAACAATCTGCAATTTGATAGGCTGATCAAGTCCATCAATAAACCTCCTCACCCTCTCTCTCTCTCGGTGGGAAGCAGGAGAATAGTATGACGGGCCAAATCCACAAAACGAGTCTCATACTGAGTAACAGTCATACTGCCCTGCTGGAGACGCTCGAACTGATGACGACGCTCCTCTCTCAATGTGATAGGCAAAACCTTCTCTATGAAGAGCTGAGAGAACTGGTCCCAAGTAAGAGTAGGCGATCCAGCTGGTCTTGTCAACAAGTAATCTCTCCACCATTTCTTGGCGGAACCAGTTATTTGAAATACAGCAAAATCGACCCCATTGGTCTCTACTATACCCATGTTCCATAAAACCTCGTGACAACTGTCAAGATACTCATGGGGATCCTCTGAAGGAGCACCATTGAAGTGAACAGGAAAGAGCTTGATAAACCTGTCTAATCTCCATAAGGCCTCAGAAGACATAGCTGGCCCATCTCCGACCTGTGCTGCAATAACCGGTTGAACTAATCTGACTGGTTGAGCTGCTGGAGCCTGATACTGGGGAGCTATCTGCTCTGGAGTGGGAGTGGTAAGAGTCTGGACTCCTCCTCCAGCCTGAGAGACTGCTGGTGCCATGGGAAATGCGCTAGTCTGGGCCACACTCTCCATAAGGCCCACCAAACGGACCAAAGCATCCTGAAGTACTGGGCTGGCAATGAACCCCTCCGGAACCTGAGCTGGTCCGGTAGGAACAGTCTGGACTGGAACTTCCTCCTCAAGCTCTATCTGAGGCTCCACTGCTAGGGCTGCTGCTCGGGCTCTAGGCTGAGCCCTGCCCCTGCCTCGGCCTATGGCACGGCCTCGGCCTCGACCTCTGCCCCGCGTAGGAGCTGCCACTGGAGGCTCTGGCCGCTGCTCAACTGAGGAAGTGGTACGTGTTCTCGCCATCTGCGAGAGAATAAGAGTAGAAGAGTTCAATCAGCATTGAGAAAGCAAAAATCGCACGACAGAGAAGAAAAGAAGTGAAACTTGTTCCTAAACTTCATGGCCTCTGGAAGATAAGCACAGACGTCTCCGTACTGATCCTCCAGACTCTACTAAGCTTGTTCGTGAATCGTGAGACCTAAGCAACCTAGTGCTCTGATACCAACTGTCACGACCCAAAATTTTCCACCAACGGGACCGCGATGGCGCCTAACATTTCACTTGCTAGGCAAGCCAACATTAGAGAATCATTAACCAATTCCTTGTTTCCATTCAGTAATTAAAAATAATTAACTAAGATGAAATATAATAAGTGCGGAATATCATAAAACTGTATTAACTACTACCACCCAGATCTGGAGTCACCATTCATGAGCATTCTAGAATTTACGACAAGTAATAGTCTGAAAGAAATACAACTGTCTGAATGAAAGAAAACTGTAGGACATAAAAGATAGACGGGGACTCCAAGGTCTGTGAACGCTGACAGATCTACCTTGAGTCTCCGGACAGAGGACCAGTAGCAAATCTCGATCAACCTAAGCCGGTATCAAAATCTGCACAGAAAGTGCAGAGTGCAACATTAGTACAATCGACCCCATGTACTGGTAAGTGTCGAGTCTAACCTCGGCGAAGTAGTGACGAGGCTAGGACAAGACACCCACATATAACCTGAACAGTATAATCATGCTAGTGGCAATGACAGTAAATAAAGCGATAATGCAGAAATAATGGGAAGGGAACATACAGTGGGGGAATATAACATAAAGAGTGAGAATAATGAAAAGACTGAATTATACAGAAATCCTTAAACGAATTGAGCAATTAAAACAGCAAGGAAAACTGCACGGCATCACCCTTCGTGCTTTACACTCTTCCTCACGATATAATTAAATTATGCACGGCATCACCCTTCGTGCTTTACACTCTCCCTCACAATATAATTAAATTATGCACGGCATCACCCTTCGTGCTTTACACTCTTCATCACAATATAATTAAATTATGCACGGCATCACCTTTCGTGCTTTACACTCTTCCTCATAATTCACATAATCAATAACAACAGATAGAGAGAAGTTCCACAAGAAATCAATATTTCATCAATGATTACTTTCACAATTTAACATCTTGCCCTCAAATCAATATTCACAATTTTATCGACCTTGATGGAACCGGATACAAGTCTCCTAAAATTTCAACAACAACAATAAGCATGGATAACAAGATTTAAGACTACAAATTTGCAAGAAATGGAATTTCACTCGCATTCTATGACTCGACCACAATGTATATATGCTCGTCACCTCAACTATACATCGTATTCAACAACAAATCACGTAGCAAATACTCACACAATACCTATTCCCTCAAGCCAAAGTTAGACACAACACTTACCTTGCTCCGAAGGCCACTTAATTCTCAATCACAGCTTTTCCTTTGGAATTCACCTCCAAATCACTCGTATCTATTCAAAAATGACTCAATAATATCAAATATTGCTAAAGGAATTATATTTCATAAATTAAATTTCCCAAATTTCCTCCAAAAAGTTAAAAAATTGACCCCGGGCCCGCTTGGTCAAAACCCGAGGTTCGGACCAAAATCCTTTTACCCATTCATCCCCGAGCACGAATATATAATTGGTTTTGGAATCCGACCCCAAATTGAGGTCTAAATCTCCAAATTTTCGAAATCCCTAGTTTCTACCCTAACCCCTAATTCTACCATGAATACTCTAGATTTTTAGTTGAAAATTCAAGAAATGTAATGAGTAATTGAAAACAAATGGTTTAGAATAACTTACCAACAATTTGGAGAAGAAATGGCTCTTGAAAAATCGCCTATCACCGTTTGGTTTTTGAGAAAAATGAGTTTTTGGCTAAAATCCCGTTTTTGGATTCTGTTAAGTGCTGGGCGACAGTGTTCATCGCGTTCGCGAAGGGTACTGGCTGCTAAGCCTTCACGTTCGCTAGACCCTGCTCGCGTTTGTGATGATTACTCCCCCCTAGCCTTTGCGTTTGCGAGACATGGCTCGCGTTCGCGATGAAGCAACGACCAAGCCCCCATGTCCCCACATGCTTCGCGTTCGCGTTGAGCCAGTCGCGTTTGCAAAGGGTAAGTCCCCCATCACTTTGCGTTAGCGACTAGGCCTTCACATTCGTGAAGAAGAAAACTTCAGCTGCACAGTTTACGCTTCGCGTTCGTGAGAGTACCTTCGCGAACGCGAAGAAGGACATGCCAGAACACAGACTCTGCAGAAAAACCAGATTTCCTAAGTCCAAAACATCCTGTGGCCTATCCGAAACTCACCCGAGCCCTCGGGGCTCCAAACCAAACATGCACACAGGTCTAAAAACATCATAATGAACCTGTACCAGGCACCGAAACCAAACTACGGACCCGGTACTAACAATGCCCAATATCAATCAATTCTTAAAAACAATTAATTTTCATCAAAAATTCATAATTTGAGCTAGGGACCTCCGAATTCGATTCCGGGCATACGCCCAGATCCCATAATTCGATACGGACCCACCGGGACTGTCAAAACATGGATCTGAGCCCGTTTACCAAAAATGTTGACCAAAGTCAACTAAAATCAACTTTTAAGGTAAAAATTCTTATTTTCATTAGTTTTCAACATAAAAGCTTTCCAGAAACCTGCCCGGACTGTGCATGCAAATCGAGGAGGGTAAAATGAGATTTTTAAGTCTTAAGAGTGCAGATTCGAGTTCTAAAACATAAGATGACCTTTTGGGTCATCACACCAGAGTAGCGTACGGGTTCTGTGCTAGGATAGCCACACGCCTTGGGGGAAGTTAGAGTGAATTGGGATTCATGGTGGACAGTGACTAGGTCTACGGGCTTAATTTGGAATATTGGCTGCTATATTGAGGAAGATTGGGTGTGATAGGAGGGAGTTACTTGATATGAAGAAGGATACAACATGACTTTGGATTGGAATGTATTGTCACACCTTTTGTTGATGTCCATGAGGAGTGAACGGGCTTGTACAGTTGGTGAATGAGCACGGGCTCAGGATGGTTATTTGTTTCATGGTAATTGTACTCGGTGCAGCGTTGTTGGAGGATGTCGGCATGGAATTTCCACATGTGGGTTATCTCCTGTGAGCAGGTTAGTGGTTGCGTGGTGTTGATGAAGCTTCTACGAAGAATTTTACTGGCTATCTAGTAAGAGGTCGAATATGTGAATGTGGTTAGTGATTTAGAATGTTCATGAAATGTTTAACATAAGTATTTCGAGGAATTTAGCGGGTTGGTTATGCAAGATCATGTCAATAGGGGATAAGGAATCTTGGTGGGTTACAGAGTTATGCAATGGTAGCTTCAAGCTAAGTGGGAGAGCCCCACCATCTATGATTGGATTGCGTAGTTGTCAACTTGTACGGTTTCTGGTTATCGGTGTATTGGCGGGTTATCATGACTAAGGAAAGAGAATATCAGTGGTAATTTGAGCAAAGAATTTGAGGAATGTGTGCCATAATTGGCCTTATCGATTCATGTTCAGGTTTTGGGAAGACTTAGAGTTGATGCTTCGTAGGGATGTGGTGTACAAGGAAAAGGAATTTAGTCAGTTGCTTCTTTGAGAGGGTGTACACGTGCTAGCAGAGCCTTGGAGTTGGTTATATTCAGGACCAAGCCAGAGTGGGTGACTTTGAACAATGGTCCTAGTGGATTCAAAAGCTAAAGTGTGGTACCTCAGGATTTCGAGTTTGTGGTATGGTTAAGTATCGAGCTTTTGCAGTGGATTATGAAAGGGGCCGGGGTATTCTACGTTATCTTCGGTCTACGGTGTAGCATTGGGGGAATGGGGGGGGGGATATCTTCGGATTCATAGAGGAATTATGAGAATGAGTGTACTGGTTGGAAATGTGAATATGCGTACAAGGAGGATATGGGATGGTTTGTGGGTTTTGAGACAACGTGGTCTCGTGAAATAAGGTCACTCAGGATGAGTGCGGATTTGGGTTAGTTATGTTTTGAATGGAACCATTATTATTCTTAAGGCAAGTCCAGGGTAAATTAGAAGAAGTTGAATCTGTTAGCAATGGTTGAATCGGCATGATGTGGCAATGATCGGTTCCTTCGACGTGTTAAGTTTTACAGGTGGTTGTGGCGGCACGTGCGAGGTTTGACGGCTGCCGTAATTTGATTTATTTGGAGGTATTCGGTTATTATGGCCTGTTATGTGTAGATGGATCCCGGAAGGGACATGGTGGTTTAGACTACTACTTGGGGTTGTATTTCCTACGACTATGAGAACTCGGTCGCGTGTTGCTATGGTTCCCCTGAAATGAGTTAAGTGAAAGGTTCATATATGATGAAGTGTGTATCCTACTAGTGGTTCATGAGTTATGATCAAATTCTTATACTCTCATGTATTGTCATGCTTGATGCAGTAAGCGACATGGAAATCGAAAGCTGAGGATCAATGTTGCGGTTCGGTGTTGACAAGAATGTCACAGGCTCAAACGAGCAGGAAAGAATTCAGATGTTTAGAGTAAGCCGGTATTATCTTTAGCATCACCTGAGACTGGTGTCATGTGTATGAGGCTTTGTGTACTGTTTTGCGGCTTCTTGATTTGCTTTACAGCATTAGTGTGGTCGGTGGCATGGATGTGCAGACTTGTTACCTAGTGCGGAAGGTCGTGGGAGCGTATCCCACGGGAAGATTGAATAAGTGTGACATGTAGTCACTTGATTGATTAAAGATTGAAACCAAGTATGGAGATTTGGTACTATTGCTAATGTGAGATTTTAGGCCTGAAAGGCGCTCTATTCAGTTGGTTGTGAATTGTGGAAGTTTGTTCCGGATTTGACGGCTGTTCTTGTGTGTCATGGGAAAAGGGGTGTTATGGTTCCTTGAAAGGTTATTAGCCCAGTGTGGTACGATCAGAATCGACTTGAGGTCTGTGGATAGATCTAAATGTGAATGTGGGCTTTATATCAGGCCGGATGTGTTCATTTCAGCATAGCGCTGTTTTCGGAGGAGTCTTTGGGCCCTGGATGTTATTTATGTTGTCGGCCCTTCCGTGTAGTCTCTATTGTGCCATATGGGTTGTGAGGCGGTTTGATTATTCACACTCGTATTGAGATCCCGTATAGTTTGTGGTGTTATATGAGCAGGATGGCTCTCGAGATGCAGGTCATTTATTGCACCTTAGTTGTGCTTGAGTTTTATAGCATATGACACTACCCGTCTCCCCAGGATTTGTATTATGCACTTGGCGTGCTTATGGTTGATATTCGGGCATTTCATGAGTATAAGAGTTACGGCTCGATATGTGTTTTCTTTTGATTATTATGTGTGAATCGGGTGGCACGCCGCCACGGGTATATGGTTGGATCGGGTGGCACGCCACCATGGATATGTTGTTTGGAGCGGGTGGCACGCCGCCACGAGTATCATGGTTGGATCGGGTTGCATGCCGCAACGGTATCATGTGTGGATCGGGTTGCACGCTGCAACAGTGTGAAGTTGAGCACAGTTCCCTATATCTATTCCTGTGTATTTTGTCCCACATTTTTTGAGAAAGATTCATGACACCTTTTCAGTTGTTTAATTAGTTATGTGGGCTGAGTAGTTCTTTCCAGAGTTCGTTTTCCTTATGTACCACATTCGAGTTTGTGGATGGTGGCATCATATGAGACCTTTGGTAGTGTTTGTGGTGGGTTATTGCCGGAACGACTTGTATTGGGTGAGACGAGATTTTTGGACCTGGGATCAGTGCGATCAGATTTATATGAAGCATATTAGAGAGCAAATATCACTATTTGGTTCATAATGAGGTAATGGTTCTTGTCAAGAGAAGAAACCCAATGATTTGTTGACTCGACAGTTGGTTATGAATTTCTGCACATCTCTTCTGTCGTGGTGGCATTTCAAGAGTTGGAACAGGACTTATAGGTGTCGTGAAGTGTATTGTAGGCATCAGATTCATGGAATTTCAGCCATTGTTATCCACAAATGTTATTATGGTCATGTGAATTATGCGGTGCATGGTAAGAATTTAGTAAGAGTACACAATCGTGTTTGGTACAGTGTATAGTGATTGATACGGTGTTCGTATGTTGGAAACAGGCCTGGTGGAGAATTTCGGATATTGGAATTTGACTCTAAGACTTACTTGACTAAATTAAAAGGGAGGATTTTCAGGTTTTCTCGAGCAAATATGCTCAACTGGGTTATGGTAGCACGGGTAGGTGCACGATGTGTTAAACAATGATTTCAGACAACTCCAGAGCAGTTCTTAACACGTTCGCGGACGAACGTGTGTTTAAGTGGGAGAGAATGTAATGACTCAACTGGTCATTTTGAGCTCTAGCGCGTCATTTAGTGGTTTGAGACCCTGAGCAGTTTCACTTCAGGTATTATGACTTGTACGCGTGGTTGGAATTGAATTTTGGAAATCCGGAGTTGGTTTAGAAAGAAAATTCTCATTTCGGAAGCTTTAAGTTGGAAGAATTGACTAAAGTGTGATTTTTAAGTAAACGACCTCGGAATCGGGATTTGAAGGTTCCAACAGGTTCGTATGATGATTTTAGACTTGGGCGTATGTCCGGATCGAGTTTTGGATGACCAGGGAGCATTTCGACGCCTTTTGTAGAAGTTGGCATTTTGGAAGAATTTCATAAATTAGGGTTGAAGTGCATTTCAATATTATCGATGTCCGTTGGGGATTCCGAGTCTGGGAATAGATCCATATGGTGATCCTGGTATTGGGAGCGCGTCCGGATGTGGATTTGGAGGTCCGTAGGTCATTTTGGAGTCGTTTGGCAAAAGTTAGAAATTTGAAGGTTTTTGAGAAGTTTGACCGGAAGTGGACATTTTGATATCGGGGCCGGATTCCGATTTTGAAAGTTGGAGTAGGTCCGTAATGTCGAATGTGACTTGTGTGCAATATTTGAGGTCAATCGGACGTGATTTGAAAGGTTTTGGCATCGAATGCAGAAGTTTAAAGTTCTAAAGTTCATTAAGCTTGAATTTGGGTGCGATTCATGATTTCGATGTTGTTTGGCGTGATTTAAGGGTTCGAGCGAGTCCGTTTTATGATTCCAAACTTGTTGGTTTATTCGGGCGGGGCTCCGGAGGCCCCGAGTGACAATCGGACGAGGCTCGGATCAAGTTCGAAATTGGGAGCAACAGCTGAAGCTCCCAGTTGCTGTCATAATCACACTTGTGGTTGGCCAGCCGCAGGTGCAAGCTCGCAGGTGCGAGCAACGAGCCGCAGAAGCGAAAGAGTGAGGGCAGCCCAGCCACCACATGTGCGGAAGTTTTGGCGCACCTGCGTGACTGCAGGTGAGAGAGCAGTAGTCGCAGGAGCAGATGGGCTCGCAGAAGAGGTCCCATTTGTCCGCAGATGCGGAGCTTGGTCAGGTAAGGGAAATGCGCACCTGAGAGGGTTTTGTCGCAGGTGTGAAAAATCGCCTGGGCAGTGAGGTTTTTAAAAGACGGGATTTGGCCATTATCCTCCATTTTTCATTTGGTTGGTCGATTTTTGGAGCTCTTGGAAGGGAGATTTTCATCATCTATGTCAAGGTAAGTTATTCCCACCTATTGCAAGTTAAATACTTGGATTATATATAGATTTAGACTTGAAAATTTGTAAAAATTTGGGATTTTGGTAGAAAACCTAGAAATGGATATTTTTGGATTTTGACCACGAAATTGGACATGGAATTTGGAATAAATTATATATTTGAGTTCGTGGTATCATGGGTAAAGTTTATCTTCGAAAATTTTCGGAATCCGGGCACGTGGCTCCGAGGGTGATTTTTATCGACTTTTCAAGCGTAGTTAGGAATTGTTATAAACTGGATTATAATGAGTATTAGAGTATACATTTATGGATTTGCACATTTACTGACTAGTTTTGGAGCGATGGGCATCGGCTTGAGTTGTTGGAAAGGCTTTAGAGCCGGTTGTGGAACTTCGGAGCGAGGTAAGTCTCCTTTCTAATCTTATAAGAGGGAATTAACCCCATAGGTGAAATAATTCAATATGTTCTTCTATTTGTGGAGGCTACGTACGCACGAGGTGACGAGAGTCCGTGCGTAGCTACTAATATGCTTATGTCCGGGTAGTCTAGGACCCAGATCATGTTATAATTGCGATGCTTGCATCCTACTTGTTAATTTAAATTGCTTAAATCATATCGAAACTTGGTAAAGGAACTTTAAAAGGTTAAACTCCATTCTACTTGACGGTTAAACGAGAAATTTGAAATTCTTGGAATATTTGCCCCTTAACAAATCTTGAATTGGTTGTTTAATGTACTTTTCTCTTTTGTGGAGCGGGCCGAACGCCTCGGTAACAGATAGATACATCTATAGTTCGTGTCGTTTGACCCTCGGCAGTGCACAGTTTAAATATTATGTTGGATCGGGCCATACGACCTTGGCATGATTTGCGCATGATTGAATTGGTTGCTTTGGAATTTATGATAATTGATATTGCTTCATTGGCCTGAGATACAAAATGATAAACGATGAAAAATAAATTTGGAAATTTATTATGAACAAAAGAATTGTTTACTTATTTTATGATATTGAGCTTACAACTGTTCTATGTAATCCATGCTTAATTATATCATTGACATTTTATTTATAGCCCATAGTAAGTGTCGAAATCGATTCCTCGTCACTACTTCTTCGAGGTTAGGCGAGATACTCACCGGGTACGCGTTGATTTACGTATTCATACTACACTTGAAGCATATTTTTTTGTGCAGGTGCATTTATGTTTAGCAGCCTTGTGAGCGCAGAGGAGTGTAGGCATGCGGAGACTTAGGTGAGCTTTCATAGTACGACCCGCAGCCTACAGAGTCTCCCTCAGAGTATTTATATTTTTTCTATCCAATTTGTATTCCGGACGGACGCTGTATTTTATTTTATATTCCTAGTTGATGCTCATGCACTTGTGACACCGGGTTTTGGGGTGATTATGGTTTGCACTGTAGTGGAATTGTTAAAAATATTATTATTTACTCTGTAAATTCCATCTTTTACTATTTAATTGAAGGAAATATGATTTCAAAAATATTAAAATGAGAACCAAATTAAGTATTTATTTTTAACTTGCCTGACAGCGGTGTCTGGTGCCATCACGACCTTTAATGGATTTTTGGGTCGTGACACACGATGTAATTTTTAAGAATTTTTCATTTACTTACTATATTTCAAAATACATGAAAATAAAAATAAGTAAGGATAGATTAATCTCGGTATGTGTATTGTGTATATAACCCATCAATAACTATTCAATATTGAAAACTCACGTAAATTTTACATTAAACAACATGTTTGATTTATGAGATGAAAAGTAAATAAAATTTTCTGTAAATGTTAAATGTTGATTCGATTTAAATAATTAAAGATAGAAAAAATCATGAAGATCAAACAAAAAATAAAATAAAATAATTTTAAAACTAATTTTAATTAAAATCGACATAAAATGCAACTACAACTTTTATGAAGGAGTTGTATTTTGGTCAACGTAAAAAAAAAAACATTCCTTCAATTTCTAATATAAATAAAGAAGGTAATATATATATATATATATATATATATATATATACTCCAAATATTTTCAAAGCCTTTCCATACGTATTTAGACCATTCTCTCTTTAAGTTCTTCCAATACAAGGTTAAATTTAATGTTTTTATTTAAGAATTCTTACCTAGTTCAATAAGAAAAGATTTAATAACCAAAATTTAGTTAATTTTAATGTCCTAAATATTAACGTGTAGTATTATATCCTAAAACTAATAGGATTATAAGGCTAATATCTAGAATTTCGGTTATGTCCTTTTATTATGAGTCATTATACTTAATATTATAAGGTTATTTTTGTAAACCGGCATTGTATTCATGCTTTTATAATAACTAGTATCTATGAACGTACGTTGCACGTTAATTATCACGACCCAATTTTTCCTCTGTTGGGTACCATGATGGCACCTAGTCTTAGGGACTAGGTAAGCCTAACATTTACTGAATAACAACAATAATAAATAACATCTAACAACTTTTGAAATAGAAATCTCTATAAAATTTACAATCCCCAAAACCGGTAGTACAAGTCATAAGCTCTACAGAATTTGTTACAATTTTCTAAAAACAACTGTTTGAAATAAAGTAAACAGTGTGAATACAAATCAGAAGGTAACTCCGAAGCCTGCGAACGCAGCAACAGGTTTACCTTGAGTCTCCACAGTAACAATTCACGCTGCTAGCTATTGATCAACTGGCTTCGCAATACCTGGATCTGCACAAAAATGTACAAAAGTATAGTATCAGTGCACCACGGCGGTACCCAGCAAGTATCAAGATTAACCTCAGTGGAGTAGTGACGAGGTACAGTCAAGATACCTACTGGACTAGACAACCTGAACAAATATAAGTATAGGAACAACAGAGTATGATAACTACATAATGACCACGTTATATGGCAATTAATATGGTAATTTCAGTAAGAAAGGAAAACAACAACTATCAGCGGAATACCATAATAATGACACATTAGATGTACGGAAACACGGTCTAAATCCGGTGATCAGAAATAAATGAAAGGTAAATAACAACTCAACAAAACGACCGCTTTCACACCGGGTTTTAGTCAACTAACCTTCACGAGGTACCGAACCTCAGAATATTCACAACCCACGGGTCCCAATTCCTGAACCCTAACACTTAGCATCATGTGCTCTCATTACACTTTATAACCGCACTGACGACTCAAGTGCCAAATAGAGCCATTCTCACATAGAAGGCAAGTAAACAAGGGTTTGCATCTATACTCAACAATATCAAGAAAACCTCTTAACTGATAAGAGTGCTTAACTACGTGTATGCTTGTGCAAGTATCCTAACATAGTTCATGCCAGCTAGTAAGTATAAGAAAAGAAACAGACAACACGTAGAATGTTTTCCCACAACTTTCAATAACATAAAGCTCACACAAGTAAGTGTACCATTACACAAATATCAACAACAAGAATGCCCCAGGCCATCACAAGTCATCACAATTCAATCCCTGATATAGCCCACCTTGTCTCTCCACGTGTGCAATAGCAAAGTGAATGCCCACCTTATCTCGCCACACATGCATAATAATGTTCCCACCTTGTCTCGCCACATGCGCAACCCACATATATATATCCTGCCTTGTCACGCCGCATGTGCAAATATCAATAGTAACAATAGCACGGCAAAAACCTCATGCAACCCAATAACACTCGCACGGCAAAAACCTCGTGCATC
Source organism: Nicotiana tomentosiformis (assembly GCF_000390325.3). Classification (NCBI taxonomy): domain Eukaryota; kingdom Viridiplantae; phylum Streptophyta; class Magnoliopsida; order Solanales; family Solanaceae; genus Nicotiana; species Nicotiana tomentosiformis. The sequence goes on along the minus strand of NC_090813.1, from coordinate 56,526,504 downwards.
ACAACAACAACAATGACAATAATATAAGGGTACGACAAAAAAGTCAACTCAGAGGTTCCAGAACTCATAGAAACGGAGGAACTAATTCACAAGGGTAACCACAAATCGAGAATGCTAGTCATAATAAGAACAACTTAACAAGAAAGGAAATACCATGTAATAACGGTCCACAATATACAGTTCGACAACGAGGGAGCTAAGACAAGTCAAATAATTCCAAATAAGGACAAGTCAACTAAAAGATAGGATATCTAACTTCTTTTAAGGTTGGGCAATTAGGAAAGAGGTACAACAAATTCAGCTAAGAAGAAGCAGCGAAAAGATAACCATAACCTCAATTAAGGCTAGACAAATACAGAAAAGATAGTAATAATTTCAAATAAAGATAAGCTGTTAGGGAAAGGATAACATGGCAATAGAAAGGTAACAATTTCAGTTAAGGCACATATGAATCAAGTAAGCAATAAGAGTGAATCATGAAACAATTAAATCTAATTAAGCAGGTAGAGGTGAAACTGGTAATTAAGAAGCGTAATCATAACAAGAACAACTGCATATTCAGTGAATACAAGGGCCTAAGAACCCTAAAAGACCAATTTTCCACAAATAAGTCCGAGCACGTACTCGTCACCTTGCGTACACATACTACAATTAGCATAGAAGTCTCAAATCCTAAGGGGTAGTTCCCCCACACAAAGTTAGGGAAGATACTTACCTCAAAGAAGACAGACCGATACTCAAAAATGAATTTCTCGGGTGAAATGGCCTCCGGACGGCTCAAATCTAACCAAAATAACTTCAAAGCACAAATAAAACTCATAAGAAACTATTCCGGACAACTTCAAAACCCACCATTTTCCTCAACTCAAAATAAAAATTAAATGATAAAAATGAAGATAAAATCATGGAATATAATAAATTCTAGGTGAAGAACACTTATCCAATCGATTTGCTTGAAAAACCCACAAAGCATCACTCAAAATCGAGCTCTACAAGTCAAGATATGATAAAAATGTCCTAACCCTCGATTTGGAAAATATATTCTGCTGCCCAGGTGTTTGTACATCACGATCGCAAAGAGGAAATGGCTACTGCCCAGAATTGGTGCTGTGCGATCGCGAACAAGCATGTGCGATCCCGAAGAAGGAAAATAATGGCCCAGGAACTGGGCTACGCGAACACGTGAATCGACATGCAAACGCGAAGGAGGGGAAAGCACACTTACGCGTTCGCGGATAGAGCAGTGCGAACACATAGAGGAAATGGTCACCAGCTCCCAACTCCTAGTTTCTACTACGCGAACGCGATGGAGCGGATGCGAACGCGAAGAAGGGGAAGGCAGGCTTCCGCGATCTCCGAAGGAGTTATGCGAACATGAAGAACAAATAATTCATCCTCCAAAATTACACTACGCAAACGCGGAGGAAGTGACGCGGACGCGATTAAGGAAATCGGATGACCGAAAATAGCAGTCTAAAAATAGAAGGAAATGGCCCGTAGCCTATCCGAAACTCACCCGAGACCCCCGGGACCCCGTCTAAACATATCAACAGGTTCCATAACCTAACACGAACTCGCTTGACATCTCAAATCACATCAAACAATGCCAAAACTACAAATCGCATCATGAATCGAACTTATGAACTTCCAAATCTTCCAACTTCTAAAACTCGCGCCGAAACCTATCAAACCAACCCGGAATGATGTCAAATTTTGCAGGCAAGTCCCAAATAACATAACATAGCTGTTCCAACTCTCAGAATCGAATTCTGACCCCGATATCACCAAAGTGAAGTATTGGTCAAACCACTCCACTTTCCAACTTCAACTCTTTCCAATTTTCGCTGAAATGCTTCAAATCACCCTACGGACCTCCAAATCCATATCCGGACGCACGCCTAAGTCCAAAATTACCATACAAAGCTATTGAAATCATCCAAAACCCATTCCAGAATCGTTTACACAAAAGTCAAATTTTGGTCAACTCTTACCGCTTAAACTTCCAAAACTAGAATCCTTCTTCCGATTTGACTCTGAATCATCCGGTAACTGAATTCGACCATGCACGCAAGACAATACACATAATACGAAGCTACTCAAGACCTTATGCCACCAAACGGGACTTAAATTTTCAAAATGACCGACCGGGTCGTTACATCCTCCCCTTCTTAAAGAAACGTTCGTCCTCGAACGTGCCAAGAATCGCCTCGACGTGTTCAATTCACTGAATGCACATATCCAACATACACCTGCAGGTGACCTCCTGTCATCCCAATCCACATAAGCCTGACGACACCATCTCAACTGTAATTTATCCTTTCTACCAAAACCGACAAGTTTTAGAGTCAAAATTCTCACCTTCCGTTCATCTCCAAAAGACCCGATTCTAAATCCATACCCGGTATCAATCTCAACCAGTTGAAACAGCTCATGCCTACAACCACAAAGTACGACCATTGAACATGACATGCCACACAAAGGCCCATAATAACATTTTCGATCACAATAGGTGCCCGTAATCAAAACCAGCACCGACAATTAGCCTCATATCCGTTAGAATCCTGTTTCAAATCTCCACAACACTGACAATGATGCAAGAAACATGAAGAACTCTTAACTATACACCGAATCAACAAGTCACAACTAACACCACCGGACACACACCCCGCAAGCTAAAACTCAAGAAGCACAGAACGAAAATGACTGAATATGTAAAGAGAAACACATAAGAGAAACATCAAACAAGCCCGACAGGCACAACTCTCTATGAGTACCATCCTACAAATCAATTTAATAGGAAAATTTAAAGTATATGAACAAATCACAAGGATCTCATCCTGATATAACTTCAACTGCGGCACGCAACCCGCTCAAACATATCAAATCACATGGAATCGCGAGGGTCTCACCCTCAACTCTGAATCACAAGTCGAATACACATCATACCAATGGAAATCTTTCACTAACTCAATTCTGCCAATAAAATCACAACACTTACTAAACTCTCACCCTAGTAGAGTATCAAATCATAATTCGTAACCAAATTACTCAGGAATCACATCAAACCTACCGTAATGGACAACCAGAATTCACTTCTAACCTCATAACTCTCAATAATGAATAAAAACAAATGATAGACACGGGCTACCACTCATAGAATATCCCAACAGGGGTAAACACATAAGCAAAGTACTAATCACAAAACTCACCCATAAATGAAGCAACCAATAAGGGAACTCGCCCCAATAAGCAGAACCAAAAAAAATACGAATAGTGCCACTCTGTAACAAATCAAAAGCATACCTGTATGACATTATTTGGCTCATCGGCCTCAATCCTACTATATGAAACACATCAACGGGCCGGATCTCCCCCTCTTGGGCGCCCTCTACTTGCCTGAATACCCTGCTGTGACACATTTGTCTGGAGTCTGGGACAATCTCTCACCATGTGGCTGGTATCTCCACACTCAAAGAAACCTCTCTACTGACGTGGCTGTGGAAACTGTGCAGTATGAGTACTCTGAGACCCATGAGCACCTGAAACATTGTGCGAAGCCGAAAGTGCAAACTGAACTGGCTGACCCACAAAACCTCTACCATGCCATACCCTGCCTCCAAAATAAGGTCCAGTAGATCTGTAACGACCCGGCCAGTCGTTCCGAGAGTTATAGCCCTGTTTCCCCATTTCTGCTTCTTTATGTGTTGTTCAGCGGTGTTGAGTTGTATCGAGTTGGTAGGTTTGGGTCCATAGTAGTTTTGGAGTGAAATGAATACTTAGTCTCTTAGTTAGAAAGTTAAGTTAGAAAAGTCAACCAAAAATTGACTTATGAGTAAATGAATTCGGATGTGGATTTTTATGATTTTATTAGCTTCGTTGGGTGATTTTAGACTTAGGAGTGTGTTCTAAATGTAATTTGGAGGTTCGTGGTAGAATTAGGCTTGAATTGGCGAAAGTTGGAAGTTTAGAAGTTCTTAGGCTTGAATCCGAGGTTGATTTGATGTTTTGGTGTTGTTTTGGGTGTTCCGAAGGTTTGACTAAGTTCAGGTAGTGATATATAACTTGTTAGAATTATTGGTTGAAGTCCCGAGGGCCTCGAGTGAGTTTCAGATAGGTTTGGGTTGTGTTGCGCTTGTTTTTCTTATGTTTCGACGCCGTTTCTTCAAGCATAAATGATATCATTTTGAACAAATGAGCTCCTGTCTCTTTTTTGATTGAAGCATTAGATCTGTATCATAATTATGGACCCGTAGCAAAAAGAATCGTCGAATTTGGATAGCGTATGAGGATTTTACGGTCATTTTACTAAGAATTAGGTTGCCAGATTTTTGCATATTAATTACGAAATTGCCACTGACGGCTTATTTAAAAATCTGCACTATTTGCAAATATTGAAACTAACATATCTCCTTCATTATAAGGTCAAATTGAGTGATTCAAAAGCCTAACTTGACTAAACTTACACAAGGAATCCATTGGAGGCATAAAAAGCGAGTTTCGGGATTGTTTGGCATGAGAAACGAGGCAGAATAACTGGCAAAAAATATATAAAACAAGAGTTTGTTTATTCGGTCATATTTTGAGTTGGGGAGCTCAGATTGGGGCATTTTTCACCATAGGGATTGGGGTACGTGTTCTCTACTCGGTTTTGGTTATATTTCATGAATCCATCTTTGTTTTTGGGATTTGATTGATGATTTCAAAGTGAAATTGAGGGAGTTAGGGCTTGAGTTTTGGAGAGTTTTAGGTAGGGATTTGAGGGACCAAACAAAGTCCGATTTTGATAAATTTTATATGGTTAGACTCGGGAGAGGATGAGGGTTTTGATTCTGCCATTGTTGACTGGTTCCGAGACGTGGGCCCGAGGGGCGAGTTTTGGCCGGTTTCGGAGTTTTGACATATTTATGTAGTTTTTATTGTGGAATTCGATTCTTTAGACTCGGAGCTTTTGGAGACCGAGTCCAGAGATGAGGGCATCCTAGAGTAGGATTTTACGTTGTTAAGGTAAGTAACAGTTTTAACTCTGGCTTTGATGGTATAAACCCAGAGAATTTGATATCGTGTGACTGTTTGGAGGTGATACCCACGCTAGGTGATGCGTGTGTGGGTGTATACCTCGAGGGATTGACTTGGTCCGTCCCGTGAGGCCTTATAGACATCATCTGTGTTTACGTAGTTACTTGTTGTTGAATTTGTCTGCCTCCATGTTAGAGATCATGCTTAGGCTTTATTCATGCTCACATTATTTGTACTCAGTCATAGAAATTATTGTACATGTTTACCCCAGCCTCTATTATTTGCTAATATGCTGTGATACTTGATGTGGGTTGTGTTCCCTTATTTGTTGATGATGGTGAGGCTAGTGAGGTACATGATTGAGTGAGGTAGAGGGCCTGGTTGTGAGGATATTAATACCATAGCGCGTGAGTTATCCGCGTAGCACGTGAGTTAACCGTGCGGTCCAAGTATTGATACCATAGCATGTGAGTTGTCCCGTAGCACGTGAGTTGACCGTGCAGATCCAGGTATTGATATGATGGCACGTGAGTTGTCCGTGCTTAGCGCTTGGACTTTGGGAGCCCCTTCGGAGTCTGTACACACCCCCAATGAGCGCAGAGTGTTGAGTGTTTTGAGTGTTGAGTGCTGAGTGCGAGTGATGAGTGTTGGAGTGACACTGCTGTGAGGTTGTATTTATTTGTGTTGTTGATGCATTTATCTGTTAAACTTCTTTATGGCATTTACTGAGTTATGGAATTTACCTGTTTATTTCTGTTTATTTTTAAATTGTGAAAATAAATAATTGGATTGTTTTACTTAGCTCGCCACTACTGCTCAGTTCCTTAGTTATTTATGTTACTACTGATTCGGTTGTACTTATACTACACCCTGCACTTTATATGCAGATCCAGGTGAGTTAGAGCGCGGCGATCATTGAGTTCAGGCCGGCTATCGTTGGAGACTGCAAGGTAGTTGCTAGCGTCCGCAGGACCTTGTTACTCCTTTTGTCATTTCTTCTTTTGTACAGTTAGACAGCGTATATATCTTAGTTTATAGTTTTAGATACTCATGAATTAGTGACACCTCGATGTTTGGGGCTCATTTCCGTATTTTTCTATATTATATTTAGAGTTGATTTAGTTTATGAAAAATTTAAATGTTGAAATGTTATTAAATTCTTATAATCGGTTTAGTAGTAATATTTTGGGAAGTAGGCTTGCCTTGTAACATGATAGGCGCCATCACGACCATGGTTAGATTTTGGGTCGTGACAAGATCTCTCAGGTCTACGAGGCCTCCTAGCCTCCCTGTCCTCTCTCTCTTGACCTCGCCTGACTTCTCTCTCATGGCCCTGCTTGTCCTCTCTCTCCTGATCCCACATGCCCTCCACTCGGGGAGCGATCCCTACCACTTGCTGAAACAAAACATCCGACTCTAACTCCAGAGCCATGCTGAACCGAATATCATGCCTGAGCCCCTCAATGAATCTACGGACATGCTCTCTAACTGTAGCAACCAAAGTAGGTGCATGTCTGGCCAAATCACTGAATCTAACGGCATACTCTGACACTGACATAGTACCCTGGCGCAGCTGCTCAAACTCTGCGCACCATGCATCTCGAAGGGACTGAGGTACAAACTCTCTCAGGAATATCTCTGAAAACTGAACCCATGTAAGTGAAGCTGACTCGGTCGGGCCATCCAACTCATACGCCCGCCACCACTGATAAGCTGCTCCCCTGAACTGAAACGTAGAAAAAGCAAACCCGCTTGTCTCCATAATACCCATAGTACGGAGAATGCAGTGACACTCCTCTAGAAAACCCTGGGCATCATCTGTCGCCAATCCACTGAAGGTAGGAGGGTGTACTTCTTATACCTCTCAAGTCTAAGTTGTTCTTCCTCAGATGCTGCTGCCCTAACCATGGGCTGAACTGGGACCCCAGGCTGTGTCGCCATGACACCTGGAACCTGACCAACATGAACTCGCTGTTCTGGAGTGTGGGCGGTGGGAGTCTGAGCTCCTCCCCCGGTCTGTGAAATAGCTGGTGCAACCGGAATCAAACTTGCCTGAGCCAATGTACCAAACATGCTCAGGAACTGTGCTAAGGTCTCCTGAAGTCCGAGGGTAACGGCAGGCGCCTCCGGTACCTGCCCCCAACTGGAAATACTGGCGGCTCCTCTAGGTGCCTTAGCTGCGGCACGTGCTCCTCGTCGGCCTCTGCCTCTGCCCCTAACGACATCTGCTCCGGGGGTAACATCATCAGCAACTGCAGCTCGTGTCCTCACCATCTGTGAGAGAATAGAATGATAAAAGTTCAAACTTAGAGACCAATAAGCTTGCACGATAGGAATAAAAGAAGTGAAACTGTCCTAATAGTTCTGTAGCCTCTCAAAGATAAGTACAGACGTCTCTGCACCGATCCGCAAGACTCTACTAAACTCGCTTATGACTCGTAACACCTATGAATCTAAAGCTCTGATACCAACTTGTCACGACCCAATTTCCCCTCTGTTGGGTACCGTGATGGCACCTAGTCTTAGGGACTAGGTTAGCCTAACATTTACTGAATAACAACAATAATAAATAACATCTAACAACTTTTGAAATAGAAATCTCTATAAAATTTACAATTCCCAAATCCGGTAGTACAAGTCATAAGCTCTACAGAGTTTGTTATAATTTTCTAAATACAACTGTTTGAAATAAAGTAAACAGTGTGAATACAAATCAGAAGGTGACTCATAAGCCTGCAGACGCAGCAACAGGTCTACCTTGAGTCTCCACAGCAACAATCCGCGCTGCTAGCTATTGATCAACTGGCTTCGCAATACCTGTATCTGCACAAAAATATGCAGAAGTGTAGTATGAGTACACCATGGCGGTACCCAGCAAGTATCAAGACTAACCTCAGTGGAGTAGTGACGAGGTACAGACAAGACACCTATTGGACTAGACAACCTGAACAAGAATAAGTATAGGAACAACAGAGTATGATAACTACAAAATTACCACCCGAAATGGCAATTAATATGGTAATTTCAGTAAGAAAGGAAAAAAAACAACTATCAGTGGAATACCATAATAATGACACAGTAGATGTGCGGAAACACGGTCTAAATCCGATGAACACAAATAAATGAAAGGCAAATAACAAATCAACAAAATGACCGCTTTCACACCGGGTTTTAGCCAATAACCTCCACGAGGTACCGAACCTCAGAATATTCACAACCCACGGGTCCCAATTCTTGAACCCTAACACTTAGCTTACTGTGCTCTCATTACAATTTATAACTGCACTGACGACTCACGTGCCAAATAGAGCCACTCTCACATAAAAGGCAAGTAAACATGGGTTTGCATCTATACTCAACAATATCAAGAGAACCTCTTAACCGATAAGAGTGCTTAACTACGTGTATGCTTGTGCAAGTGTCCTAACATAGTTCATGCCAGCTAGTAAGTATAGGAAAAGAAATGGACAGCACGTAGAATGTTTTCCCACAACTTTCCACAAGATAAAGCTCACACAGGTAAGTGTACTATTATACAAATATCAATAACAAGAATGCCCCAAGACCATCACAAGTCATCACAAATCAATTCTTGATATAGCCCATCTTGTCTCACCACGTGTGCAATAGTAAAGTGAATGCCCGCCTTGTCTCGCCACATGTGCATAATAATGTTCCCACGTTGTCTCGCCATATGTGCAACCCACATATATGTATCCCACCTTGTCACGCCGCATGTGCAAATATCAATAGTAATAATAGCATGGCAGAAATCTCGTGTAACCCAATAATACTCGCACGGCAAAAACCTCGAGCATCACAACAACAACTACAACATCAACAATGATAATAATACAAGGGTACAGCAAATAAGTCAACTCAGAGGTTCCAGAACTCATAGAAACGGAGGAACTAATTCACAAGGGTAGCCACAAATCGGGAATGCTAGTCATAATAAGAACAACTCAACAAGAAAGAAAATACCATGTAACAATGGTCCACAATATACAGTTCGACAACGAGGGAGCTAACATAAGTCAAATAATTCCAAATAAGGAAAAGTCAACTAAAATATAGGATATCTAACTTCTTTTAAGGTTGGGAAATTAGGAAAGAGGTACAACAAATTCAGTTAAGAAGAAGCAGTGAAATATAACCATAACCTTAATTAAGGCTAGACAAATACATAAGAGATAGTAATAATTTCAAATAAAGATAAGCAAGTTAGGGAAAGGATAACATCGCAATAGAATGGTAACAATTTCAGTCAAGGCATATATGAATCAAGTAAGCAATAAGAGTGAATCATGAGGCAATTAAATCTAATTAAGCAGGTAGAGGTGAAACTGGTAATTAAGAAGCGTAATCATAACAAGAACAACTGCATATTCGGTGAATACAAGGGCCTAAGAACCCTAAAAGGTCAATTTTTCACAAATAAGTCCGAGCACGTACTCGTCACCTTGCGTACACAGACTAAAATTAGCATAGAAGACTCAAGTCCTAAGGGGTAGTTCCCCCATACGAAGTTAGCAAGATACTTACCTCAAAGAAGATAGGCCAATACTCAAAAATGAACTTCTCGGGTGAAATGGCCTCCGGACGGCTCAAATCTAACCAAAAGAACTTCAAAGCACAAATAAAACTTATAAGAAACTATTCCAGATCATAAAGCCTCAATCTTTATCAAAATCTAAAAATCGACCCCCCAGGCCCGCACCTCAGAACCTGACAAATTTCATAAAACCCGAACACCCATTCCGATACGACTTCAACCATATTAAAATTATCAAATTTCGATACCAATTCGTCCCTCAAATCGTGATTTTTTATTTTGAAACTTTTCTTCAAAAACTACAATTTTCCTCAACTCAAAATAAAAATTAAATGATAAAAATGAAGATAAAATCATGGAATATAATAAATTCTAGGTGAAGAATACTTACACAATCGATTTGCTTGAAAAACCCACAAAGAATCACTCAAAACCAAGCTATACAAGTCAAGATATGATAAAAATGGCCTAACCCTCGATTTGGAAAATATATTCTGCTGCAGAGGTGTTTGTACATCGCGATCGCGGAAGAGGAGCTGCGATCGCGAAGAGGAAATGGCTACTGCCAGGAATTGGTGTTGTGCGATTGCGAACAAGCATGTGCGATCGTGAAGAAGGAGAATAATGGTCCAGGAACTGGGCTATGCGAACGCATGAATCGGCACACGAACGCGAAGGAGGGGAAAGCACACTTACGCATTCGTGGATAGAGCAGTGCAAACGCGTAGAGGAAATGGTCACCAGCTAAAAGCTCTAGTTTCTACTACGCGAATGCGATGGAGCGGATGCGAACGCGAAGAAGGGGAAGGCAGGCTTCCACGATCGCGGAAGGAGTTATGTGAATGCAGAACAAATAATTCATCCTCCAAATTACACTACGCGAACGCTGAGGAAGTGACACGGACGCGATTATGGAAACCAGATGACAGAAAACAACTTCAACTCTTTCCAATTGGCCTGTTGCCCATCCGAAACTCACCCGAGGCCCCCGGGACCCCGTCTAAACATACCAACAGGTTCCATAACCTAACACGAACTCGCTCGAAGTCTCAAATCACATCAAACAATGCCGAAACTACAAATCGCACCATGAATCGAACTTATGAACTTTCAAATTTTCCAACTTCTAAAACTCGCGCTGAAACCTATCAAACCAACCCGGAATGACGTCAAATTTTACAGGCAAGTCCCAGATAACATAACGGAGCTATTCAAACCACTCCACTGTTCAAAGTCAACTATTGGTCAAACCACCCCACTTTCCAACTTCAACTCTTTCCAATTTTCGCCGAAATGCTTCAAATCACCCTACGGACCTCCAAATTCAAATCCGGACGCACGCCTAAGTCCAAAATAACCATACGAAGCTGTTAAAATCATCCAAAATCCATTCCGGAGTCATTTATACAAAAGTCAAATTTCAGTCAACTCTTACCGCTTAAGTTTCCAAAACTTGAATCCTTCTTCCGATTTGACTCTGAATCATCCGGTAACTGAACTCGACCACACACGCAAGTCAATACACGTAATACGAAGCTGTTCAAGACCTTATGCCGCCGAACGGGACTTAAATTCCCAAAACGACCGGCCGGATCGTTACATTAATAATGGTACGTGATGATTTAAATATTTATTTATACGAAAAAATAATAAAATTTAATTAATGAGAGAAAGTTTATGTATAATAATACAACAATCATCTAAATGCCGAAAAATATTTTTACATTAGCATAATACATAAATTTAAAACAAAAGGACATTATCAAAACTTACACAAATGATCAATTTTGTCATGTTAGTTGAATAACTAAGTATTATAGTTTTAAAGTATTTAATGTGATGGTATCTTAACGAACACTTCTTTGTGGACAATATTTTTTTGTGTATGTTTTCTGTCACGACCCAAAATCCCACCACAGGTATTGTGATGGCACTTAATCTCTACGACTAAGTAAGCCAATCATAATAATAATTCAAGCCATTTTTTAAACATATAATTTAATACAAGTTTCGAAACCAAAAGCAGAAACAAATATAACAACCTCCCAAGACTAGTAATACTGAGTCACGAACTCTAACTGAATACATGCGTTGATCTCAAGGATCGAATATAAAATACAGTTCAAATAAGAGTTGACAGTACAATAAAATGGAAAGACTCCAAGGGACTGCGACGACCAAGCAGCTCTACCTTGAATCCTTGCGATCAATACACTAATTATGCCCGAGTTCGATAGCTCCAATACATGGCTCTACACAAAACTGTGCGCACAAAAATGTGCAGAAGTGTAGTTGAGTACACCACAGTCGGTACCTAGTAAGTATCAAGACTAACCTCGGTGGAGTAGTAACGAGGTACAGTCAAGACACTCACTAGTCAAATAACCTGTGCAATATAACAATATACAATAGTGCTGGAAAATAACTAGCAGTGATAGCAACAAAAATCAACCAGTGATATAAACAGCAAGGCAACAAGAACACCATAATTATTACTCAAATGAATAAGGAGCACAATTACAACCAATTAAACAAGTCCTTCAAATATAAATCTTTCACATATAACTCTTTCGAATAAATACATTCCGAATATATTTCTTTCAAATAAATATCTTTCGAATATAAAATTCTTTCAAATAAATGTCTTTCGAATATAATTCTTTCAAATAAAAGTTACTCTGTGACACCTCATTTCATAATCATAAAACACGGGTCTCAGCCCACTTTCATATTTTCGTAAAACAGGTCCCAGCCCACTTTCATATTTTCGTAACACAGGTCCCAGCCCACTTTCATGTTTCCATGGCACCTTCTGCCCATATTTCTATCAAAACCGCACGGACAACTCACGTGCCAATAATAAAAATTATCATATTTTTCCCGACACCTCGTGCCCACATTTCATATCTGTTGCGGCATGCAACCCGATACCATATAACATTAAGCATACCTATTGCGGCGTGCAACCCGATCTCATATAACATAATCTGCCCGGCAATAGTCACATGCTCACGATTTCAACATAGATCAGACTATTATCAAGTTTACCGAAATAACAAGACAAGTTGCACAAGATATAAGAATAAACACAAGGAAAATCACAACATCACATAAAAATTACCAATGCAATAACCCCACATCATCACATAAAAATTACCAACACAATAACCCCACATCATCACATATCATCCCTGATAATAGCCACCCTTATCTCTCCTATAGCCACCCTTATTACTCCTATAATAGTCTCCCTTGTCACTCCGCCCTGACAATATCAATAGCCACCCTTATCTCTCTTATAGCCACCCTTATCGCTCCTATAGCTAGCCTTATCATTCTGTATAATAGCCACCCTTATCACTCCCCTTAGATAATATCCCTACACACATAACCACAGTGAAATGCCACCCTTATACCCACATAATATTAACAGTGAAATGCCACCCTTATATCCTCATAATAATAAGTCAAATCACACAACAATTCACACGGAACATTATAACGACAACACAACACAATCAATTCATATCACAAATTTCCCAATGATAACAACAAATTCCAAAGATATAATAAAATCAATAAATTTCACAACAAATAGCCCAAGGCTCCACACAATGTATATAACACCTGAAAAATAACAACAGAGATAAAAAAGTAACTCAACATAGGACAACGCCTTATAAAATCCAAATTTTGATAAATATATTAACACCTCAATTTAAACTTATTTAATAATTATTTGCAGATGGAAAATCCATAATGAAATTAATTCCAAGAAATATCAAATCAACAAACACACGGAATTCACATAAAAATCCAAGTGGCAATCACCTCAAATTATCATATAAAATACAAACTCGACAAACAAGGAATGAGGCATGACAAATCAAGGATTTACAAAGTTCCAACAATTTTCCAGTTTAATACATAAGGGCGTCTACGAATTTCAACCAATGTAATTTGCACATATAAACCAAGTACGAATTCGTCACCTCGCGTACATGGTTTTCAATTACAAAATTTCAACATATGACTCAATGCCTAAGAGATAATTCCCCCACTCAAGGTTAGGCAAGATACTTACCTTTTTGAAGTTAGGCCGATATTTCAAAGTAGCCTTTTTGCTTGAATTGACTTCCAGACAGCTCAAATCTGTCCAAATTAATTGTATAACTTTATGAAAATTCATCGAAAATAATTCTAGATAATAAAAAATCGACTTAAAATTTTACATTAAAAAGTCAACCAAAAGTAAATGTGGGGCCCGCCTCTCGGAACTATTACGACCCGAATTCCCACCTTCAGGACCTTGATGGCGCCTAGTATTTTACTTGTTAGGCAAGTCAATGTTAGAATAATCCTAACCATTTTAAACAAATTAAATTACATGGAAATAAATTACTGAATTAAAGTGCGAAAGACTATAACTACCGAATCATCAAAATACATCCCCGAATCTGGTGCCACAAGTGCACGAGCTGCTAGAATAATACAAATAAAGGTCTGAATAAAATTCAAGTTGTTTGAAAGATAATACACAGTTAAGATAAGATAGAAGGGAACTTCAGAACTGCGGACGTTGTGCAGTTATACCTCAAGTCTCCTCTGGGTAGCTGAATCCGAGAAAGTCTATGGTACTCCGCTGGGACCAACTACAAAATCTACACAAGTAGTGTAGAGTGTAGTATGAGTACAACCGACCCCATGTACTCTATAAGTATCGAGCCTAACCTCGACGAAGTAGTGACGAGGCTATGACAAGACACGTACGCAAACAACTTGTACAAGTACATACACATACGAAGCAACAATAGCACAATAAATAACAATTTATAAACTTGGGAGGGAACATGCGAAGGGGGATGATATAGTAATTTCAGCAGGAGAAGTGTCACGTAGCAGCCAATTAATTCATCAACAGTAAAATGAGCAGCTGATAATACGAAATGGCACGGTACCACCTTTTGTACTTTTACTCTTATTCTTACCATAAATTGATAAATAAATAATAATAATTGGTACGACATCACCCTTCATGCTTTAACTCTCTTCTGGCACGACATCACCCTTCGTGCTTTAACTCTCTTCTGGCACGGCATCACCCTTCGTGCTTTAACTCTCTTTGAAAATGGCACGGCATCACCCTTCGTGCTTTTACACTCTTTCTCACCATGGCAAGGATAATATAAATAATATAAATAGCACGGCATCACCCTTCATGCTTTTACACTCCTCCTTACCATGAAAATAATAATAATATAAATTAGGAAGAGTATTTAAATGCGGGGATATATACTTATCAATCAATTGAACACCAGAATGTCTTCCTCACCTTCCAAAATATTCAACAATAATTAAACTAGCAATAATCTCATGAAAAATAATCAAATAAATAATAATAACTTAATTAAATAGGCAATTATTCACAATAACCAAATTCCACCAGCATGCTTTGACTCAACCACAACGTATAACTACTCGTCACCTCACATATACGTTGTACCCGCACATTAAATCAAGTAGCAAATAGATAAACAAGTCCTACTCCCTCAAGTCAAGGTTAACCACGATACTTACCTCGCTTCGCAACCAAATTCAAGATTTCCAATAAACCTTTTCCTCGCGAATTAGTGTCTGAAAGCTTCAAATCTAGTCATAAACAATTCAATATACTCAACACGAATCGTAGGAATTAATTCCATATGAAATTACTAATTTTCCGAATTAAAATTCGAAATTCATCTAAAAATTTCACAGCGGGCCCATATCTCGAATCTCGGAAAAACTCACGAAATCCAAACATCAATTCCGAGACGAGCCCAACCATACAAAAATTATCAAATTCCGATATCAAATGGACCTTCAAATCTTAAAATTCGTGTTTGGAAACTTTAACAAAAATTTCAATTTTTTTCCATCTAAATCAGAAATAAACGATGAATATAAGCACGGATTTATGAAATTTAATTACTTTCGGGTATAGAACACTTACCCAAGTCGAAGTTGTCACGATCCAAAATCCGTTAAAGGTCGTGGTGGCGCCGGACACTACTGTCAGGCAAGCCAACACTAAATATTTAATTAAATTCTCATTTTAATATTTTTGAAATTATAAATTTACTTCAATTTATCTAGTAAAAGATGAATTTACAGAATAATAACAATGTTTTCCAATTTCAATACTGAACATCCCATAATCATCCCAGAACCCTGTGTCACAAGTGCATGAGCATTTTCTAGGAATTTAAAATAAGCTACAATAACTGTCCGGAATACAAATTGGACAGGAAAGAAAATATAATACTCTGAAGGACACTCTGCTGGCTGCGGTGCGTCATATAGAATGCAGCTCACCTAAGTCCCCGTCATAATCGCGCCTCTGCACCCACAAGGCCGCTAAAAATATGTGTACCTACACAAAAATGTGCAGCAAGTGTAGTATGAGTACGTAAATCAACGCGTACCCAGTAAGTATCCCGCCTAACCCCGAAGAAGTAGTGACGAAGGGTTGACTTCGACACTTACTATGGGCTATAAATGGAGTATCACTGATATAATTAAGTATGGATTATATGAACGGTTGCAAGCTCAATATTTTGAAGTAAGTAAGCAGTTCTTTCATAATTAAGAAATCTCCAAATCTATCTCCCATTATTTAACCATTTAACTCAGGTCGAGGAGGCAATATCATTATTTATAAATTTCAAGGCAATCAATACAAGCATGCGCAAATCATGCCGAGGTCGTACAGCCCGATCCAACAAATATTTAAATTGTGCACTGCCAGAGGGTCGAATGGCGCGAACCATAGATGCATCTATTTACTACCGAGGCGCTCGGCCTGATCCTTAAATAAAAATTATTTTCAAGAAAACACAAGTTTCTCATTTACAGTAAAGTATCTCATACAAACCTTCAAGTAAGTGAATTTAACCTTATACAATTCTTTTATCAATTCCTATCATGACTAAGTGATTATATTAGCAAGTAAGGGCACAAACATTCCAAGTATAGCATGATACGGGTCCTAAACTACCCGTACAATAGCATAATAGTAGCTATGTATGGACTCTCATCACCTCGTACGCACGTAGCCCCCACAATTAGGTACAAGCATTTATTTAATTCACCTATGGGGTTAATTCCCTCTTACAAGGTTAGAAAGGAGACTTACCTCGCTCCGAAGTTCCATAACTGGCTTTCGAGCCCTTCAAACAACTCAAATCGATGCCCAATGCTCCAAAACTAGTCAATAAATGAGCAAATCCATAAATATATACTCCAATACTCATTATAATCCAATTTATAACAATTCCCAACTCCGTTCGAAAAGTCGATAAAAACCACCCTCGGGCCCACGTGCACGAGTTCCGAAAATTTTCGAAGATAATCATTACCCATAACCTTATGAACTCAAATATATGATTTATTCCAAATTCCATGCCCAAATTCGTGGTCAAAATCAAAATACCAAATTCTAGATTTTCTACCAAAAACCCCACAATTTATACAAATTTCCATGTTCGATTCCATATAAACTCATGTATTTAACTCAAAATTGTGAAGAAAGCACTTACCATATTATGATTGATGAAGATGGCACTCCAATGTGCTCCAAAATCGGCTCCCATGGGCGAAAATGAAATGAGATAGAGCCAAACCCTCGCTTTAAAGGAGACACTGCCCAGCCCCGACTTCCGCACCTGCGGCCTCTTCGTCGCATCTGCGGTCTCGCAGGTGCAGCCATAACCTCGCACTTGTGCATTCCCTCTGCCTAGCTCGACTCCGCACCTGCGCCTTTCCTTCCGCATATGCGCCTTCGCAGGTGCAGACATACCCTCGCACCTGCGCTCCCAGATTCTTCTCTCACTCTCGCACTTGCGACGCACCTCCGTATCTGCGACTTCGCAGGTACGGACAACCCTTCGCACCTGCGGTCACTGCCCAGCTTCGCCCAAACCGCACCTGCGACCACTGGCTCGCACCTGCGGCCCTTATTGCGCAGGTGCGATCACACCAGATATCAGCTGCATCATCATTTCTTCCAAGTTCAAACTCTATCCGTTAACTATCCGGAATCCACCCGAGGCTCTCGGGACCTCAACTAATTATACCAACACGTCCCAAAATACATTACGAACTTAGTCGAGCCTTCAAATCACATCAAACAACGTCGAATTCATGAATCGCACCCCATTCCAAGCTTAATGAACTTTAGAATTTCAAACTTCTACATTTGATGCCGAAACCTATCAAATCATGTCCGATTGACATTACGGACCTACTCCAACTTCCGGAATCGGATTCCGACCCCGATATCAAAAAGTCCACTTCTGGTCAAACTTCTCAAAAACCTTCAAATTTCTAGCTTTAGCCAAATGACTCCAAAATGACCTACGGGCCTCCGAATCCACTTCCGGACGCGCTCCCAATACAAGAATTACCATACGGAGCTATTCCTAGACTTAGAATCCCAACGGACATGGATAACATTGAAATGCACTTCAACCCAAATTTATGAAATTCTTCCAAAATGCCAACTTTCACAATAGGCGCCGAAATGCTCCCGGTTCATCCAAAACCCGATCCGGATATACGCCCAAGTCCGAATTCATCATATGAACCTGTTGGAACCTTCAAATCCCGATTCCGAGATCGTTTACTCAAAAATCCAACCTTAGTCAATTCTTCCAACTTAAAGCTTCCGAAATGAGAATTTTCTTTTCAAATCAATGCTGAACTTCAGAAATTTCAATTCCGACCACGCGTACCAGTCATAATACCTGAAGTGAAGTTCCTCATGGTCTCAAACTGCTGAACGACGCGCTAGAGATCAAAATAACCAGTCGGGTCGTTACATTCTCTCCCACTTAAACAAACGTTTGTCCTCGAACGTGCTAAGAACTGCTCTAGGGTTGTCCGAAATCACTGTTTAATACCTCGTGCACCTACCCGTGCTACCACAACTCAGTTGAGCACATTAGCTCAAGCCAATCTGAAGATATTCTCTTTTATCTAGGAAAATAAGACTTAGAGACCATGTCACGACCCCAAATTCCCTCCGTAGGATATCGTGATGGCACCTAGTCTCTAAGACTAGGTAAGCCTATCAATGCGTAATAATAATAAATATCTGAAATAAATAAACTACAATTCAAACAATTTCAACTCCCAAAACCCGGTAGAAATAAGTCACAAGCTTCTAAGAATTTATTCTCTATGTCTCTATACGTCAGAGTCTAAAGCAAATAAGGAAGATAACATAGTAAGATAGAAGGGGACTCCGGAGTCTACGGACGCTGGCAGATATACCTCGAAGTCTCCTCGTACAACTAGTTTACTGATGCGTGGTCTGATAAGATGTATCTGGATCTGCACAAAAAGATGTGCAGAAGCCTAGTATGAGTACACCACAGCGGTACCCAGTAAGTGCCAAGCCTAATCTCGGTAGAGTAGTGACGAGGTCAGGTCAGGCCCTACTGGAGAATAAATAATAGCATGGTAAAATATTTAAACAATATTATAAGATAAAATGACAATGAAAATGAATCAAGTAGTATGTCACATTTAATTACATCAAATAATGGCAAATAAATACCTCGTGAAAACAAAACAGAATTCTTTTCAACTTTAAGAAAATCACAACAATAATCAAAGGCAACTGCGGTCATAAATCAATATCAACAAGGGCACTCCGGAGGTACCGCCTCGTAGTCCCAAATTATAAATAAATTCACAATATCTCATTTTCTTATACCACCGCGGGAGCCTTCACAATTTATTTAAAGAAAATATTTTTCCCGAAATAGCATCCCGCGTTTTAGCCACCCTTATCACACCGCATGACTTCTAGTAGTCACCCCTACTAGTTACGTGTATCAAGCCACCCTTATCTCACCGCATGTATTTCAACACCCAGACCTTATACCACCGCATGCGTATCAATATCACAATATATCATAATTTGCACCTCATGTGCTCAATATTTCAATTTTCCACAAAACAAAATCAACAACAATATTTTTCAATAATAAAGAGCTCGCGGCTCATGCCAGAATAATCCAAAAAAAAAATATATCTTACGAAAATATTTGAGAATAAATAATTCAGGAAAATAATATTTCAAATTTTTAATACGTTGCTTCAATATCAAATTTAAAAAAGGTCAAATACTTCATATTAATAATATTTAATTTAAAGAAAATCAACCTTCAAATAATGCATAGTATAGAAGAAACCAAGTTTCAATTTAATAGGTAAAATAATTAGCAGGAAAAGGTCAAACAAATTTAAAATATATATCACAGATCAATGATGAAGAATATAACAAGATAAAATAATTTAATAAATGCGCAACAATGATCTACACAATTTAAAAATATAATCTTTCACATTTAGCCCGTGTATACACTCATCACCTCGTATACACGACTTTCAACACATTTTAATAATCACATTAATGTCAATTCTAGGAAAAATTTCTCCCACATAAGGTTAGACAAGTCACTTACCTCGACTTGCTCCAATTTAATCAAGTATTATGCTTTTTCCTCGATTTTCCGACTCCGATCGACTCGTATCTAGTCATAATTAATTCGATACAGTCAACAAAATTATAGTAATCAATTTCATAAGAAAATATTACATTTTTCAATAAAATCCAAAATTAGTTCAAAATTTGCCCGTGGGGCTCATATATCGGAATCCGGCGAAACTTAAAAAATCCGATAACCCATTCAATTACGAGTCCAACCATACCAGTTTCACTCCAATCGGACTCCGGGTCGACACAGAAATCTCAAAAATTTATTTCTATGAGATTTCTAAAATTTTCCAAATTTCAATCTCAAAACACTAATTAAATGGTGACAACAATGATATATTTGTGTATATAGACCAAATCCGAGTTGGAATCACTTGCCCCAATGTTTTTCCTTGAAGATATATCAAAAATCGCCTCTGCTCAAGCTCCAAGTTGTTAAAAATGGCGAATGGGACGTAGCCCCTGTGATTTTATATCTTATAGATCTGTCCAGGGCGACCTCGATCATGGGGTCCGATCCTGAACCTCGATCATAGGAGTCCGATCATGGGAAGTCCGATTAAGGGGAGTCCGATCATGGGGTCCGATCATGGACCTCGGTCATGGCCTTCAATCATAGCTTCGATCATGGCCCTCGACCCTGGGGCTCGATCACAGCCATCAAATCCTGGCTATCGATCATGGTTTCGATCTTTATGGCCTTCGATCACTGGCCTTGGTCATAGCCCTCGATCCTGGGCCTTCGATCATTGGCCTTCGATCACTGGACTTTGAGCTTGCCTTCGATCATGGATCTCGAGCCTGCCTTCGATCCTCGGCTCGATTTCTGGGGGCTCGATTTTTGGGCAGAAACAAATTTCCAACAGAAGGAAATTGCAGCAGCTGTTCTAGTTCAATTCTTGATCCGTTAACCATCCAAAACTCACCCGAGGCCCTCAGGACCTCAACCAAATATACCAACAAGTCCTAAAACATTATACGAACTTAGTCGAATCCTCAAATCACCTCAAACAATGGATAAACCATGAATTACACCCCAATTCAAGCCTAATAAACTTTGAAATTTCTAATTTCTACAAACAACACCGGAACCTATCAAATCAAGTCCGATTGACCTCAAATTTTGCACGCAAGTCATAAATGACATAACGGAGCTATGCAAATATTCAGAATTGGATTTTGACCCCGATATCAAAAAGTCAACCCCTCGGTCAAACTTTCCAAAAATTCAACTTTCGGTATTTCAAGCCTAATTCCACTATGGACTTCCAAATAAAATTCCGATCATGCTCCTAAGTCCAAAAATAACCATACGAAGCTGTTGGAATCATCAAAATTCTATTCCGGGGTCATTTGCACATAATTCGACATCCGGTCACTATTTGAGCTTAAACTTTAAATTTTTTATTAAAATTCCATATCTCGGGCTAGGGACCTCGGAATTTGATTTTGGTCATATGCCCAAGTCCCAATTAACGATACGGACCTACCAGAACTATCAAAACACTGGTCCGAGTCTGTTTGCTCCAAATGTTGACCAAAGTCAACTCAGTTATGTTTTAAACATCTAATTCACATTTTAATCTATTTTTCACCTAAAAACTTTCCGAAAAATTTTTACGGACTGCACACGCAAGTCGAGTAATGGTAAATAGTGCATAGATCACATAATTAATCATTAAACTTAAAGATGACATTTTAGGTCATCACAGACTAGTTCCAACATCCGGAATTCTCTGCCAGGCCTGCTTCCAACATACGAACACCGTATCAATCCCCACACGATGTACCAGAACACGACTGCATACCTTTGTCGAATTCACACCATGCACCGCAACATTCAACAACAACAACAACAACAACCACCCAGTAAAATCCCACTAATGGGGTCTGAGGAGGGTAGTGTGTACGCAGACCTTACCCCTACCCCGAAGGAGTAGAGAGGCTGTTTCCGAAAGACCCTCGGCTAAAAAAAAAGGACAAAAGGACAAAAAGGGGACAATATTAGTATCGCAACAACAATCATATGATAAATAGGAACACCATGAAGTCCAGGAGAAAGATGTAAAGCAAAGGGACACAATATTAGTAAATATTAGTATCACCACAACAATCATATGAAAAATAGGAACACCATGAAATCTAGAAGAAAGATGAAAAGCAAAAGCGATAGCTAGTAAATAGGGCATGCACTGAAAAGCGAAATAGTAAGCCACAACATTGGCACTAGCTATCTTAGCCAAAAACCCTACATGGCTAGTCCCACAATGGTACGAAGTAAGGCACGACTCAACTGCCTCCTAACCTACAACCCTAATACTCGACCTCCACATCTTCCTATCAAGTGTCATGTCCTCGAAAATTTGAAGCCTCACCATATCCTGCCTGATCACCTCTCCCCAATACTTCTTAGGCCGCCCTCTACCTCTTCTCGTGCCCTCCATAACCAGCTACTCACACCTCCATACCGGAGCATCTGGGCTTCTCCTCTGAATATGTCCGAACCATCTAAGCCTCGCTTCCCGCAACTTGTCATCAATAGGAGCCACATGCACCTTCTCCCGAATATCATCATTCCTAATCTTATCTATCCTAGTGTGCCCGCACATCCACCGCAACATCCTCATTTCTGCTACCTTTATCTTCTGGATATGTGAGTTCTTAACGGGCCAACACTCAGCCCCATACATCATGGTCGGTCTAACCACCGCTTTATAAAACTTACCTTTGAGTATCGGTGGCACTCTCTTGTCACACAAGACTCCAGATGCTAACCGCCACTTCATCCATCCTACCCCAATACGGTGTGTGACATCCTCGTCGATCTCCCCTCCCCCCGGGATAACCGAACCAAGGTACTTGAAGCTGCCTCTACTCGGGATGACCTACGAATCAAGCCTCACATCCACGCCCACTTCCCCTGGCTCAGCACTGAACTTACACTCCAGGTATTGCGTCTTCGTCCTGCTCAGCTTGAAACCTTAGACTCAAGAGCCTGTCTCCAAACCTCCAGCCTCTCGTTAACACCAGCTCGCGACTCATCAATCAGAACTATGTCATCGGCGAATAGCATGCACCATGGCACATCCTTTTGAATAAGGTGTGTTAACGCGTCCATCACCAGGGAGAATAAGATTCTCTGATCATAATAGCCGACATTCCCCGAATCTTATGCTCACCATGCACCCCATGACATATATAAGTCTGGTTCCAACTCTTGCAATATCGCCACGACGGAAGAGATGTGTAGAAATTCAAACCAACTACAGAGTCAACAAATCATTGAATCTCTCCCTTTGACTAGAATCATCACCCCATTATGAACCAAATAATGGTATTTGCTCTTTACTATACTTCATATAATCCGATCGCACTGATCCCGGATCCAATAATCTCGTCTCACCCCAGTACAAGCTGCTCAGGCAATAAGCCACCTCAGACACGATCAAAAGTCTCATGTGATGCCACAATGTGCCATCAAGCTACCAACTCAAATGTGATACATAAGGAAAATGAACTCTGGAAAGAACTACTCAACCCACGTAACTAGCTAGACAACTAAAAAGGTGTTACGAACCTTCCTCAAAAAATGGAAAGGACTATACTCAACATCACACTGTTGCGACGTGTAACCCGATCCAAATAACATACCTGTGGCGGTATGCCTCCCGATCCGCACAAAAAGAATCTGTAAGGAAATACTTACCGAGCTAGAATGCTCATTACTACAAAATATCCAAATATCGGACATAAGCACGCTAAGTGCATAATACCATCCCGCGGAGGACCGACAGCGCCATACGCTACAAAACTCAAGCACAACTAAGGTGCGACATATGATTTGAATCTCGATAGCCATCCTGCTCACATAACATCATTGCTACGCGGAACCTCAACACATGTGAAATTTATCAAGCCATTTCACAACTCACACGACACAATATAGCATTACATGAAAAAGTCGACGACAAAATGACATCCAACGTCCGAATACTCCTCCATAAGGAGCACTATGCTGAAATGAACACATCCAGGCTGATACAGAGACCATATTCATATTTAAATCATTCCACCGACCTCAAGCCTATTCTGATCGCACCGTACTAGGCTAATAACCTTTCAAGGATCCATAATAACCTTTTTTCCCCTTAACACACAAGAACAACCATCATAACCGGAACAAACTTCCACAGCCCACAATCAAATGAACCGAGCACCCTCCAGGTATAAATTCTCGAATTAGCGATATCGCCACAATCTTCATACTTGGTTTCAATATTCACTCAATCAAGTGACTACACGTCATACTTATACCATCTTCCCGTGGGATATGCTCCCACGACCTTCTGCACCAGGTAACTAGTCTGCACATCCATACCACCGACCGCACTAATGCTGTAAAGCAAATCAAGAATCCATAAATTAATAGACAAGGCATCTTACACATTACATCGACCTTAGGTGACGCCGAAAATAATACTATCTTATTTAAACATCTAAATACTTTTTCCTTCTCATCCGAGCTCATGACATCCTTGTCAACACCGAAGCGCAATCTTGAATCCTCAACTTTCGAATCCCATGCTACTTGATGCAGTAAATCACACCAATGCACAAGAGTACAAGAATTTCATCATAACTCCTGAACCACTAATAAGGTAAACACTTCATCATATAGAAACCTTAGAGGGTACTCACTTCAAGAGAACCACTGCAACAGGTGACTGAATTCTCATATCCGTAGAAAATACCAACCTCAAGTAGTAGTCTAACCACCATAACTCTTACGGGATCCATCTACACATAACATGCCATAATACTTGAATTCCTTCAAATAAAATCAATTACGCCGTCCATCAAGCCTCGTACGTACTGCCACAAATCACATGCATAACTCAATACACTGAAAGAACTGATGCCATCATGCCAATTCAACCATTGTTAGTCGACCCGTCCTTTACCAATTTATTCTTAACTTTCCTTAGAAATAATAATAGCTCTAATAATTACATCACGAACCTAATTCCGCACTCCTCCCGAGTGACCTTATTTCATGTGACCACGTCGTCTCAAATCCCACGAACCATCTCATACCCTCCTTGTGCGCATGTTCGTATCTTCAACTGGTGCACCTATTCTGGAAAATCCCTCTATGAACCTGAAATTATTTTCTTCCATTCCTCCAATGCTACACTGTAAACCGAAGATAACATAGAACACTCCAAGCCCCTTTCATAATCTGCTGCAAAAGCTCGATACTTAACCACACTACAAGCTCGAAATCCTTAGGCACCGCACTTTAACTTTTGAATCCACTAGGACCGTTGTTGAGAGTCACCCATTCCGACCTAGTCCCGAATATAATGAACTCCAAGTCTTTGCTAGCACATAAACACTCTCTCAATAAGCACCCGGCTGAATCATCTTCCTTGTAACTCGCCTCTACACGAAGCATAAATCCTGAGTCTTCCCAAAGCCTGAGCATGAATCGATAAGGCCAACTATAGCACACATTCCTCAAATTGCTTGCTCAAATTACCACTGATGTTCTCTTTCCTTAGTCGTAACAACCCATCAATATGTCGATACCCCAAAAATCTTACAAATAGACGACCATGCAACCCAACTGTAGGCGGTGGGACTCTCCCACTTAGCTTGAAGCTACTATTGCATAAACCTGGAACCCACCAAGATTCTTCCTTCATCGACATGATCCAGCATAATCAACCCGCCAAACTCCTCGAAATCCTTCTATTAACCTTTAATGAACACTCCGAACCACCAGCCACATTTACATATTCAATCTCTTACCGGGTAGCCAGTAAAATTCTTCGCAGAAGCTTCGTCAACACCACACGACCGCTAACCTGCTCACAGGAGATAACCCACATGTGAAAATTATATGCCGGCATATTCCAACGTCGCTGCACTGGGTATAATTACTACGAAATCAGTAGACCATCCTGAGTCCGAGATCATTCACCAGCTGCACCAGCCCGTTCACTCCCCATTGGCATCAACTAAACGTGCGACAATACATTCCAATCCAAAGTCATGTTGTATCCTTTTTCATATCAAGCTACCCCTCCTGTCACACCCAATCTTCCTCAATATAGCAGCCAATATTCCAAATTACGCCCGTAGTCCTAGTCACTGTCCATTATGAATCCCAATCACTCCAAACTTTCCTCAAGACGTGTAGCTATCCTGCCCCATAACACATATGCTACCTTGCCACTCTCCCACTTTGGTCAAACCCTCTTCTTTAAGCAACTACTCGACTCTTGTTTCTCACACTTGGCCTTCTAGAAGTTTAACCATAGCGAGACACCTCCCACATGTCCTTCCTCATCCTTCGCTGCCTAGTTGTTGCCGTAAATCAATATCTATCTCTGTAGTACTTGAACCAATATATCACCACCAACTTTAAACCTCCCCGAAGATCATCTTCCTTGAGCCCTCAACACCCGGAACACCGATTCAATCCTGAACCACCGCACACTGCGATCTCTGACAGTCGCTTCCCTGACATTATTTCACAATACCTTGCCTTGAAGGTAAATTGATGAATACCATAATACAGGCGAACTTAAAACATTCAATCAAGGGCGACGACACCACATTATTCATGAAATTCTACCACGCTCGAAAATACCAAATCTCGTTATTCCATCAACCCAAATCTAAACATTCCTAGTCCGATTGCCTTTCATTCGCCGGAAATAAAATACTAGATCTCTGAATCATGCACTAAGTAAACCTCCTTCCAAGTCATTCACTGCTTCGACGCATAGACAAGCATCCTTCCATTACACAAATATAGTGCGATATCAACGCATGAATCGTCATACCAATTGGCGCATAGCCGCAAAACCATCAGAAATACAGCTACTGAGCTGAGATGACAAAACATCCTTCTACAAGGCGACGACGTTAGCCCCAATCGAATACACAGGGAGAAACATCATGCTCTACATCATTTGTGCCATTAAAATTCCTCGATTCTAATTTATAATAATCGCTTCGCGTCGCGTAAGATTGAATAGGAAGGAAATGAAGGCATAAGCCTCAAAGGAATCGAATCGCACGATGAGGAATCAAGAAGTGAAATGCTCCTAACAGCCCTGTAGGCTCTCGAAGATAAGTACAGACGTCTCCGTACCAATCCGCAAGACTCTACTAGACTCGCTCATGACTCGTGAGACCTAAGTGAACCTAGTGCTCTAATACCATGTTGTCACGACCCAAAATCCGTTAAAAGGTCGTGATGGCGTCGGACACCACTGTCAGGCAAGTTAACACTAAATAGTTAATTAAATTCTCATTTTAATATTTTTGAAATAGTAAATTTACTTTAATTTATCTAGTAAAAGATGAATTTACAGAATAATAACAATGTTTTCCAATTTCAATACTGAACATCCCATAATCATCCCAGAACCCAGTGTCAAAGTGCATGAACATTTTCTAGGAATTTACAATAAGATACAATAACTGTCCGGAATACAAATTGGACAGGAAAGAAAATATAATACTCTGAAGGACACTCTGCTGGTTGCGGTGCTTCGTATAGAATGCAGCTCACCTAAGTCCCCGCCATAATCGCGCCTCTGCGCCCACAAGGCCGCTAAACATATGTGTACCTGCACAAAAATGTGCAGCAAGTGTAGTATGAATACGTAATTTGGGAATAAAGTCAAACTTCGAGACTTTAAGCTTTCAAACTTCTAATTTTCAATAAATGGCGATAACTCAAGCTAGGGACCTCCAAATTAAATTTTGGGAATACGCCCAAGTTCCAAATCATGATACGGACCTATTAAAATGGTCAAAATACTGATTCGAGTCCGTTTGCTCAAAATGTTGACCGAAGTCAACTCAAATAAGTTTTGAAGCTCCATTTCACATTTTAATTAATTTTTCACATAAAAACTTTCCAGAAAAATTTACGTACTGTGCACGCAAGTCGAGAAAAGCTGAATGGTGCTATTTGAAGTTATAGAATATAGAATTAATTATTAAATTTAAAGATGACCTATTGGGTCATCACATTCTCCACCTCTTAAATTAAACGTTCATCCTTGAACGGAATTAGAAAAATACCTGAGCTGGTAAAAAGATGTGAATATCTAATCTGCATGTCCGACTCGGAATCCCAGGTAGATGCTTCTACTGACTGACCTCTCCATTGAACCTGAACTGAAGGATAACTGTTAGACCTCAAATATCAGACCTACCGGCTAGAATAGCTACCGACTCCTCTTCATAAGTCAAATCTTTGTCCAATTGGACTGAGCTGAAATCTAATACATGGGACGGATCACCATGATATTTTCGGAGCACAGACACATGGAACACTAGATGAACTGCTGATAAACTAGGTGGTAGTACAAGCCTGTAAGCTACATCACCCACCCTTTCAAGAATTTCAAAGGGTCCGATATACCTAGGGCTCAACTTGCCCTTCTTTCCGAATCTCATTACACTTTTCATAGGTGAAACCCGGAGCAATACTCTTTCTCCAACCATGAATGCAACATCACGAACTTTACGGTCAGCATAACTCTTTTGCCTAGATTGAGCTGTGCGAAGTCGATCCTGAATGACCTTGACCTTATCCAAGGCATCCTGTACCAAATTGATACCCAACAACCGAGCCTCTTTCGGTTCAAACCAGCCAACGGGCGAACGACATCACCTCCCGGATAATGCTTCATATGGAGTCATCTGAATGCTCGAATGGTAGCTGTTATTATAGGCAAACTCTGCAAATGGAAAAAACTGATCCCAAGAGCCTCCAAAGTCTATAACACAAGCGCAAAACATATCTTCCAATATCTTAATAATGTGCTCCGACTGTCCGTCTGTCTGGGGATGAAATGTTGTACTCAACTCAACCCGCATGCCTAACTCATGCTGTACAACCCTTCAGAAGTACGAGGTGAACTGCGTACCTCAATCAGAAATGAAATAGACGGGCACACCGTGAAGGCGGACAATCTCGCGGATGTAAATCTTCGCTAACCGCTCTGAAGAATGGGTAACTGCTACTGGAATGAAATATGCTGACTTGGTCAACCTATCCATAATGACCCATATTGCGTCGAACTTTCTATGAGTCCGTGGGAGTCCATTAACAAAATCTATAGTGATACGCTCCTCCTTCCACTCAGGAATTTCTAACTTCTGAAGTAAACCACCAGGTCTCTGATGCTCGTACTTGACTTGCTGACAATTTAAACACCGAGATACATATGCAACTATATCCTTCTTTATTCTCCTCCACCAATAATGTTTCCGCAAATCTTGATACATTTTGGCGGCACCTGGATGAATGGAATACCAGGAACTGTAGGCCTCTTCAAGCATTAATTCATGAAGCCCATCCACATTAGGCACACAAATACGACCCTATATTCGCAGAACTCCATCATCCCCCACAACAACCTGTTTGGCACCATCATGCCACACCGTGTCCTTAAGGACAAGCAAATGAGGATCGTTATACTGTCGCTCTCCGAGCGCCTGTGCAAGCTAGAACCCGACTGGGCTCTGAAATATCTAACCTCACGAACTGATTGGCCAAAGTCTGAACATCTGCAACTAATGGCCTCTCACCAACCGAAATATATACAAGGCTACCCATACTCACAACCTTTCTACTTAAAGCATCGGCCACCGCATTGGCCTTTCCGAGGTGATACAAAATAGTGATATCATAGTCTTTCAACAACTCCAACCATCTTCTCTGCCTCAAATTGAGATCTTTTATTTTTGAACAGATATTGTAGGCTACAATGATCAGTAAATACCTCACATGAGATACCGTAAAGGTAATGCCTCCAAATCTTTAGCGCATGAACAATGGCTGCCAATTCTAAGTCATGAATGAGATAATTCTTCTCATAAACTTTCAACTGCTGTGACGCATATGCATTTACTCCGCCATCCTGCATTAATACTTCACTTAGCCCAATGCGAGATGCATCACAATACACCGTATAAGATCCTGAACCTGTGGGCAATACCAACATTGGTGCCGTAGTCAAAGCAGTCTTGAGCTTCTGAAAGCTCAACTCACACTCGTCTGACCATCTGAATGGGGCACTCTTCTGGGTCAATTTGGTTAGTGGGGATGCTATGGATGAAAACCCTTCCACAAACCGGCGATAATAACCTGTCAAACCCAGGAAACTCCGGATCTCTGTAGCTGAAGTAGGTCTAGGCCAATTCTGAACTGCCTCAATCTTCGTAGGATCCACTTTCATGACTTCAGCCGATACTACATGCCCCAAAAAGGCAACTGAGTCTAACCAAAATTCACATTTTGAGAATTTGGCATATAACTGATTATTTTTCAAAGTCTGAAGAACAATTCGAAGATGTTTCTCATGCTCCTCTCGACTACTGGAGTAAATCAAGATATCATCAATGAATACAACCACAGAATAATACAAATAGAGTTTGAATACCCGGTTCATTAAATCCATAAATATTGTTGGGGCATTTGTTAGCCCAAATGACATCACTAGGAATTCGTAATGCCCATACCGAGTTCGAAAAGCTGTCTTAGGGACATCAGATGCCCTAATCTTCAATTGATGGTAATCAAACCTCAAATAAATCTTTGAAAACACCTTGGAACTCTGAAGCTGATCGAATAAGTCATCAATTCTTGGCAACGAATACTTGTTCTTGATAGTAACCTTATTCAATTGCCGATAATCTATACATATTTGCATTGAACCATCTTTATTCTTTACAAATAACACTGGTACACCCCAAGGCGAGACGCTATGTCTAATGAATCCCTGATCAAGCAAGTCTTGTAACTGCTCGTCAATTCCTTCAGCTCCAGTGGGGCCATACGGTATGGTGGAATAGAAATGGGCTGGGTGACCGGAGACAAATCAATACAGAAATCAATATCTCTATCGGGTGGCATCCCCGGAAAATATGCAGGTAATACATCTGGAAACTCACGGATGACTGGGACTGAATCTATAGAAGGAACATCCGCACTGGGATCGCGAATATAAGTTAAATAAGCTAGACACCCCTTCTCGACCATACGCTGAGCTTTTACATAAGAGATAACCTTGTTGATAGAATGGCCAGGAATCCCTTTCTACTCTAATTGAGGCAATCTCGGCATGGTTAAGGTCACCGTTTTGGCGTGACAATCTAATATAGCATGATAAGGTGACAACCAATCCATACCCAAAATGACATGAAAATCTACCATATCAAGAAGTAGAAGATCAACTCTAGTCTCACGACTCCTAATAGTAATTATACACGAACGATAGATATGATCTACCATGACAGAATCTTCTACTAGTGTAGACACATACACAAAAGCACTCAGAGAATCACGAGGCACAACCAGATATGAAGCAAAGTAGGAGGACACATAGGAATATGTAGATCCTGGATCAAATAGAACTGAAGCATCTCTATGGCAAACTAGAATAATACATGTGATCACGACATCGGATGACTCGGCCTCAGGCCTAGCTGGAAAAGCATAAAATTGGGGCTGGGCCCCACCACTCTAAACCGCATCCCTGGGACGGACTCTAACTGGCTAGCCTCCACCTCTAATGACCTTACCTCCACCTCTAGCTGTCTGACCCCTGCCCCTAGTTGGCTGGGCGGGTGGCGGAACAGCTGGTGCTGGAATCATAACACGAGAACCCTGCTGCTGCATGCTGCCCTGATACCTGGGGCAAATTCTAGCAATGTGCCTCGGATCACCACAAATATAACAGGATCTTGGCTGTTGTGACTGCTGACCCTAGAACTGGTCATGTCGACCTGGATAACCACCCTGATGACTCCGGATCAGAGGTGCACTAATAGGAGTTGGTGGTGCACTGTAAGCTAGCTGGTCGGAATGAGGCATATGAGGGCCGGGACCACCTGAAGCACTGTGGGATATGTCCTCTACCAAAATTACCCATGCCTCCAGACGAGGCACCACTGAACCCACCAAACTGATGAGGCCTTTTATCAGACCCCGGCCCTCTCTCTTGTGTAAGAACCATCTCAATCCTCCTACAACATTAGCAGCTACCTAAAAGGGAATCTCACTTCCGGTTTCCTTGGCCATCTGAAGCCTGATAGGGTGAGTGAGTGCATCAATAAACATCCTCACTCTCTCTCCCTCAGTAGGAAGTAAAAGGAGAGCATGACGGGCTAGATCCACAAAACGGATCTCGTACTGAGTAACAGTCATACTGCCCTGCTGGAGACGCTCAAATTGCCTGCGGTAATCCTCTCTCAATGTGATAGGAAGGAACTTCTCTAGAAATATCCGTGAGAACTGCTCCCAAGTCAGTACAGGCGACCCAGCTGGTCTAGTCAACATAAAATCTCTCCATCACCTCTTAGCAGAACCCCATTGGTCTCAACTATACCCATGTTCCACAACATCTCATAGCAGCAGTCAAGATAATCCTGTAGGTCCTCAGAAGGTGTACCACTGAAGTGAATTGAAAAGAACTTAGTAAACTTGTACAGCCTCAATAAAGCCTCAGAAGTCATGGCGGGCCTATCACCGGCTTGTGCCGCAACAACTGGCTGAACTACCCCAACTGGTGTGGCTGCTGGAGCCTGACACAGGGGAGCCATTTGCTCTGGAGTGGGAGTAGTGGGAGTCTGTGCTCCTCCCCTATCCTGTGAGATGGTTGGTGCCACTGGAAATGTACCATTATGGGCGACACCCTCCATAAGGCTCACCAAACGGACTAGAGCGTCCTAAAGCACCGGAGTAGCTATGAAATCCTTCCGGGACCTGAACTGGTCCAACGGGTACAGTCTGAACTGGAACCTCCTCCTAAAGATCCACTTGAGGCTCCACTACGAGTACTGTTACTCGAGCTCTAGCTTGAGCTTTGCTTCTGCCTTTGCCTCGGCCTCTGGCATGACCTCGGCGTCGGCCTCTACCCCTAGTCATAGTTGCCACCGGGGGCTCTGGTCCCTGTCCGTTGGTAGATGTATTACGTTTTATCACCATCTGCAAGAGAATAAGAATAGAATGGTTCAATCATTGGTGATAAAATAGAATCGCACGACAGAATAAGAAAGAAGTGATATTATTCCTAAACTTCATAACCTCTGAAAGATAAGTACAGACATCTTTGTACCGATCCTTTAGACTCTACTAAGCTTTCTCGTGCTTCGTGAGACCTAAGTAACCTAGTGCTCTGATACCAATTTGTCACGACCTAAAATTCCCACCTTCGGGACAGTGATGGTGCCTAACATTTCACATGCTAGGCAAGCCAACGTTAGAATAATCTTAACCGTTTTAAACAAATTAAATTAAACGGAAGTCAATTACTGAATTAAAGTGCGGAAGACCATAACTACTGAATCATCAAAATACATCCCCGGATCTGGTGTTACAAGTGCACGAGCTACTAGAATAATATAAATAAAGGTCTGAATAAAATTCAAGTTGTTTGAAAGATAATACATAGCTAAGATAAGATAGAAGGGGACTTCAGAACTGCGAACGTTGTGAATTTATACCTCAAGTCTTCTCTAGGTAGCTGAATCCGAGCAAGTCTATGGCACTCCGATGAGACCAACTCCAAAATCTGCACAAGAAGTGCAAAGTGTAATATGAGTACAACCGACCCCATGTACTCCGTAAGTGTCGAGCCTAACCACGACGAAGTAGTGACGAGGCTATGACAAGACACGTACGCAAACAACCTGTACAAGTACATACACATACGAAGCAACAATAGCACAATAAATAATAATTTATAAACTTGGGAGGGAACAAGCGGAGGGGATGATATAGTAATTTCAGCAGGAGAAGTGTCACGTAGCAGCCAATTAATTCATCAACAATAAAATGAGCAGCTGATAATACGAAATGTCACGGCACCACCCTTCGTGCTTTTACTCTCATTCTTCCCATAAATTGATAAATAAATAATAATAATAATTGGCTCGGCATCACCCTTCGTGATTTAACTCTCTTCTGGCATGGCATCACCCTTCGTGCTTTAACTCTTTGAAAATGGCACAGCATCACCCTTCGTGCTTTTACACTCTTTCTCACCATGGCAAGGATAATATAAATAATTTAAATGGCACGGCATCACCCTTCGTGCTTTTACACTCTTCCTTACCATGAAAATAATAATATAAATTCGGAAGAGTATTTAAATGTTGGGATATATACTTATCAATTAATTCAATACCAGAATACCGACCTCACCTTCCAAAATATTCAACAAAAATTAAACTAGCAATAATCTCATGAAAAATGATCAAATAAACATTAATAACTTAATTAAATAGGCAAGTATTCACAATAACAAAATTCCACCCGCATGTTTTGACTCAACCACAATGCATAAGTACCTGTCACCTCACATATACGTTGTACCCGCACATTAAATCAAGTAGCAAATAGACAAACAAGTTCTACTCCTTCAAATCAAGGTTAACCACGATACTTACCTCGCTTCGCAACCAAATTTAAGATTTACAATAAACCTTTACCTCGTGAATTAGTGTCTGAAAGCTTCAAATATAGTCACAAACAATTCAATATACTCAACACGAATCGTAGGAATTAATTCCATATGAAATTACTAATTTTCCGAATTAAAATCCGAAATTTATCTCAAAAATTCACACTGGAGCCCACATCTCGAATCTCGGAAAAACTCATGAAATCCGAACACTCGTTCCGAGACGAGTCCAACCATACAAAAATTATCAAATTCCGATGTCAAATGGACCTTCAAATCTTAAATTTCGTTTTTGGAAAAGTTTACAAAAATTTCAATTTTCTTCCCTCTAAATCCGAAATAAACTATGAATATAAGCATGGATTTATGAAATATAATCACTTTCGGGTATAGAACACTTACCCAAGTCGAAGTCATGAAAAAACCCTTTTGAAATTGCCCAAATTCGAGACTCAAACCTCAAAAATGAGTAAAAATGGCTAACACCCGATTTTTATGTGTTTTGTCAAGCATTTTCGCATCTGCGGACAAACTTCCGCATCTGCGGACTCGCGTTTGCTAGACAAAGCTCGCATTTGTGGAACAGGGAAGCCAAGCAGAGGACTGCACCTGCGGTCCTTCACGTCGCAGAAGCGAGAAAGATCGCAAATGCAATCTTGGCACCGCAGAATCGGGCATCGCACCTGCGTCCCAACCATGGCGTCAAAGTCGCAGAAGCGGCACTGCCTCCGCAGAAGCGGTCACGCACCTGCAGCCAAAAATTGTGCAGGTGCGACACACCAGAACCAAAGCTGCAAATATTTACAAAAATGATTCAAAACACGTCCGAAACTCACCCGAGCCCCTCGGGACCTCGTCCAAATATCCCAACAAGTCCCGTAACATAATACAGAATTATTTAGGGTCTCAAATTATATCAAATAACATCGAAATTATAATTCACAACTCGATTCAGACTTAGGAGTTTCAAACTTTTCCATTTACAAAACTCGTGCCGAAACGTATTTAACGAATTCGGAATGACTTCAAATTTGGCGCACAAGACATAAATAACATAATGGAGCTATTCAAATTTCCAGAATCGGGTTTCGGCCCCGATATTAATAAAGTCAAATCTGTGGTCAAACTTGGGAATCTTTAAGCTTTCAAACTTCTAATTTTCAATAAATGGCGATAACTCGAGCTAAGGACCTCCAAATTAAATTCCGGGCATACGCCCAAGTCCCAAATCACGATATGGACATACTGGAACTGTCAAAATACTGATCCGAATCCGTTTACTCAAAATGTTGATCGAAGTCAACTCAAATAAGTTTTGAAGCTCCATTTCACAGTTAAATCACTTTTTCACATAAAAACTTTTCAGAAAAATTTACAAACTGTGCACGCAAGTCGAGGAAAGCGAATGGTGGTATTTGAGGTTATAGAACACAAAATTAATTATTAAATTTAAAGATGACCTATCGGGTCATCACAGGAACCCGATAGAATTTTCATGAAATCCGAACACCCATTCCGATATGAGTTCAACCATACCAAATTTACCAAATTTCGATAACGAATCGACCTCCAAATCTTAAATTTTTGTTTTTGGAAGATTTTGCAAAAATCCCATTTTCTTCCAATAGATTGACTGATAAAAGATAAAAATAAACATGAAATCATGAAATATAATGAAAACCGAGTAGGAAACACTTACCCCAATCCATTTGGTGAGAAGCTTCTCAAAAATCGCCCAAATCCCAGTTCCCTAGCTCCAAAAATGTTCAAATGAGCTAAAAAACAAAATTGCTCAATAAAAACCAATTTTCCATCACTAAAAGTCCATTTTCCGTCTCTAAAAGTCTATTTCCCGGCACTAAAAGTCTGCACCAGAACCTGCTTGCACCAACAATTTAATATTTCACTAAAAAGGCTCTAACTCCATTATATGAACTCAGAATTGGACGATTCTTGTTCATATGAGCCACAAATAATAATACAAACCTAGTAGTTCAATTGAAACTCAATCCGGAGCTCATTTTCCCAATGCGATACCAATTTAGCTCGTTAAACAAGTAACTCATGTTTCGCGCTAAAAATCCAACCGCGACTTGATGAAATTAGACCAAACATTCCAGATCATTCCTATAATTCATTATCAAACTCCCAGAAGTCTCAAAATTGAATTTCAATCTCTAGAACTAAAAATGGACCTTTGGATCATTACATGCTTATGCTTAAAATACCAAACTCTTCCAAAAACGCTTCCCAGAAAGCCTGTAATGTATCAACCATAACTTTTTGTACCCAACTCCAGCTGCCAAACGGTTTAAATTTATGAAAACTAGACACAAAGGGCTACAACTATTTTTTGGATCATTGCCAAGTTCCTTATAGATTACGAGATATAAGCTTCTAAAGTCAGCCTTGTGCAGCAGAAATTTCTGCGATGCACACTGCTAGGCAAAACAATAGTAGTACCAGGCTTCAGTTAATCGATTATAATGTTCTGTACAAATATCCAAATGATGAATGGTTTATATTTTTAGAAACTAGACTCAAAGGTCTACAATATTTATTTATTGGATCATCTCCAAATTCCTTACAGATTACGAGATATAAGATTCTAAAGTCAGCTCTATGCAGCAGAAATTTCTGCGATGCACACTGCTGTAGCCAAAAATCAGCAATTAAAAATAGACTAGAAATGGTCTGAAACCCCTTCCGAAACTCACCCGAGCCCGTCGGGACCCCGTCCGAACATACCAAGAAGTCTCAAAATATATTACAGACTTATTCGAGGCCTCAAATCACATCAAACAATACTGAAATAATGAATCGCACCTCGAATCGAACTTATGAGTTTATGAAAATTTTCAAATTCTATATCTTGTGCCGAAACATATCAAATCAATCCGGAATGACTTCAAAATTTGCATGCAAGTCATAAATGACATAATAGAGCTGTTCCAATTACAGAATTAAATTCCGACCCCGATATCAATAAAGTCAACTCCCAGTCAAACTTTCTAAAAATCTTTCCTTTTCCAACTTTCGCCATTTCAAGCCAAAATCAATTACGGACTTCCAAATAAATATCCGGACACACTCCTAAGTCCAAAATCACCATACGAAGCTAGTGACATCATCAAAATTCCATTCTAGAGTCGTTTTGCTCAAAAGTCAAACTCCGATCAACTCTTTTCATTTAAGCTTCAAAAATAAGAATTGTTCTTTCAATTTAGTCTCGTATCATCCGAAAATCAAACTCGACCATACACGCAAGTCATAATGCACATTACAAAATTGTTCGGGACCTTAAGCTACTGAAGGGGACGTCAATTCTCAAAATGACAAGTCGAGTCGTTACATTTTCTCCTAATGCTTTGGTTGATCTGCCTTTACCAAAACTCTTGTTATCGATCTTGATATCTCTCTTAAAAGTGCAACATACAGTTGTTCGTGCAAGAAAATATATTGCGGTAAATATAGTCCAATATTTAGGATGTTTGTCCTTGTGTTTTATTTATTATATTTGCAAAACATAAACATACTAAAAATTATTTTCACACTAATTTAAAAAGGATATTCCTTAGTTTCGGAAGACGAAAGTTAAATTCAGGGATAAGAGTATACTTAGAATCACATTGACCAGTATCATAATTTTTGCATGTATGATGTTATTGTCAAAACTTCTATATACCATTTGTGTGCTATTACATAAGCTATTCGGCGTATTTAAGTTTTTCAGTAGCATGACGAGCATATTTTTCTTCAAAATCAACTTATATATGATGGAAGATCAATTTTAACTTAGTCTATTATATAAACGGCGACAATAACATACGTAAGAAATAATAAACTTGACAACAAACATGTATGGTAGAAGGCCATTGGTATTAAAGTATTTAAATATTCTTTTTGGTAGTAATTATTGGTATCATTTTCTGCTGAGTCAAAAACAGAAAAATATTTTATTTTTACTATAGTGCAATCAACCATAGTTGATCAACATATTCATTTCTGCTAGCTAAGATATCTTTTTAATTCTATCATGCGATTTGCACAAATTGCGTTTTAATCTAACGATAGAAATATTTCTCTTATTATATGCACTACTATTACCATCGAGATTGATAATCAATTGTTTAGAAAGAACCAAATCATCTTTTATTGGATGCTCTTCTTCGTTTCTGACACAAAGCAAGAAGACACTGAATACTAGATATGTTCTTACTTTATATTTCTTTCCAGTTGAATCTTTTTCATTTGAGGCCAAAAGTATAACTTTGACAAGCTAGCTTTTATAGTCTCTACTTTTGTCGATTTTGGAACTACTGGCAGTACTTGACATAAATCACATCCCAAACCATTAATTTTCCACCAAACAGTTCATTAATATCCAATATATCTCTAGAACTCCGGGCAATTATTTCAATCATTTGACACTTATCATAAGTGCTTCAGCCCATATTATCAATTTTATTTTCCTTATAAATTTAGCACTATTGCTCTACTTTGATATATTTGTGATGTTTATTTAAGTTGTTTGATGTCACGACCCAAAATCCCACCACAGACTGATAATACTGAGTCACGAACTCTAACTGAATACATGCAATGATCTCAAAGATCGAATATACAATACTGTTCGAATAAGAGTTGACTGTACAATAAAATGGAAAGACTCCAAGGGACTGTGACGACTAAGCAGCTCTACCTTGAATCCTTGTGATCAACACACTAACTCTGTCCGAGTCTGATATCTCCAATACCTGGCGCTGCACAAAAATGTGCAGAAGTGTAGTATGAGTACACCACAGTCGGTACCCAGTAAGTATCAAGACTAACCTCAGTGGAGTAGTGACGAGATACAGTCAAGACACTCACTAGTCTAATAACCTGTGCTATATAGTATACAAAAATAATAGGAAATAAATAATAATGATGGCAACAATAATCAATCAGTGATATACACAGCAGGTTAACAAAAACACCATAAATATATCTCAACAAATAATAAATACAAGTACAACCAATTAAATCTAGTCCTTCAAATATAAATCTTTCGACTATATGCTTCTCAAATAATACTCTTCAGAATAAAATTATTTCACATAAATCTCTTTCTAATATAATTCCTTCAAATATATATTATTTTGAATATAATCCTTTCAAATAAAAGTTACCTTGTGACACCTCATCTCACAATCATAAAAATACGGATCTCAGCCTACTTTCATATTTTCATGGCACCTCGTGCCCATATCTCTATCACAACCGCACGGATAACTCTCGTGCCAAATATGTCTATACATAAAATCCGCACGATTAATTTATTTTCAATAAAGTAAGGTTATCATTTTTAAATTGAGTAAGAATTCAACAAAGAAATGAGTTTATTTTAGAAATAGTTAGAGTGAAAAAAAATGACATTTCAATTTAAATAAAATATCAGATAATCTATTGCTTCAGATGTAAAACTTAATAATTCAAAACATAATAGTTACTTTTTTTATTTAAAATAACTCAGTCATCAAAAATCGATAAAAACCAGGAATATAAATCTTCAGAGTCTCGTACTAAAAAGCCCAAGCCAACACAATGCAACAAGGAATACAAACACATAGTAAAATCAAATAATACATCACGGCAGCTCACAAGGAGTTTCCTATCACGGAAGTACAAAATAACCAAAGGCAAGTGCAACTATAGAGAGATGTCAACAAAAGGGCACTCTCGAGATACCGTCTCGTAGTCCCAAAAGTAAATGCTCAACAGGGGATCTACTGAGGTACCGCCTCGTAGTCCCAAAAGTAAATATGCAAGACAGGGGGATCTCCCGAGGTACCGCTTCGTAGTCCCAAAATAAATATGCAAGACAGGGGGATCTCCCGTGGTACCTCCTCGTAGTCCCAAAGTAAATATGCAAGACAGGGGGATCTCCCGAGGTACCGCTTCGTAGTCCCAAAGTAAATATGTAACAACAAAAATGCCCCCAGGCTATCACAAGTCATCACAATTCAATTCCCTACATAGCCCACCTTGTCTCGCCACATGCACAATAATAATGTAAATGCCCGTCTTGTCTCGCCACATGCGCAATAATAATGTAAATGCCCGCCTTGTCTCGCCACGCGCGCATAATAATATTCCTACCTTGTCTCGTCACATGCGCATCCCACACACATATATATATATACCATATATATATATATATATATATATATATATATATATATATATATATATATCCCCCCTTGTCACGCCGCATGTGCATAAATCAATAGTAATAATAGCACGGCAGAAACCTCGTGCAAATACCCAAATAAAACTTCCCACCAATATAACGTGCCAATATCACATCTCATAAATTGCACCCCAAGTGCTCAAATGTCACGATCCAATTTCACCTATAGGTCGTGATGGCGCCCAACACTACAGCTAGGCAAGCCAACTAATAATTTAAACCCATATTCAATTCTTTGAAAATTAACCGAGTAATTAAACTCTTGTTACTTGCAAGAATTTAATAAGTTAAAATAACCAAGAACAGAATTTAAATCCAACCATTCTACCAATGTGTATGCCAAGACATGTTGTAACAAGTGTATGAGCATCTAGTAGATTATACAAAAATTACAAATACTGTCTGGAATGAAATAGATAGGATAAAAATTCAGGAAGAGGCACTAGTTGCTGCAGAGTGGCTCAAAAGGACAGCTCACCACTAAGCCTCTGGATATCGAGGGTGCGCGCCGATAGGTCCAACAATAGCACCTGTCTCAGATCCTGCACAAAAGGTGCAGCAAGTGTAGCATGAGTACGTAAACAACGTGTACCCAGTAAGTATCAAGCCTAATCTCGAAGTGGTAGAGACGAGATGGTCGACTTTGACACTCACTATGGGTCAATAATAATAATTGAAAAAAACTAGAATATCTAAATCAACATGATTCACAGAGTTAACAATAATTTATTTAACCAACAAAAATAATTAAATTCCTTCAAATGCAACAATTTCCAAACTATTAATTCAATTCACAAACTGCAATTGAAATGCCAAAGTATCGTATAATTATTATTATTAGGCATGATTTCTGCCGAGGTCGTCGATCCAGAGTGTCGTATACACTGCCGAGGGACGTGCGGCGCAATCTATAGATGCATCTATCCTGCTGAGGCGTTCGGCCCGCTCCACAAAAAAGGAGGACATTTTCTTATGTACCTCCGAAAGGAGAGTATATTTATTATAAGATCAATTCGAGAGGATGGATAGGTTAAAATCTCAAGACGTCAAATCTCAAGAACTCAAATATATAATTTCTATCCAATTCCATAACCATTTTTGTGGTTAAAATCTCATTTTTATAAAAATCTAGGTTTTTCATCTAAACCTTTGATTTCTAAGATTTACAGGTTATAATCTACCCATAATCTATGTATTTAACTCAAGGGATGTAGAACTAACTTACCTTCCAATTGCTAGTTTAAATCCCCCTCTCAAAAGCTCTGAAATCGCCCGAAAATGGAGGAAAATTTGGCTCAAAATGTCTGAGCCCCGATTTTAACACATTCTGCCAAGCAGGAGTTTCGCACCTGCGGAAGGTGTACCGCACCTGCGGCTTCTGCACCTGCAGAAAGGCCTCGCAGATGCGAGATTTCCCTCGCCTCCCAAGCCTCACATCTGCGCACAATTCTCGCACCTGCGCGTTCGCAGGTGCGCCCAAAATTCTGCACCTGCGATGACAGCCCTCCCTTCCCCTTCCGCTTCTGCGATTGAAGCTCGCATCTACGAGGGTCGCACCTGCGGCAGTACAAGTGCAGGTGCGAACGTACCAGAAGCAGAAAGCTTCAGCATTTTTCTCCCAAGTCTGAAGTTGGCCCGAGCCTCGTCCGGTTAACATTCGGGGCCCTCGGGGCCCCGCCCGAACATACCAACAAGTTTAAAATCATAAAAAGGACTCGCTCATACTCTCAGAACATGTAAAACAACATCAAAACTAAGAATCATACCCCAAACTAAATTGATTCAACTTTGAATTTTCAAATTCTTCAAACTTACTCCGAACGCGCCGAAATATACTTATACTACTCGGAATGACACCAAATTTTGCGTGCAAGTCTTAAATCACTATACTGAGCTATTCCCAAACTCGTAATTTCAAACGGACCTCGATTACTCAAAAACCTGTTCCAAACCAAATTTAAACCTTCAATAGTTAATTTTCACTATTAAGCGCTAAAACGCTCCCGAATTATCCAAAATCTGATTTGAATATACGTCCAAGTCCAAAATCATCATACAAACCTATTGGAACCGTCAAATCCCGATTCCGAGGTCGTTTTCTCAAAATGTTGACCGAAGTCATACTTGGCCTTTTAAAGCCAAACTAAGAAACCAATTGTTCCGATTTCAACCCGATCGCTTCCAAATTCTGAACCAACCATCCCCGCAAGTCATAAATTATTAAACGCACATTCGGGAAGTTTTATTTAGGGGAACGGGGTTCTAAAAGTCAAAATGAACGGTTGGATCATTACATTCTCCACCTCTTAAACAAACGTTCGTCCTCGAACGAGTTTAGAATTGTACCTGGAGTGCTGAATAAGTGTGGATATCTGCTCCGCATGTTTTCCTCGGCCTCCCAAGTCACTTCCTCGATTGGTTGGCCCTCCACTAGACTTTTACTGCAGAAATCCTCTTGGACCTCAACTGGCGAACCTGTTTATCAATAATGGCAACTGGTGCTTCTTCATAGCCCAAACTATTATCTAGTTGAACTGTGCTGAAGTCTAACGCATATGATAGGTCTGCATGATACTTACAGAGCATAGATACATGGAAAACCGGATGAACTCCTGATAGATTGGGAGGCAATGCAAGCTCATAAGCAACCTCCCCAACTCGTCTCAACACCTCAAATGGGCCGATAAACCTTGGGCTCAACTTGCCCTTCTTCCCGAATCTCATGATTCCCTTCATCGGCGAAACCTTCAAGAGAAATTTTTCACCCATCATAAATGATAAATTACACGCTTTCGGATCTGCGTAACTCTTCTGTCTGGAGTGCGCTGTACGAAGTCGCTCCTGAATCAACTTTACCTTTTCCAAGGTATCCTTCACCAAATCAGCACCATATAACTTAGCCTCACTGGGCTCAAACCATCCGATGGGCGAACGACATCGCCGACAAAATAAAGCCTCAAATGGAGCCATCTCGATGCTGGATTGGTAACTGTTATTATAAGCAAACTCGGCCAAAGTCAAGAAACGATCCCACTGACCTCCAAAGTCAATCACACATGCCCTGAGCATATCCTCCAAAATTTGAATTGTCTGCTCTGACTGCCCGTTGGTGTGCGGATGAAAGGTTGTGCTAAGCTCTACACGGGTCCCCAATTCACTTTGTACTACCCTCCAGAGATGCGAAGTAAACTGAGGGCCTCTATCTGATATGATAGAAATTGGCACACCGTGCAACCGAACTATCTCCTGAATATAAATCTGGGCCAACCGCTATGAAGTATACATAGTCACAACCGGAATAAAGTGTGTCGACTTGGTCAACCTGTCAACAATCACCCAAACTGCATCAAACTTCCGCAAGGTCCGCGGCAACCCAACTACAAAGTGCATAGTGATGCGTTCCCATTTCCACTCCGGTATAGTCATCTGCTGAAGTAGGCCACCAAGCCTCTGGTGCTCATATTTAACTTGCTAGCAATTTAGACACCTAGCTACATACTCAACTGTGTCCTTTTTCATTCGTCTCCACCAA
The DNA here is from genome assembly GCF_000390325.3 of Nicotiana tomentosiformis. NCBI lineage: Eukaryota > Viridiplantae > Streptophyta > Magnoliopsida > Solanales > Solanaceae > Nicotiana > Nicotiana tomentosiformis. The sequence continues at coordinate 56,482,131 of NC_090813.1, read as the reverse complement.
TAATGCTGCCTCAAGTCGTGATACATCTTCGTAGCACCTGGATGAAGAGAATACCGAGAACTATGTACCTCTTCTACGATCTTTTTCCTCAGTCCATCCACATTAGGAACACATAGATGATCTTGGAGTCGCAAAACACCATCCGCTCCAATAGTAACTTCCTTAGAACCACCCCGTAGTATCGCTTCTCGAAGAACCATTAAGACTGAGCTACAATACATGCAAAAACTCGGCTGGGCTCTAAAATATCCAGCCGCACAAGTCTGTTGGCCAAGGACTGAATATCCAAAGCTAATGGCCTCTCCTCTGCTGAAATGAAAGCCAAACTACCCATACTCTCCGCCTTTCTACTCAAGGTGTCTGCAACCACATTTGCTTTGCCCGGATGATATAGGATAGTAATATCATAATCTTTCAGTAACTCCAGCCATCTGCGCTGCCTCAAATTTAGGTCCCTCTGCTTGAACAAATGCGGCAAACTGCGATGATCAGGGTAAACATCATAAGACACCCCATAAAGATAATGCCTCCAAATCTTAAGAGCGTGAACAATCACAGCTAACTCTAAATCATGCATCAGATAATTCTTCTCGTGGGGCTTCAACTAACGTGAAGCATATGCAATAACTCACCCTTCATGCATTAATACACAACCCAAGCCAACGCGTGAAGCGTCACAATACACTGTATATATCCCCAAATCGGAAGGCAACACTAATACTGGTGTTGTAGTCAATGCTGTCTTGAGCTTTTGAAAGCTCGTATCACAATCATCGGACCATCGGAACGGAACACCCTTCTAGGTTAATTTGGTCAAAGGTGCTGCAATAGATGAGAAGCCCTCCACGAACCGATGATAATAACCTGCTAAACCTAGGAAACTCCTGATCTCAGTCACCGAAGTGGGATGATGCCAATTCTAAACTGCCTCAATCTTTTTGGGATCAACTTTAATACCCTCGCCCGATACAATATGCCCCAAATATGCTACGGACTCCAGCTAGAATTCATATTTGGAGAACTTAGCATATAGCTTTTGTTCCAGCAATGTCTGAAGCACCACTCTCATATGCTGCTCGTGCTCCTCCTTATTGCGCGAGTAGATTAAAATATCATCAATGAAGACAATGACAAGCGAATCAATATATTGCCTGAATACCCTATTCATCAGATCCATAAACGCTGTCAGGGCATTAGTTAAACCGAAGGACATCATCAGAAACTCATAATGACCATATCTAGTCCGGAAAGCAGTCTTCGGAATATCCGAATCCCGAATCTTCAACTGATGGTACCCCAACCTCAAGTCGATCTTAGAGAACACCCTAGCACCCTACAACTGGTCAAATAGATCATCAATACACAACAATGGGTACTTGTTCTTAATAGTGACTTTGTTCAATTGACGATAGTCAATACATATTCACATTGTTCCATCCTTCTTCTTCACAAATAATACCGGTGCACCCTAAGGCTATACACTCGGTCTGACGAACCCTTTGGCTAATAATTCCTCAAGTTATTCTTTCAATTCTTTCGGAGTCATGCGATACAGTGGGATAGATATGGGCTGGGTATCTGGAGCCAAATCAATACAAAAATCAATATCACGATCACATGGCATACCTGGAAGATCTGAAGGAAATACATCAGAGAACTCCCGAACTACAGGCGCTGAATCAATAGTCGGAGTCTCTGCAGTAGTATCCCGCACATAGGCTAAATAAGCTAAACAACCCTTCTCAGCTATGTGTTGAGCCTTCATAAAAGAAATAACCCGATTAAATGCACTAACAGACGAACCCTTCCACTCCAACCTAGGCAATGCTGGAATAGCCAAGGTAACAGTCTTGACATGACAATCTAGAATAGCATGATATGGAGATAACCAGTCCATGCCCAGAATAATTTCAAAATCGGTCATCTCAAGCAATAGGAGATCTGCTCTAGTTTCATAACCACAGAATGTAATAATACAGGACCGGTAGAATCGATTCACAACAACAGAATCGCCCACAGGAGTGGACACATAAACGGGAGTACTCAAGGACTCACGAGAAACACCCAAAAATTGAGCAAATAGAGACGACACATAGGAATATGTAGTTCCTGGATCAAATAATACGGAGGCATCCCTGCCGCAAGCAGAAATAATACTTGTAATCACGGCATCTGGTCTGGCTAGAAAAGCATAGCGGCCATAAGAAGTACCCATCTCAACCTCTCAAGCCATAGTGGCCTGAATGCCAGTATGTAAACCCGCAACAAACCTCTACACTCTCTCCGCCTCAGTAGGGAGTATCATAAGTGCATGGCGAGATAACTCAGAGAACCTCGCCTCATAATCAGTCACTGACATCTGACCCTGCTGAAGCTGCTCAAACTGAAACCGCAACTCTTCCCTCTAGGAGGGTGGAATTTACCTGTCCAAGAAAATACAGGTGAATTTGTCCCAAGTCATGGGAGGAGAATCTACTGGTCTGCCAAGAAGATAAGACTTTCACCATCTACGGGCTCTGCCCTCTAGCTGAAAAGTAGCAAAGTCAACCCCATGAGACTCCATCATCCTCATGTTGTACAGTCTATCCTTGCATCGATCAATGCAATCCTGGGGATCCTCTTGTCGCTCACCTCCAAAGAAAGGAGAATGTAGTCTAGTCCATTTGTCCAATAGTTTATGCGGATCAGCGGCTGCAGCTGGCCTGGGCTCAGGTGTAGCTGCTGCCACTGGCTGGGCTCCACCCACGGGTAGTGCACCCTGGGTCTGATATACAATAGCTGCCTGCCTATGAGCCTGCACGGTAGGGGTCTGTGCTCTCCCGCCAGCCTGAGATGTGGCTGGGTTTGCCGAAAATAAACCAGCCTGAATCATAGTGTCTATGAACCGCAACATACGACCCATGACATCCTGAAATCCCGGTGCAGATGTGAAATCCACTGGAGCTGGCTCTACCACAGGCACCTCACCCTATTCTTCAATAATGGGATTCTCTGCTGGACCCACTGGCGGCATAACTGGAATAGTCCTGGGACATCCTCGCCCCCTACCACGAGCTGGAGCCCTCCCTCCGCCTCTAGCAATTGGGGGAGTAGCTCTTCCCTGGTCTGGAACCTAATTAGAGTGCGTTCTCACCATCTGTGAGAGAATAAGAGAAAGATATTTAGTACTACATCAATTGCACGATGGAAGATGAAGAAAGGTAGTTTCCTAACACCCTATAGCCTATCCAAGATAAGTACAGACGTCTCCGTATCGATATGCAAGACTCTATTAGGTCTGCTCATAACTTGTGAGACCTACATGAACCTATGTCACAACCCAAAATCCCACCTCAGGCGTCGTGATAGCACTTAGTCTCTAAGACTAAGTAAGCCGATTTTAAGTACAAATCAAGCGATTTTTTTTATTTATTAAATAAGTAATCAAAACTAACAGTGAAAAAAATATGAATATAACAACCTCCCAAGTCTGGTAGTACTGAGTCACGAACTCTAGCTGAATACATGTAATGATCACGAGGACCAAATATACAATATTGTTTGATTAAAAATTAACAGTACAATGAAATGAACAGACTCCAAGGGACTGTGACGACCAAGCAGCTCTACCTTGAATCCTTGTGATCACACTCTAACTCTGTCCGGATCTGATACCTCCAATACCCGGCTCTGCATAAAAATGTACAAAAGTGCAGTATGAGTACACCACGGTCAGTACCCAGTAAGTATCAAGACTAACCTTAGTGGAGTAGAGACGAGGTACAGTCAAGACACTCACTAGTCTAATAACCTGTGCAATATAGTATACAAAATAATACTGGAAAATAACTAGCAATGATAACAACAAAATCAACCAGTGATATATCAACAATGCAACAAGAACATCATAATTATTGCTCAGACGAATAAGGAACACAGGTACAACCAATTAATCAAGACCTTCAAATATAAATTCTTTCGCCTATATGTTTTTTAAATAATAATTTTCAGGATATAATACTTTCCAATAAATATATTTTCAAGTAAAAGTCACCATGTGACACCTCATTTCACAATCACAAAAATTACGGGTCTCAGCCCACTTTCATATTTTTTTCCACGACACCTCGTGCCCATATTTCTATCACCATCACACGGACCACTTAAGTGTCAAAATATCACTGTATATAAGATTCGCAGTATCAATTTATTTTCACTAAAGTAAGGTTAAAATCTTTAAATCAAGTAAGAAATCAACAAAGGAACGATTTTATTTTAGAAACCATTTGGGTGAAGAAAATGACATTCCAATTAAAATGAAACATCCGATAACTACTAATTTGGATGTAAAATTTATTAAATTAAAACATAATAGCAATTCCTTTTATTCGAAACAAATAAATTCTCGAAAACCAGTAAAAATCATAAACACAAATCCGTAGAGTCTTGTACAAGGAGCCAAAGCCAATACAATACAACAAGGAATGCAAAACACATAATAAAATCAAATAATACATCACGGAAGAACACAAAGAATTTACTTATCATAGAAAAAACAAAATATCCAAAGGCAAGTGCATCCATAGAAAAATATCAACAAAGGGCACTCCCGAGGTACCGCCTCGTAGTCCCAAAAGTAAATATGCAAGACAGGGGGGATCTCCCAAGGTACTGCCTTGTAGTCCCAAAAGTAAATATGCAAGACAGGAGGATCTCCCAGAATACCGTTTCGTAGTCCCAAAGTAAATATGCAGGGCAAGGGAATCTCCCGGAATACCTTTCCGTAGTCCCAAAGTAAATATGCAGGGCAGGGGGATCTCTCAGAATACCGTTCTTGTAGTCCCAAAGTAAATATGATTTCAACAACTGCACGTCAAGTGCTCACATATCATAAATGGCTTATCAAGTGCTCAAATATTTCAACTTGCTACGGAAATCAACAATACATTATTTTCCACAATAAGGAGCCCACTACTCGCCATAATGTGCACAAAAATATTAACAAAAATATCCGAGAGTGAACAACTCAACAAAATAATATTTTACATAAATTCAAGGTGGCAATCACACCAAATCATCATATAAACACAATTTCAACAAACAGGGATCTAGGCATGACAAATAGAGGATTTAATAAGTGCCAATAATTTTCAACTTAATACATAAGGGCATCTAAGGATTTTAATCAACGAAATTTGCACATATAAACCAAGTACGTACTCGCTACCTCGCGTACATGGTTTTCAATTACACAATTTGCACATAATACTCAATGCCTAAGGGGTATTTCCCCTACTCGAGGTTAAGCAAGACACTTACCTTATTTAAGTTATGCCGATATTCCAAAATTGCCTTCTTGCTTGAATTGACCTCCGGACAGCTCAAATCTATCCAAATTAATTGTACCACTTCATTAAAATTCATCAAAAATAATTCCGGATAATAAAACACCAACTTAAAATTTTATTCTAAAAAGTCTGCGCGGGGCCCGCCCCTCGGAACCCGACAAACATTTTACGAAATCCGAACACCCATTCCGATACAAGTTTAACCATACCAAAATTATCAAATTCCGATAATGGATCGCCCTTCAAATCTTAAATTAAATTCTAGAGGATTTCTACCATTTTCAACCCAATTCACTAATTTAATGATAAAAACAATAATAGATTCATGTAATTTAACCAAAATCAAGTTAGGAATTCTTACCCCAATGTTTTCCTTGAAAACCTCTCGAAACATCGCCTCACCCGAATTTCCTTGGTCCAAAAATTGAAGAATGAGACGAATTTGGACTTTATTCTGCTGCCCAGGGATTTGTTCTTCGCGTTCGCGACCCTTCCCTCATGTTCGCGATGAACAAATTCTCTAACAACCATTTTCAAACTCTTCTTAGACAGCCTCTAGTATAATGGTCATAACCTTTTGTACAAAACTCTAAATGACAAATGGTTTAACTTTATGGAAACTAGACTCAAAGGGCTATAACTTGCATTTGTTGCTCATCTCCTCATTCTTTATAGATTGCGAGATATAAGCTTCCAATATCAGCCCTGTGCAACAGAGATTTCTAAACTCTTTCCAGATAGCCTGTAGTGTATCCACCATACCTTTTGGTACACAACTCTAAATGACAAATGGTTTACCTTTCTGAAAACTAGACACAAAGGGATACATATTTTATTTTTGGATCATCTCCAAATTCCTTATAGATTGCAAGATATGAGCCTCCAAAATCAGACCATTGAACTGAGATTTCCTTCGCGAACGCGAAGAACAAAGTCCCAACATCAAAATCTTTCTTTGCGAACGCGAGAGGCTCCTCGCGAACGCGAAGAACAACACCAAAACTAGCAACCAGCAGCATCAAAACACCCAAACTTGGTCCGGAACAACCCCAAATCAAACCCGAGGCCCCCGGGACCCCGTCCAATCGTACCAACCAGTCCCAATACATAACACGAACCTGCGCGAGGCCTCAAATCACATCAAACAACATCAAAGCCACGAATCATACCCCAATTCAAGCCTAATGAATTTTGAAATTTCAAATTCTATATCTTGTGCCGAAATACATCAAATCAATCTGGAATGACTTCAAATTTTGTACACAAGTCATAATTGACATAATGAAGCTATTCCAATTTCCAGAATCGGATTCCGGCCCCGATATCAAAAAGTCAACCCCCGGTCAAACTTCCCAAAAATTCATCTTTCGCCATTTCAAGCCAAATTCCTCTACAGACCTCCAAATAATTTTCCGGACACGCTCCTAAGTCCAAAATCACCATACGGAGCTATTGACATAATCAAAATTCCATTCCGGAGTCGTCTTCACACAGTTCCGACTGTGGTAAAAATCCTAAGACTTAAGCTTCTGTTTTGGGGACCAAGTGTCCCAAATCACCCCGAATCATCCGGTAATTGAATTCAACCATGCACGCAAGTCAATACACATAATAAGAAGCTGCTCAGGGCCTTATGCCGCCAGACGGGCCTTAAATTCTTAAAACGACTAGTCGGGTCGTTACATTCTCCACCTCTTAAACAAACGTTCATCCTCGAACGTGTTAAGAATTATTTTGAGGTTACCAAATTGATGATTTTACTTTTACACATATACTCCTGGTTGATCCCACATTACCGCATTTGAGATAAGCCCGACAACACCATCTCAATTGAGATTATTTCTTTTATCTATATTTGCAAACTTTAAGACCAATTTCTTACACTCCAAACATTTCCAAAAAGCCTGATTTTCACAACAACGCACTGCATTAGTCTCAATTGGCTATAGCAACTCGTGCCTACGCACACATCAATTTTCTTGATAGTGTTGAAGTACTTCAAAATTTTTCCGGGGTGTTACATTCTCTCCCACTTAGGATCATTCGCCCTTGAATGAGAAGTAGAGTCCGCTCTCAAACACATAACCTAACTTATCTTTTCTTTCGCACGTCTCAATCCCCCAAATTTTTCTAACTCCCAAATTTTACAAAACTTTCGGAAGAGTCTCCCCTGTAAATGGGGCCTATCCACCTGCCAGAGTAACACCAAAACAACTGCTAACAACACATCTACAACCCAACAAAGTACCACAATGTATATATCAATAACACTAATCTCAGCATTACCAGCACCACATTATCATAATGATATCAGGACATGAAGCACATCATATGTATGCCCATCACCACATCTTTGGTCTTAATAGTTGTTCATAATCGATTACAACATCGCCAATTAACCTTATATTAACCAAAACCTCGTTTCGAATTTTTACAACATTGACAGCAAAATGTGAGGCATGAAGACCTTATAACTATTTACCCGGCTTAATGAGTCACATTTAACGTCACCTGGGAACTCACCTTGTAGGCTAAAACTCAATAATTACAGCACAATTATGGCACAGAAACACATAAAAAAATTATCACATAAGCCTATCAGGCATAACTCCCTATTAGTACTATAGTACAAATTAAACTGCACAAAGGGAGAATTTAAACTCATAAATATTTCACCACAAGGACATCGTCCTTATATCGCGGCTTGTAGCCCGGTTTAAATATTTCACATCCTATAAAAATGCGAGGATCTCGTCCTCAACTCCGAATCACAAGTATTTTGCACGTTGTGCCAATTGACATTTTTAATTTCCTTTCTTCCTTCTTTTCAATAAATTTCGTAAACACATAATGAACCCTCATACCGGTAGGGCACAAAATTCATAAAAACAAATTGGAATCAATTATTCCGAAACACATAAAACCCACTGTAGTGAATAATAAAAATTACTTTTGGACTTATAGCCCTCAATGGTGCACAAAAATAAAAATGACAGACACTGGCTCACATCTTCAAATCTCCCAACATGGATAAACATATAAGTGGATCACACAATTACGAAGCTCACCCATAAGCGGAGCATAATAGGAGGACTCACCTCAATATTTAGAACCGAATTAAACTAAGGGAAAATATCATTTTTATAACAGAATTAGGATCGTACCTATAACGACACCATCTGGTGTATCGGCCTCAGTCAAAATCATAGCGATTATATCAATGGGTCGGGCCTCCACCTATTAAGCGCCCTCTACCCGCCTGTCCTCCACCTCTAACTAACCATGCACGTGGAGTATTAACTGGAATAACCACTGTAAAAAAACCCGTGCCGATGGTGCATTAAAAGAACTTACTGTAGCACCCCGAATATTTTGAAATTGTTACTGTGACCCCACTGGTACTGAAATGTAGAATTATTAAGGACACAGGAATACCGCAAGCCCCAATATCATCCCATACAAATCTCACCCCTTAATCATATACAAGTTTCGGAGAACCTTTCATTACCACGTAAATACATCTCAGGCCAAAACTGATATAACACATGACCCCGCAATCTGATCGTTGATAGTGGACTCCCCTCACTTGGCGCGAAGCCATAGGACACATGCCTATGATCCACAATACTAACCTTAACCGGTCATAAGACACCTCAAGCCATTTATTTGGCGCATGTCACCCGCGTGACAGTTAAACTCACTTTCTCCAGTGCCTTGGCTGCCAGTATGTACCATTCGCTAAATAGAAATCCCATACGAACTACATAGTCTCTAATACCACCAACTATCTTCATATCTACATCCACCTCGTGACCCTACCACGATTGTGATGATTAGGCAATTAATTAAACCTTCTTAAGATCATACTTATTAACCAGATATTAGAACCTGCTGCACCCCCATGTGCACAACTGAATGATCTCTAAATACTTTCGCATCCTCGATATGGATGACACATTGTAACAATGATTGAACAAACCTGGCACCCTTATAACCCCTCGGTAGTATAACAAACCGTTGGCGCATAGTTGATACCGAGTGCGCAATTTCATACACGAGTGGATGCAAAATAACATAAGATATATGCTTCAAGCTGAATAAATCTCGCACAATAAGGAATGAAATAAGTGAATTCTTCCTACTAGCTCTGTAGCCTCTCGAAGATAACTATAGACGTCTCCATACCGATCCGCAAGACTCTACTAAACTCGTTCGTGACTCGTAGAACCTATGAACCTAGAGCTCTGATACCAACTTATCACAACTTAAAATCCCACCTCAGGCGTCGTGATGGCACTTAGTCTCTAAGACTAAGTAAGCTGATTATAATTACAAATTAAGCCATTTTTTTATTTATTAAATAAGTAATCAAAACTAACAGCGAAAAAAATATGAATATAACATCCTCCCAATACCGGTAATACTTGAGTCACAAATTCTAGCTGAATACATGGAATGATCACGAGAACCAAATATACAATACTGTTTGATTAAAAATTAACAGTACAATGAAATGAATAAATTCCAAAGACTGCGACGACCAAGCAGCTCTACCTTGAATCCTTGCGATCACACTCTAACTCTGTCCAGGTCTGATACCTCCAATACCTGGATCTGCACAAAAATGTACAGAAGTGTAGTATGAGTACACCACAGTCGGTACCTAGTAAGTATCAAGACTAACCTTAGTGAAGTAGTGACGAGGTACAGTCAAGACACGCACTAGTCTAATAACCTGTGCAATATAGTATACAAAATAATACTGGAAAATAACTAGCAATTATAACAACAAAATCAACCAGTGATATAACAACAATGCAACAAGAACATCCTAATTATTGCTCAGACGAATAAGGAACACAGGTACAACCAATTAATCAAGTCCTTCAAATATAAATTCTTTTGCCTATATATTTTTCAAATAATAATTTTCAGGATATAATACTTTCCAATAAATATATTTCAAGTAAAAGTCACCATGTGACACCTCATTTCACAATCATAAAACTTACGGGTCTCAGCCCACTTTCATATTTTTTTCCACGACACCTCGTGCCCATATTTCTATCACCATCACACGGACCACTCAAGTGTCAAAATATCAATGTATATAAGATTCACAGTATTAATTTATTTTCACTAAAGTAAGGTTAAAATATTTAAATCAAGTAAGAAATCAACAAAGGAATGAATTTATTTCAGAAACCATTTGGGTGAAGAAAATGACATTCCAATTAAAATGAAACATCCGATAACTACTAATTTGGATGTAAAATTTATTAAATTAAAACATAATAGCAATTCCTTTTATTCGAAACAACTAAATTCTCAAAAACCAGTAAAAACCATAAACACAAATTCGTAGAGTCTTGTACAAGGAGCCAAAGCCAATACAATACAACAAGGAATGCAAAACACATAATAAAATCAAATAATACATCACGGAAGAACACAAAGAATTTACTTATCACGGAAAAACAAAATATCCAAAGGCAAGTGCATCCATAGAAAAATATCAACAAAGGGCACTCTCGAGGTACCGCCTCCTAGTCCCAAAAGTAAATATGCAAGACAGGGGGATCTCCCGAGGTACCGCCTCGTAGTCTCAAAAGTAAATATGCGAGACAGGAGGATCTCCCGGAATACCGTTCCGTAGTCCCAAAGTAAATATGTAGGGCAGGGGGATCTCCCAGAATACCGTTCCGTAGTCCCAAAGTAAATATGCAGGGTAGGGGGATCTCCCAGAATATAGTTCTGTCGTCCCAAAGTAAATATGATTTCAACAACTGTACGTCAAGTGCTCACATATCATAAATAGCTCATCAAGTGCTCAAATATTTTAACTTGCTACGGAAACCAACAATACATCATTTTCCACAATAAGGAGCCCATGACTCGACCATAATGTGCACAAAAATCTTAACAAAAATATCTGTGAGTGAACAACTCAACAAAATAATATTTCACATAAATTCAAGGTGGCAATCACACCAACTCATCATATAAAAACAATTTCAACAAACAAGGATCTAGGCATGACAAATAGAGGATTTACTAAGTGCCAATAATTTCCAACTTAATACATAAGTACGTCTATGGATTTTAATCAACGAAATTTGCACATATAAACCAAGTACATACTCGCCACCTCACGCACATGGTTTTCAATTACATAATTTGCACATAATACTCAATGCCTAAGGGGTATTTCCCCCACTCGAGGTTAAGCAAGACACTTACCTTATTGAAGTTATGCCGATATTCTAAAATCGCCTTATTGCTTGAATTGACCTCCAGACAGCTCAAATCTATCCAAATTAATTGTACCACTTCATTAAAATTCATCGAAAACAATTTCGGATAATAAAACACCAATTTAAAATTTTATTCTAAAAAGTCAGCGCGAGGCCCGCCCCTCGGAACCTGACAAAATGTTTACGAAATCCGAACACCCATTCCGATATAAGTTCAACCATACCAAAATTATCAAATTCCGATAACGGATCGCCCCTCAAATCTTAAATTAAAGTCTAGAGGATTTCTACTATTTTCAACCCAATTCACTAATTTAGTGATAAAAACAATAATAGATTCATGTAATTTAACCAAAATCAAGTTAGAAATTCTTACCCCCAATGTTTTCCTTGAAAAACTCTCGAAATATCGCCTCACCCGAACTTCCTTGGTCCAAAAATGGAAGAATGAGATGAATTTGGACTTTATTCTACTGCCCAGGGATTTTTTCTCGATGAACAAATTCTCCAACAACCATTTTCAAACTCTTCTCAGACAGCCTATAGTATAATGGTTATAACCTTTTGTACAAAACTCCAAATGATAAATGGTTTAACTTTCTGGAAAGTAGACTCAATGGACTATAACTTTCATTTGTTGCTCATATCCTCATTCTTTATAGATTGCAAGATATAAGCTTCCAAAATTAGTCCTGTGCAATAGAGATTTCTAAAATCTTCCCAGACAGCCTATAGTGTATCCACCATAACATTTGGTACACAACTCTAAATGATAAATGGTTTACCTTTCTGAAAACTAGACACAAAGTGCTACAACTTTCATTTTTGGATCATCTCCAAATTTGTTATAGATTGCAAGATATGAGCCTCCAAAGTTAGACTATTGCAACTGAGATTTCCTTCTTCGCGAACGCGAGAGTCCCTTCGCGAACGCGAAGAACAAAGTCCCAACATCAAAATCTTTCTTCGTGAACGCGAGAGGCTCCTTGCGAACGCGAAGAACAACACCAGAACCAGCAACCAGCAGCATTAAAACACCCAAACTTGGTCCGGAACCACCCCAAATCAAACCCGAGGCCCCCGGGACCCCATCCAATCGTACCAACCAGTCCCAATACATAACACGAACCTTCTCGAGGCCTCAAATTACATCAAACAACATCAAAGACATGAATCATACCCCAATTCAAGCCTAATGAACTTTGAAATTTCAAATTCTATATCTTGTGCCGAAACACATCAAATCAATCTGAAATGACTTCAAATTTTGCACACGAGTCATAATTGACATAACGAAGCTATTCCAATTTCCAGAATCGGATTCCGGCTCCGATATCAAAAAGTCATCCCTCGGTCAAACTTTCCAAAAATTTATCTTTCGCCATTTCAAGCCAAATTCCTCTACAGACCTCCAAATAATTTTTCGGACACGCTCCTAAGTCCATAATCACCATACGGAGCTATTGACATCATCAAAATTCCATTCCGGAGTAGTCTTCACACAGTTCCGACTACTGTAAACATCCTAAGAATTAAGCTTCCTTTTTGGGGACCAAGTGTCCCAAATCACTCTGAATCATCCAGTAACTGAATTTAACCACGCACGCAAGTCAATACACATAATAAGAAGTTGCTCAGGGCCTTATGCCGCCAGACGGGGCTTAAATTCTTAAAATGACAAGTCGAGTCGTTACAACCTAGTGCTCTGATACCATGTTGTCACGACCTAATTTCACCTATAGGTCGTGATGGCGCCCAACACTACAGCTAGGCAAGCCAACTAGTAATTTAAACCCATATTCAATTCTTTGAAAATTAACCGAGTAATTAAACTCTTCTTACTTGTAAGAATTTAATAAGTTAAAATAACCAAGAACAGAATTTAAATCCAACCATTCTACCAATGTGTGTGCCAAGTCCTGGTATCACAAGTGTATGAGCATCTAGTAGATTATACAAAAATTACAAATACTTTCTGGCCCCGGCCGAATATACCAACAAGTTTGAAATCATAAAATGGACTCGCTCGAACTCTCGGAATGTGTAAAACAACATCAAAACTAAGAATCATACCCAAACCAAATTGATTCAACTTAGAATTTTCAAATTCTTCAAACTTACTCCGAACGCGCCGAAATATACTTATACTATTCGGAATGACACCAAATTTTGCGTGCAAGTCTTAAATCACTATACTGAGCTATTCCCAAACTCGAAATTTCAAACGGACCTCGATTACTCCAAAACCTATTCCAAACCAAATTTAAACCTTCAATAGTTGATTTTCACTATTAAGCGCTAAAACGCTCCCGGGTTATCCAAAACCCGATTTAAACATGCGCCCAAGTCAGAAATCATCATACAAATCTATTGGAACCGTCAAATACCGATTCCAGGATCGTTTTCTCAAAATGTTGACCGAAGTCAAACTTGGCCTTTTAAAGCCAAACTAAGGAACTAATTGTTCCGATTTCAACCCGATCACTTCCAAATTCTGAACCAACCATCCCCGAAAGACATAAATTATTAAAAGCACACTCGAAAAGTTTTATTTAGGAGAACGGAGTTCTAAAAGTCAAAATGACCGGTTGGGTCATTACATCAAATATTACAATTTATCACAGATTGTACATCAAGTGCTCAAATATTACAATTTATCACAGATTGCACATCATGTGCTCAAATATTACAATTTATCACAGATTTCTCATCAAGTGCTCAAATATTACAATTTATCACAAAATTCAACAATACATTATTTTCCACAATAAGGAGCCCATGGCTCGACCATAATGTGCACAAAATCTTAACAAATATATCCGGGAGTGAACAACTCAACAAAATAATATTTCGCATAAAAATCAAGGTGGCAATCTCACCAAAGCATCATATAAAAACAAATCCAACAAAACAAGGATTTAGGCAAGACAATTAAAGTATTTAATAAGTATCAATAATTTTCAATTTAATACATAAGGGCGTCTAAGGATCTTAACCAATGTAATTTGCATATATAAACCAAGTACGTACTCGTCACCTTGCGTACATGGTTTTCAATTACACAAATTGCACATAAGACTCAATGCCTAAGGGGAATTTCACCCACTCAAGGTTAGGCAAGATACTTATCTTTTTTTTAAAGTTATGCCGATGTTCCAAAAATCGCCTTCTTGCTTGAATTGACCTCCAGACAGCTCAAATCTATCCAAATTAATTGTAAAATTTCATTAAAATTCATTGAAAACAATTCCGGATAATAATACGTCGACTTAAAAATTTATTCCAAAAAGTCAACAAAAGTCAACGCGGGGCCCGCCGCTCGAAACCCGATATAATTTTTATGAAATCCGAATACCGATTCCGATACGAGTTCAACCATACTAATTTTATTAAATTCCGATATCAGCTCAACCCTCAAATCTTCAATTTAAACCAAGAGGGTTTTCTAAATCTTCCAACATAATTCACCAATTGAATGTTAAAAACAACCATGCATTCGGGTAATTTGACCAATATTGAGTAAGAACACTTATTCCGTTGTTTTCCTTGAAAATTTCCCGAAAATCGCCTCTTCCCGAGCTCTAATTTGGTAAAAATCGCCTCTTCAGAACTTAAACATTATGCCCAGTGATTTCTTCTATGCGATCGCAGACAAAGTCCCGCGATCGCAAAGGTCAATTGCAAGCTGCCCAGAAAAGACCCTATGCAATCGCGGTGTCCTTCATGCGATCGCGAAGCAGAGGATCCTCAGCCCTACGCAATCGCGGACAGACACACGTGATCGTATAGAGCAAACGCGTGGCCTAACCTTCTGCCTCATTCCTCTACGCGAACGCTGACTAGCCCATGCTTTCGCGATGCACAATGTTCTCAAGCTACGCGATCGCGGTTCCCTACACATGATCGCATAGAGTAAAATCTCCACTGCCCACTTAAGCCTACGCGATCGCGTAGAAGAAAACCAGACATGAGCACCAGAAAATTTCAGCAAAACACCAAGTCCAAAAAATGATCTGTTAGCATCCGAAACTCATCCGAGGCCCTTAGCACTTTAACAAAATATACCAACATGTACAAAAATACAATACGGACTTAATTGAGGCTTCAAACCACGTCAAACAATGCTGAAATTATGAATCGCGCATCAAATCGAATTATGAGTTTTCAAATTTTCCAACTTCTATATTTTGCGCCGAAACGTCTCAAATCAATTCGAAATGACTTCAAATTTTGAACACAAGTCATAAATAAAATAATGGAGCTATTCAAATTTCCGGAATCGAAATTCGACCTCGTTATCAAAAATTCAACCTTCGGTCGGATTTTCCAAAAATCTTCTATTTTCCAACTTTTGCCAAAATGCGTCGAATTGACCTACAGACTTCCAAATCCAAATCTAAATATACGCCTAAGTCCGAAATCATCATGCGAAGTTATTTCCATCATCGAAATTCCATTCCGGGGTCGTTTGCTCAAAAGTCAACTCTCCGGTCAACTCTTTCCATTTAAGCTTCTAAATAAGAATTGTTCTTTTAATTTAGTTTCGAATCTTCCAAAAATCAAACTCGACCACACCCGTGGGTCATAATACATATTATGAAGTTGCTCGAGACCTTATGTCACTGAACGGGGTATTAATTCTTAAACGATAAGTCGAGTCATTACATTTGAAGAGGTATATCAAATCTAAAGTAGGTGGCCTCACAATAAAATCGTTGTTGGTACACCACTTGCTATTATTGCTAACAGTGTCATACCTCTTGATATGGTATTTACAATTAATGCATGACATAAAAATATTATTTCGATTCGCCGAAGGTATCTACAAAGAATAATCCCGTTATAGCAGAGTCGACTCTTTATAATATAGTCCTGAAAGCTTATTCTTGTTTAGGATTTAGCTTTGATTGTACTTCCTCAAACACTTGTATGGCATTTTGATTCTTAATAATATACTAACCCTTTTACTTTGTGTTCTAACGCTCTTTTTATGGAATAAATTTATGTAACCTAAGATTTTTTTTTAACTTGAATAAGAATTTTACTCATATGATGAATTTTAAAAAATAATTGAATTGGATTCTCTTGCTAAATAATTAATTAAAAGATTTAATTATTTGGTTTTAACATAAAAAATAATTTATTCTATGTTGGTTCAGATCTTAATATTAGTTCATCTCTTGTTTTGAATATTTAATCTTAATTATAATTTTATCCACTATAAATTTTATTTTCAAAGAGTAAAAAGATTGATATGACATTTAACTTTTAGATCTTTATGTTTGTAGAATCATTAGTAGTATTGACTCTTACCAACTATTATTTTCTATTTCTCACACATTTATATTCTTAAATATTTTCTTAGTTGTTGTTTAATAATTGAGTATTTTTCAATATTGCACAAAAAATTAATTAAAAAATATTATTTTAGTAAGAAAATAGTTATAAATATATATTATCGTGGGGATATTGTTTTTCCCTCAATTTCAATTCTTTATGTAGACTATTTAATATTACTTTTATTTTCTTGGTATTGGACATTATGGAGTGATAATGTTAATGTATTGTCAATACGGAGGATTCTTATGAAATTGATTTTATTAAACCTTCCTACATATTTTTTATAAGAATTTAATAGATAAAATTTTATTAATTTTAAAATCTTTAATATTAAAAATTAACATTGAAGGTATTGTGGTCCAAAAATAGATTATTGCAGTTATATCCTCTTCCTATGAGTTTTTCCGTTTAATAATATAGGGTTATTTTGGTTTATTAATATTGTATTTATACTTTTATAATAATATAGGCTCTCCTTTTTCTAAATAAATTTGAACAATATAATACGTTCTCAAATTAAATTAGTAATAAGACATTATAATACATTTTCGAATTTAATTAGTAATAAGAATTTTTAAGAGGTATATATATAGCACTTTGTTTCCCATCGAACGACCCCACAACTTACTTTGCTAAATATGCAAACTTATCTAAGATCAACGTGAAATTTTAAGCATTTAAGCTAGGAGAGTGTCTTGTTATTTGGGGGGGGGGGGGAGACCGAAAGAAAGGAAAATGTGGTAATGGATCATGTAGATTACATGTCTTTTCGATAAATTAAGCTCTTAGCAAAAGATACTTACGGGCATAATTCCATGCCTCAGGAAACCCATTCGTGCTGGCCACCACGTCCTCGGTCTTGACATAGAAGTAGCTGAGCCAGAATCGACTATTTGCTTTATCGTCCATCTTCACTACCAAACTCTTACTTTCTCGATGGCGAAGAGGCAACATCGTCCCTCTATAGAAATTAGTTGTGAAGGGGTGCATCAGGTGGCGAAGAGAGATCCCACGACCAGCCAATTCTGCGTATTTCGTCAACATGTGAATAAGTTTGTAGATATAAGGTGAAAGTTGGGCCGGGCAGACGCCGTAGTAGCGGCAAAATTCCTCCACTAATGGGAGAAGTGACGCGACCCAAAATCCATTAAAGGTCGTGATGGCGCCTAACACCGTTGTCAGGCAAGCCAACAATAATTGATTAACTTAATTACTCATTTTAGTATTGTTGAAATCATAATTTCCCTCAATTAAATAATAGGAGATAAAATTTACAGAGTAAATGGAAATGTCTCCACAACTACCCTACTGAACAACCCATAAGTACCCCCAAAACCCGGTGTCACAAGTGCATGAGCATCAATTAGGAAGTAAAATAAAATACAGCATCCGTCCAGAATACAAATTAGACAGGAAAAGTATATAACTAACTCTGAAGGATACTCTGCTTGCTGCGGATCATAGTATAGAATGCAGCTCACCTAAGTCCCACAATAACCGTGCCTCTGTGCCCGCAAGGCCACTAGACATATATGTACATGTACAAAAATGTGCAGCAAGTGTAGTATGAGTACGTAAATCAACGCGTACCCAGTAAGTATCCGGTCTAACTTCGAAGAAATAGTGACGAGAGGTCGACTCCGACACTTACTATGGGCTAACAATAAAATGTCGATGGTATAATTAAGCATGGATTTTCATAATATAGCAGAAAACTCAATAACCGAAAATAATAAACAATCCTCTTACTAATAGAAATTCTCGAATTTTATTCTCATCATTTAACAATTTATATCTCAAGCCAATGAAGTAATGTCAAGTATTACTAGTTTCAAAGAGTTATCACGTGCAAGTCATGTCGAGATCGTACGGCCCGATCCAACATAAATATTTAAACTGTGCACTGTCGAGGGTCGAACGAGATGAATCATAGATGCATCTATCTGCTACCGAGGAGTTCGGCCCGCTCCATAAAAGAGAAAACACATTAAACAACCAATTCAAGATTTATTAAGGGAAAAATATTCCAAGAATTATTAATTTTCATTTAACGGTCAAGTAAATGAAGTTTAACCTTTTTTTACAATTCCTTTATCGAGTTTCTAAATGTTTTAAACAGTAAAATTAACAAGTAGGGCGCAAACATCGTAAGTACAACATGATATGGATCCTAGACTACCCGGACATAAGCATAATAGTAGCTACGCACGGACTCTCGTCACCTCGTGCGTACGTAGCCACCATAAATAAAAGCACATAATAATTTGATTCACCTATGGGGTTAATTCCCTCTTACAAGGTTAGAAAGGAGACTTACCTCGCTCCAAAATTCCATAACCATCTCCAAAGCCTTTCCAACAACTCAAACTGATGCTCATTGCTCCGAAACTAGTCAATAAATGTGATTTATTCCCAATTCCATGCCCAAATTCGTGGTCAAAATTCAAGAATACAAATTTTTAGGTTTTTCTTTAAAATTTCAATTTCTACTAATTTCCATATCTAATCCATAAATAAACCAATTATTTAACTCGCAATAGGTGGGAATTACTTACCTTGACATAGATGATGAAAATCTCCCCTTGAAGCTCTCCAAAAATCACCCAGCCTAATGAAAAATGAAGGAAAATGGCCAAGCCCACATACTTAAAGAAGCCTTCTGCCCAGCGATCGTCGCATCTGCGGACATATTTTTGCACCTGCGGTCTCGCTTTTGCGAGACAAAACTCGCTCCTGCGGAATCTCCCTGGCCAGCAGTCCATCGCACCTGCGGAAGTTCTTCCGCTCCTGCGCAATCGCAGGTGCGACACATCCTAGCGCATCTGCGCATCTTCCGCACATGCGGCAATGGCGTCACTTGTGGGCACACGCAGGTGCGCTGCTCATGTCCGCTCCTGCGACCTTACACCCACGTTGCCCATGTCGCTTCTGCGAGTTTCTTCTCTCTTCTGCGAGGCCGCTTCTGCGGTCAAGCCTCCGCAGAAGCGATTACACCAGCAACCAGATTTTTTTGGTATTTGCTCGTTTCAAAATCCGATCTGTTGATCATCCGAAATCCACCCGAGGCCCCCGGGGCATCAACCAAACCTACCAACAAGTCCCAAAATACTATACAGACTTAGTCGAGACTTCCAATCACATCAAACAATGCTAAAAATATGAATCACACTCCAATCCAAACTTAATGAACTTTGAAACTTCAAACTTCTACAATTGATGCCGAAACCTATCAAATCACGTTCGATTGCCCTCAAATTTTGCATACAAGTCATAATTAACATTACGGACCTACTCCAACTTCCGAAAATCGGAATCTGACCCGGATATCAAAAAGTCCACTCCCGATCAAACTTCTCAAAATTATCCAAATTTTCAACTTTCGCCAAATGACCCTAAAATGACCTACGAGCCTCCAAACCCACTTTCGGACGCGCTCCTAAGGCCAGAATCATCATACGGAGCTATTCCCAAACTCGGAAATCCAAACGGACATCGATAACATTGAAATGCACTTCAACCCAAATTTATGAAATTCTTCCAAATGCCAATCTTCTGTGATAAGCGCCGAAATACTCCGGTCATCCAAAACACGATTCGGGCATACGCCCAAGTCCAAAATCATCATACAAACCTGTTGGAATCTTCAAATCCTGATTCCGAGGTCGTTTACTCAACATCAACCCTTAGTCAATTCCTCCAACTTAAAGCTTCTAAATTTAGAACTTTCTCTCCAAATCAACTCCGAACTTCCCGAATTCCAATTCCGACCACACGTACAAGTCATAATATCCAAAGTGAAGCTACTCATGGCCTCAAACCGCAGAATGACGTGCTAGAACTCAAAACGACCGGTCGGGTCGTTACAAGAAAGGGAAATGATTAGCCTACATAGAACGGATACGCGTAGAATGCGCAGTATCCTGGGCGATAAATCTACACCATGTCGCGCCCCACTGGGAACAGATCGATATGGGTCAGAATTTGAACTTCTCTCTGAAATCAGCAAGAGCAACCGCATTCATAACCGATTCCGAGACCTCAGGGTCATCCTCGGGTAACTTCGAGAAATCTGATCTAGGCTTTTCACTACGAAAAATTATTTCCTCTACCGTAGAGAACCCTTTATCTTCGAGGGCAGCAAAAGCAATGTCGCCGTGAGGAGGCACACGCACCGCCAGTGGAGTAGGATTAGACGCTGCATCAAAACCGGAAGTTGCATTAACCATGGTCTTGAAAGAAGATGTCTAAAGCATAGGAGTGGGAAGCAACGGTTGCTAGAACCAGAGGAATAGGCACGCAATGTCGAAGCAGAATAGAGACTAGGGTTCAATATGGACAACGAAAGAGAGAAGTGCAGGGGATTCGATATCAAATGAAAGCAAAACAAACACAAATGGCCTCAGATCCCTATTTATAAGAATTCGAGCACCAAAATAAGATACCAAGCCATCATTATCCAATGCAGATATCGAAATGGCATAGGTGCAAGAAACGACATAGGGAATCGGGAAAACGCGTCATAATGACGCATGATGTCATGACGTCCTTCCGAAAAAACTCATCCCCAAAGCTTGCAACTTAGGGAAAGTTATGTTGCCATCTCGCCTAAAGCACCGCTATCCAACTTGCTTGCCCAATTTCATCAACAATGACAAACAGAGTCCGCTCACCAAGACCGCCTAACCTCGGCCTTAAAAAGCGGAGGGACTAACTGTATAGGCCAAAAATCTGCCCTTGGAATATTTAGCATAAAATGGCAGTAATGAACGTCGTCGGTCGAGCTCACCTAAGACATAACGTAATTAACGGTCGATGTGTCGATATAAGTTGTTGTCGAGATAGCAATAGAGATCGCAAACAAAATGTCAACAAGGGTTGGGGTCGAGGTCGCGACCGATTATTAGTTATAGGACTTGTAACAGCTAATTTGTCAGAATAGGATATTGAAAAGGGGAATATTCTAGTGAATATTCCTGGTGTTTGTATTATTAGGGTTTTCTAAGAAAATGGTCCCATATTTATAGAAAGAAGAGACAATGAGAAGGGCATGTAATATTAGGGCTGATAAGAACACTTTTGAGAAGAAGACTCCCTGTCGGATAAAATACAAAAGCTACCTTTTTATAAAGATTCTCGTTCATATTGTCACGACCCAAAATCCTTTAAAGGTCGTGATGGCGCCTAACGCCGCTATCAGGCAAGCTAACGATAATTAATTAACTTAATTACTCAATTTAGTATTTTCAAATCGTATTTTCCTTTAATTAAATAGTAAAAGATAGGACTTACGGAGTAAATGATAATATTTCCGCAACAAAAATACTGAACAACCCATAACCACTCCCAAAATCCGGTGTCACAAGTGCAAGAGCATTAACTAGAGAGTAAAATAAAATACGGCATCTGTCCGGAATACAAATTAGACAGGAAAGATATAAATAACTCTGAAGGAGACTCTGCTGGCTGCAGATCGTAGTATAGAATGCAGCTCACCTAAGTCCCCGCAATAACCACGCCTCTGCGCCTGCAAGGCCACTAGACATATATGCACCTGAACAAAAATGTTCAGCAAGTGTAGTATGAGTATGTAAATCAATGTGTACCCAGTAAGTATCTAGTTTAGTATCGAAGAAGTAGTGACGGATGGTCGACTCCGATACTTACTATGGG
Source organism: Nicotiana tomentosiformis (assembly GCF_000390325.3). Taxonomy (NCBI): domain Eukaryota; kingdom Viridiplantae; phylum Streptophyta; class Magnoliopsida; order Solanales; family Solanaceae; genus Nicotiana; species Nicotiana tomentosiformis. The sequence continues at coordinate 56,459,540 of NC_090813.1, read as the reverse complement.
CTAACAATAAAATACCGATACTATACTTAAGTATGGATTGTATGAAATAGCTGTAAACTCAATAACAAGAAGTGGGTGGATAATTCTTTTATTAATAAGGAAATTTTCCAAATTTATTCTCGTCATTTAACAATTTATGTCTCAAGCCAATGAAGCAATATCAATTATTATTAGTTCCAAAGATTTATCATGCACAAGTCATGCCGAGGTCGTATGGCCCGATCCAACATAAATATTTAAAATGTGCATTGCCGAGGGTCGAGCGACGCAAACCATAGATGTATTTATCTGCTACCGAGGTGTTCGGCCCACTTCACAAAAGAGAAAATACATTTACAACAACCAATTCAAGATTGATTAAGGGGCAATTATTCAAGGGAATACCAAATTCTCATTAACGGTCAAGAAAATAAAGTTTAACCTTTTACAGTCCCTTTATCAAGTTTCAGTATGATTTAAGCAATTAAATTAACAAGTAAGGTGCAAACACCGCAAGTATAACATGATCTGGGTCCTAAAGTACCCAGACATAAGCATAATAGTAGCTACGCACGGACTCTCGTCACCTCGTGTGTGTGTGGCCCCCATAAATAGAAGCACATATTAAATCAATTTGCCTAGGGGTAATTCCCTCTTACAAGGTTAGAAAAGAGACTTACCTTGCTCCAAAATTTCATAACCTGCTCCAAAGCCTTTCCAACAACTCAAATCGATGTCTATCGCTCCAAAACCAGTCAATAAATGTGCAAATCCATAAATATATACTCTAATACTAATTATAATTCTATTTACAACAATTTCCAACTCCGCTCGAAAAGTCGATAAAAGTCACCCTCAGGCCCACGACCCAGATTCTGAAAATTTTTGAAGATAACCGTTATCCATAACACTATGAACTCAAATATATGATTTATTCCCAATTCCATGCCCAAATTCGTGGTCAAAATCCAAGAATGCAAATGTCTAGGTTTTTCTTCAAATTCCCAATTTCTACTAATTTTTATGTTTAAATCCATATATAAACCATGTATTTAACTCACAATATGTGGGAATTACTTACCTCGTGAAGGATGACATAATATCACTCCAAAATCTCACCCAAGGTCGGCTCTCATGGAGGAAATGAAATGAAAATGGCCAAACCCTGTTTTATTAAGAAACCTCACTGCCCAGCCACGATTTCTGCTCATGCGGCTCCGCAACTGCGAAAATTACATCGCAAGTGCGGTTCAAGCTCTGCCCAACAGTCCCTGCATCTGCGCCCCATGCAGCACATCTGCGCTTCAGCTTTCGTGATCCTCATGTGCATCTGCGCTCGCACACTTGCGCGTTTGTGCCCGCTTCTGCGGCCCCAGGCCTTTTGGCCAACCTCTGCTTCTACGCCTGCCTTGCCGCTTTTGCGGCATCGCACCTGCGGCCCTTTTTCTGCAAGTGCGATTCCACCAGCAACCAGAAAATCCCAGCATTTTCTTAGTTCAAAAATCGATCCATTAAGCATACGAAACACATCCGAGGCCCCCGGGACCCCAACCAAACATACCAACAAGTCCTAAAATATCATACAAACTTAGTAGAGTCTTTAAATCACATAAAACAACGCTAAAACACGAATCACCATCCAATTAATACTTAATGAACTTTGAAACTTCAAGCTTCTACAATCGATGCCCAAACCTATCAAATCACGCTCGATTGACCTCAAATTTTACATACAAGTCATAATTGACATTGCGGACCTACTCCAACTTTCGGAATCGGAATCTGACCCCGATATCAAAAAGTCCACTCCCAGTCAAACTTTCCCAAAAACATTTAAATTCCCAACTTTCGCCAAATGACCCCAAAATGACCTACGGACCTCCAAATCCACTTCCGGTCGTGCTCCTAAGACTAAAATCACCATACAGAACTATTCTCAGGCTCGAAATCCCAAACGGATGTCGATAACATTGAAATACACTTCAACGTTATTCATAAAATTCTTTTAAAATGCCAACCTTCCACAATAGGCGCTGAAACTCTCTCGGGTCGTCCAAAACCCGATCCGGACATACGCCCAAGTCCAAAATCATCATAAAAACCTGTTGGAACCTTCAAATCCCGATTTCGAGGTCGTTTACTCAAAAGTCAAACATTAGTCAATTCCTCCAACTTAAAGCTTCTGAATTTAGAATTTTCTTTCCAAATCGAGTCCGAACTTCCCGAAGCTCAATTCCGACCACACGTACAAGTCATAATACCTGAAGTGAAGTTGCTCATGGCCTCAAACCCCGAACGACGCGCTAGAGCTCAAAACGACCGGTTGGGTCGTTACATTCTCTCCCACTTAAACATACGTTCGTCCTCGAACGTGCTAAGAACTGTTCTGGAGTTGTCTGAAATCACCGTCTAACACCTCGTGCACCTACCTGATCTACCACAACTCAGTTGAGCACATTAGCTCGAGCCAATCTGAAGATCTTCCCCTTTATTAAGTCAAGTAAGCCTTAGAATCAAATTCCAACATCCGGAATTCTCCACCAGGCCTGTTTCCAACATGCGAACACCGTATCAATCACTACACACTGCACCAAACACGATTGTATACCCTTACTGAATTCTTACCATGCACCGCGTAACTCATTTGCCCAAGGCAATCTTTCCAAAGCACAACAACTAAAATATCCACTGACCCGAAGCCCGAAGTGTACCTCATGACCAATTAAGCCTTGCTTTAACTCTTGCAATACAGCCACGACAGAGAAGATGTGTAGAACTCATAACCACCTGAATCACAATTTATGGAGTCTCTCCTCCCAACAAGAACCATTACCTCATTCTAGACTGAATAACAATATTTACTCTTTAATATGCCTTATATAAATCTGATCGCATTGATCCCAGGTCCAATAATCTCGTGTTACCCAGTACAAGCTGCTCAGGCAATAAGCCACCTCAGATACTGCAAAAGCCTTATATGATGCCACATTGTGCTAACAAGCTACAAACTCGAATGTGATACATAAGGAAAACGAACTCTGGAATGAACTACTAAACCCACGTAACTAATTTAATAATCGAAAAGATGTTATGAACCTTCGACATAAATAAGACACAAAAGACATAATGGGAAATTGTACTCAACGTCACACTGTTGCGGCGTGCAACCTTATCCAACCATGATACCTGTGGCGGCGTGCCACCCGATCCACACATAATAATCTAAAGAAGACACACATCGAGCCGTAACGCTTATACTCACGAAATGCCCGAATATCAACCATAAGCACACCAAGTGCATAATACAAATCCTGAGGAGACAGGTAGCGTCATACGCTATAAAACTCAAGCACAACTAAAGTGCGATATATGATTTGCATCTTGAGAGCCATCCTGCTCACATAACACCACCGCTACGTGGGACCTCAACACATTGTACAAATAACCAAGTCATCTCACAACCTACATGGCACAACGGAGTATTACATGAAATAGCTAGCTACGAAATTAATATCCCACGCCCGAATACTCTTCCATAAAGAATGCTATGCTAAATGAACACACCCAGGTTGGTGTAGAGTACACATCCACATTTGGACCCATCAACGGACCTCAAACCGATTCTGATCATACCATGCTTGGGCAAATAACCTCTCAAGGATCCACAATGACCCTTTTCCCATGACACGCAAGAACAACCGTCGAATTCGGAACAAACTTCCACAATTCACAACCAATTGAATAGAGCGCCTTTTCAGGCCTAAACCCTCACATTAGCGATAGTACAAAAATCTCCATACTTGATTTCAATCTTTAATCAATCAAGTGACTACATATCACACTTATACAATCTTCCCGTGGGATACGTTCCCACAACCTTCCGCACCAGGTAACAAGTCTGTACCTCCATACCGCCGGCCACACTAATGTTGTAAAGCAAATCAAGAATCCGAAAATCAGAACACAAAGCCTCTTATATAGGACACTAATCTCAGGTGATGCTAAAGACAATACCAGCTTATTCTAACCATCTGAATTCTTTCCTGCTCATCCGAGCTCGTGTCATTCTTGTCAACACCGAACTGCAACCTTGATCCTCAGCTTCTGATTTCCATGCCGCTCACTGCACCTAACATGCCAATACGTGAGAGTACGAGAATTCCATAAAAACCTCTGATCCACTAATAGAATAAACACTCTATCATATATCAATCTTTCACTTAACTCATTTCAGGAGAACCATTGCAACACGCGACCGAATTCTCATAACCGCAGAGAATACAACCACAAGTAGTGCTCTAAACCACCATGACTCTTCCGGGATCCATCTACACATAACAGGCCATAATAACTCGAATGCCTCCAAGTAAAATCAATTACGGTGGTCGTCAAGCCTCGCACGTACCACCACAACCACCTGTAAAACTTAACATGTTGAAGGAACTGATCATTGCCACTATCATGCCGATTCAACCATTGCTAATCGATCTGACTTCTTCTAATTTACTCTTATCTTGCCTTAGGAATAGTAATAGCTCTATTCAAAATATGACGAACCCAATCCGCACTCATCCAGAAGGACTCTATTTCACGAGACCACGTTGTCTCAAAACCACAAACCATCTCATACTCGCTTGTACACACATTCGCATCTTCAATTGGTACACCCATTCTGATATTTCCTTTACGAATCCGAAGTTATTTTCTCCCATTCCTCCAATGCTACACCGCAGATCGATGATAACATAGAACACTCCAAGCCCTTTTCATAATCCATTGCAATGCTCGATACTTAACCATACTATGGACTCGAAATCCTTAGGCACCACACTTTATTTTTTTTTGAATCCACTAGGACCGTTGTTGAGAATCACCTACTCTGACTTGTTCCCAAATATGATCAAATTCCAAGGCTCTGCTAGCACATGAACGCCCTCTCAAAGAAGCACCCGGCTGAGTCACCTTTCTAGTACATCACATCTACACGAAGCATAAATCTTGAGTCTTCCCGATGCATGAACATGAATCAATAAGGCCAATTGTAGCACACACTCCTCAAATCCTTTGCTCAAATCACCATTGATGTTTTCTTTCCTTAGTCGTAATAACCCACCAATACACTGATAACCAGAAACCTCATAAGTAGACAATAACGCAATCAAATCGTAGATGGTGGAGCTCTCCCACTTAGCTTGAAGCTACCATTGCATAACCCTAGAACCCACCAAGACTCCTTATTCCCCATTGACATGATCTTGCACAACCAACCCGCTAAATTTCTCGCAACCTTTCTATTAAATATTTCATGAGCACTTTAAATCACTAGCCACATTTACATATTCGATCCCTTACCGGATAGCTGGTAAAATTCTTCGTAGAAGCTCCACCCACACCATGAAACCGCTAATCTGCCCACAGGAGATAAATCACATGTGGAAAGTCCATGCCGACACCTTCCAACGACGATGCACTGAGTACCATTACTATGAAGTCCTTAAACCATCCTGAGCCTATGCTCATTCACCAACTGTACAAGTCCGTTCACTCCTCATGGACATCAACTAAAGGTGCGACAATACATTCCAATCTAAAGTCATGTTGTATCCTTCTTCATATCATACAACTCCTTTCTGTCGTATCCAACCTTTCTCCGTATAGCAACCAATATTCCAAATTAAGCCCGTAGACCTAGTCACTCTCCACCATGAGATCCAAATCACTCTAAACTTTCCTCAACGCGTGTAGCTATCCTACTACATAACCCATATGCTACCCGGCTACTCTCCCACTTTGGTCAGACCCTCTCCTTTAAGCAACTACTCGACTTCTATTTTCTTACACTTGGCCTTCTAGAAGTTTAACCACTGCAAGACACCTCCCACATGTCCTTCCTCATAAATGCCCAGCTGTGGCCGTAAATCAAATCCATCTCCGTAGCACTTGAACTAATAGATCGCTACCACTCTAAACCTCTCCGAAGATCATCCTTCTCGAGCTATCAATGTTAGGAACACCGATTCGATCTTGAACCACAGCACACTGCATCCTCGGATAGCCGCTTCCCCGGCACCATTCACAATACTCTATCCCCAAAGGCGATTTGAAGAAGGCCATAACACCGGTGAACTTAACACATCAATCAAGGACGACGACACCACATCAAGGATGAAGATTCCACCACGCTCGAAAATACCAAGTCTCGTTATTCCATCAACCCAAACCTGAACATTCTTAGTCTGATTGCCTTTTATCCGCTGGAAATAAAACACTAAACCTCTGAATCATGCATTGAGGATAACCTCCTTTCTAATCATTAACTGCCCCTACACATAGACAAGTATCATACCACTATATCAATACTGCGCTATAACAACTCATAGACATCATAGCAACCCGTACACTGTCTCAAAACAATAGAAAATACTGATACTGAGCTGGAACAAAGAACATCCTTCCGCAAGGCGGCGACATTATCCCAATCGAATATGCGGGGAGAAACATCCTGCACCACATTTGTAGTACCATTAAAATTCCTCAATTCCCAATTTATAACAAGCGCTTCACGTTGCATAAGATTGAATAGGAAGGAAATGAAGGCATAAGCCTCAAAGGAATCAAATCGCACGATGAGGAATCAAGAAGGGAAGTGCTCCTAACAGTCCTGTAGCCTCTCGAAGATAAGTACAGACGTCTCCGTACCAATCCGCAAGATTCTACTAGACTCGCTCATGACTCGTGAGACCTAAGTGAACCTAGTGCTCTGATACCATATTGTCACGACCCAAAATCCTTTAAAGGTCGTGATGGCGCCTAACACCATTGTCAAGCAAGCCAACGATAATTAATTAACTTAATTACTCATTTTAATATTTTCAAATCATAATTTTCTTCAATTAAATAGTAAAAGATAGGACTTACGGAGTAAATAATAATATTTTCGCAACATAAATACTGAACAACCCATAACCACTCCCAAAACCCGTTGTCACAAGTGCATGAGCATTAACGAGGGAGTAAAATAAAATACAGCATATGTCCGGAATACAAATTAGATAGGAAAGATATGAATAACTCTAAAGGAGACTCTTCTGGCTGCGAATCGTAGTATAGAATGCAGCTCACCTAAGTCCCCGCAATAACCGCGCCTCTGCGCCCGCAAAGCTACTAGATATATATGCACCTGCATAAAAATATACAGCAAGTATAGTTTGAGTACATAAATCAACGCGTACCCAGTAAGTATCTAGTCTAACCTCGAAGTAGTGACGAGGGGTCGACTCCGACACTTACTATGAGCTAATACTGATATTATACCTAAGCATGGATTGTATGAAACAACTGTAAACTCAATAACAAGAAGTGGGTGAAAAATTCTTTTATTAATAGGGAAATTTTCCAAATTTATTTTTGTCATTTAACAATTTATATCTCAAGCCAATGAAGCAATATCAATTATTATTAGTTCCAAAGATTTATCATGCGCAAGTCATGCCGAGATCGTACGACCCGATCTAACATAAATATTTAAATTGTGCACTGCCGAGGGTCGAACGGCGCGAACCATAGATGCACCTATCTGCTAACGAGGAGTTTGGCCTGCTCCACAAAAGAGAAAATACATTTACAACAACCAATTCAAGATTTATTAAGGTGCAATTATTCAAGGGAATACCAAATTCTCATTAACGGTCAAGAAATTAAAGTTTAACCTTTTACAATCCATTTATCAAATTTCAGTATGATTTAAGCAATTAAATTAACAAGGTGCAAACACCGCAAGTATAAAATGATCTGGGTCCTAGACTACCCGAACATAAGCATAATAGTAGCTACATAAGGATTCTCGTCACCTCATGTGTACGTAGTCCCCACAAATAGAAGCACATATTAAATCAATTTGCCTAGGGGTTAATTCCCTCTTACAAGGTTAGAAAAGAGACTTACCTCGCTCCAAAATTCCATAACCGGCTCCAAAGCCTTTCCAACAACTCAAACCGATGCCCATCGCTCCAAAACTAGTCAATAAATGTGCAAATCCATAAATATATACTCTAATACTCATTATAATTCAATTTACAACAATTTCTAACTCCGCTCGAAAAGTCAATAAAAATCATCCTCAAGCCCACATGCCCGGATTTCGAAATTTCTGAAGATAACCGTTACCCGTAATACTACCAACTCAAATATATGATTTATTCTCAATTCTATGCCCAAATTCGTGGTCAAAATCCAAGAATGCAAATATCTAGGTTTTTCTTCAAAAGAAGAATCCCAATTTTTACTGACGTTCATGTTTAAATCCATATATAAACCATGTATTTAACTCACAATATGTGGGAATTAATTACCTCATGAAGGATGACAGAATAGCACTCCAAAATCGCACCCAAGGTCGGCTCTCAAGGAGTAAATGAAATGAAAATGGCCAAACCCTATTTTATTAAGAAACCTCACTGCCCAGCCATGATTTCCGCTTCTGCGGTCCAATAGCCGCTCCTGCGGCTCCGCACCTGCGAAAATTCCATTGCAGGTGCGGTTCAAGCTCGGCCCAACAGTCCCCGCATCTTCACCCCATGCAGCGCATCTGCTCTTCCGCTTCCGCGATCCTCATGCGCATCTGCGCTCGCGCACCTGTGCATTTTTGCCTGTTTCTACAGCCCTAGGCCTATTGGCCACCTCCACTTCTGCGCTTGCCTTGCCGCTTTTGCGGCATCACACCTGCGGCCCTTTTTCCGCAGGTGCGATTCCACCAGCAACCAAAAAATCCCAACATTCCCTTAGTTCAAAAATCGATCCGTTAAGCATTCAAAACTCACCCGAGGCCCCCGGGACCTCAACCAAACATACCAACAAGTCCTAAAACGTCATACGAACTTAGTCGAGCCTTTAAATTACATCAAAAAATGCTAAAACATGAATCACCCTCCAATTCAAACTGAATGAACTTTGAAACTTCAAACTTCTACAATCGATGCCAAAACTTATCAAATCACGTGCGATTGACCTCAAATTTTGCATACAAGTCATAATTGACATTACGGGCCTACTCAAACTTCCAGAATCGTAATCTGACCTCGATATCAAAAAGTCCACTCCCGGTCAAACTTTCCCCAAAACCTTTAAATTCCCAACTGTCGCCAAATGACCCCAAAATGACTTAAGGACCTCCAAATCCACTTCCGAACGCGCTCCTAAGACCAAAATCACCATACGGAACTATTTCCAGGCTCGGAATCCCAAACAGATGTCGATAACATTGAAATACACTTCAACGTTATTCATGAAATTCTTTCAAAATGCTAACCTTCCACAATAGGCGTTGAAATGCTCCCGGGTCGTCCAAAACCACATTCAGGCATACGCCCAAGTTCAAATTCATCATACGAACCTATTGGAACCTTCAAGTCCCAATTTCGAGGTCGTTTACTCAAAAGTCAAACATTAGTTAATTCCTCCAACTTAAAGCTTCCGAATTTAAAATTTTCTTTCTAGATTGACTCTGAACTTTCCGAAACTCAATTCCGACCACACGTTCAAGTCATAATACCTTAAGTGATGTTGCTCATGGCCTCAAATCGCCGAACGACGTGCTAGAGCTCAAAACGATTGGTCAGGTCGTTACACATATTATTCCCCACTTTTTTACCAGATCTAAGGATTGTTTATGCAAATCTTGGATCTATCTGTCATTCACCATTGTCAGGCAGAATATTCACCTTGTCCATTCATTATCGGGTGAATCATTCTCTTTATTCATATGAATACCATTTATTGACACTTATTGCTAGATATATCTCATTTAGTGTTCTTGTTTGAAGAGTATTTCAGATTTATTGACATCAATCATATGCAAACTCAACCCCATATATCTTGCATCCTTATGCTTAATATCAAGAGTCATTATCCTTAACTAGATTTGACCCGTCATTATATAAATTTAATAGTTTAACTAGAGATTATATTTCTTGGTCAAACAATTTGGCGTCGTCTGTGGGGATTTTCTAGCTAAGCTTTTTAGTTTCTTCTAGATCTACAACTGGCACTGATTGCTGACGTAAAAAAAAGAACCTTTTTCTCTCCGCTTGCATAGATCTAACATGGGAGTAACAGAGAAGAAAGAGTAAGAATTATGAGTGGCCTCCCAACCAACCTCATGGACATCATCCACGAGAGCTCGGAGGTAGTGGACGAGGACACAACACCCAATGCCTCTCCTAGGCAAGGTGAATCACTGCCTCCCTATTGCAGCATCACGAAATCCCTTGGCAAGACAGCCTCCACATCCATGGGAGAGGAAGCGCCGCCACCGATAAAGAAGCTCCTCGAAGCCTGGTTAACTGATACACTAACTAGCATCCTCAATAAGTCCGTTCAGGGCGTGGCCGCAGCGACTGTGAGGACCTGTGCTATGCCACCAGAGAACGAGAGACATGATCAAATTCCCCCCTCCCCCCGCAACAACAGGTATCACTCACAATGTCGTTAATAATGCAGGTAATGACGCACTCACAACCGTTCTAAAAAGGATGGAAGAAATGAAAATTGAGAACAAGGCACTTTGGGACCAAATGAGAGAGCACCGAGAAATGGTCGATAAAATACCTGGCATTCCTAAGTTATTACCAAAGAGAGATGTCGGTCGGTTCGTCGAGCAGCCATACAGCGACGGCGCTGTCCCGCACGCCATAGAGAATACTTTTAAAATGCCACCCTACTTGAAAATATACGATGGCACGACCGACCCCGAGGACCATGTAACCCACTACGTCATCGCCGTGAAAGGCAATGACCTCACAAAGGAACAAGTATCCTCCGTTCTGCTAAAGAAATTCGGCGAAACCCTCATGGGAGAAACACTAACCTGGTACTCATAGCTACCAGCCCATTCCATCGAAACTTTCGAGGAAATGGCCGATAAATTCGTAACAACCCACGCCGGGGCCAAAAAGGCCGAGGCGAGAGTGAATGATATCTTTGCTATCAAATAGTCGCCAGGAGAAGGACTTAGGGATTTCCTCGCCCGTTTTAACCGAGTGAGAATGACTTTGCCCAATGTATCAGAAGGAATAACGGTCGCCGCTTTTAAAAATGGACTAAACAGAAATGGTTCGAGAGAGAAATACATAATGCATATTGTGCCGAAGTTCGAGCAGACGAAGACGACCTCAATGGGCCAACTCATCGACTGACCTCAGTACAAGCAGAATCCAAAAAAGATCGAAAAAGTGATATCAGAAGAGATTCGACAACCTCACGGCCAAACCGGGACCGACATCTCCCATATGTCAGAACTACCGCTCTAACCTCATCCCGCCATGAAGAAGGCCCACCCCGGGCAAGAACAGGGACTCACCGGTATGAAAGAGGTATGCCCCCTTTATTATCTGTTCACAATTTCTGCGTGTAAACTACAGAGATCGTCTACGCCCTGGAGAATCTCGGGTCAAATATGAAGTGGCCGCAAAAGATGAAGTCAGATCCGAATACCAAAACCGAAGATTGCATTGCCCTAAGACAGGAGATCGTAAATATGCTGCGACAAGGGCACCTCAAAGAACTGCTGAGTGATCGGGGAAGAACTAACTTTGCCAGGGGACGCGAACAACATCAAGGACTGCCAAAGCTGCCCTCACCAGCCCGCACCATCCACATGATCATCGGCAGTGAAAATGATGCTTCCATCAACAGCGTAAAATTTACCACGACCCACAAGCTCAAATGGTCGATCACCTACGAATGGTATGACGAACTCGAAGAAAGTATCATCTTCGATAAGTTAGATACCAACGGTTTGGCATTCCCTCACTATGACGCTCTTGTTATTACTTTACGAATTTTAGATACCGACGTAAGACAGATTATGGTAGATGGCAAAAGCAGCGCGTGTATTATCCATCCACGCGTACTCACATAAATGAAACTCGAGGACATAGTACTACGCTACATCACACTAACGGGTTTTAATAATGCAGTTGAACGAACATCTGGCGAGATCACACTCCCCATCCTGGCAGGTGGTTTCACTCTAGAGACCACATTCCACATCATGGATCAGGACATGGCATACAACACTATAATAGGGCGACCGTGGATACACACCATGAGAGCTATACCTTCCAGCTTGTACCAAGTCATCAAATTTCCAACTCCATAGGGGATATTCAACATACGCGGGGAACAACATATATCTCAAGAATGCTATCGCATCGCCCTAGACTGCACGACCACTCAACTAATAAAAGACAAAGAGAAGGCAGCATAGCAATCAACAGGGTCGAGGTCGGTAGACGACGACATCAAAGACTCCGATGTGGTCGAGGCTGCAGGATCGACTATAGAGGACCTCGACCCCGTTCAACTAGATGTCAACGATCTCAGCAAGAAAGCTTACATCGGCTGCAAACTCCAAGAGCCAGGTAAGTTTCGCAAATTCTTAATTGCTAATGCGGACCTGTTTGCTTTTAGCCATGCAGATATTCCAGGTATCCCAAAAGACATCGCTACACACAGATTGAATGTTGATCCACTCTATCCCACAGTAAGGCAGGTTTGACGTAAGTTCAATTCCGCAATCAATGACGCGGTGCGCGAAGAAGTGGAAACATTATTGGAAAATGGCTCTATCAGAGACTCGAAGTACCCTCAATGGGTCGCCAACATGGTCATGGTAAAAAAGAAAAATGGCAAGTGCCATATATGCGTGGATTTCACCGACCTGAACAAAGCTTTCCCCAAGGATTCATTTCCACTACCTCATATAGACCAACTTATCGATGCAGCAGCCGGACATGAGTTCCTGAGTTTCCTGGATGCCTGCTCGGGCTACAACTAGATCCTTATGGATGAAGCGGACCAGGAAAAGACCACCTTCATCACCCACCAAGGGACATACTTCTACAGGGTCATGCCTTTTGGACTGAAAAATGCCGGGGCAACGTACCAGAGACTGGTGACAAAAATGTTCAAAGAACAACTCAGAAAGACGATGGAAGTATACATCGACGACATGCTAGTCAAATCCAAAAAGAAAGAAGATCACATCGATCATTTAAGAGAAGCCTTTAGCATACTCAGGCAATACGACATGAAGTTGAACCCCGAAAAGTGCACATTCAGCATAGCCTCAGGAAAATTCTTAGGTTTCTTAGTGTTGCAGCGGGGTATCGAGGTCAATCCCGACCAAATCAAGTCCATCAAGGGTATACCAGAGCACTTGACCACCAAAAAACAAGTTCAAAAGCTAACCGGCCATATCGCCGCCCTGTCAAGGTTCATCTCGCGGTCCTCTGATAGGTGCCATAAATTCTTCGGCGTACTTAAAAAGGAAAATGCCTCCAATAGACCCCTGAATGCATCAAGAATTGAATGAGTTGAAGGTATACCTATCCTCACCATCATTGCTCTCAAAACTGGAACCGGGACAGCCTCTCCTCATCTATCTCGTCGTATCCAAATTAGCTATGAGCGCAGTCCTAGTCCAAGAAAATAAAGGTATGCAATCTCCCATCTATTACATTTTCAAGACACTAGTCGACACCGAGATGAGGTACCCTCACCTTGAAAAACTGGCTCTGGCCTTAGTCATAGCTTCACGGAAGCTTAGACCGTATTTCATAGGCCATCCCATCTTGGTCGTCACGACTTTCCCCTTAAGAAGCATTTTACACAAACCCGAACTTTCGGGCATATTGGCCAAATGGGCCATCGAACTAAGCGAGCACGATATCACATATCGACCGCGAAAGATGATAAAATCTCAGGTCCTCACCGACTTCAGTGCGCACATATTGCCCGAAGTCAAAAATGAAGCCCTTCACACTTCTCAAACACACGACCTCTGGGTCCTATACATCGACAGCGCATCTAACGCATTGGGGTCCGGGTTGGGACTCGTACTTAAAGTCCCAACAGGCGAAGTGATTCGCCAGTCCATAAGGTGCCCGAACATGACTAACAACGAGGCTGAGTATGAGGCTGTAATTGCAGGACTAAGACTAGCACTCCAATACGGGGCAAAGCGGCTAAGGCTGTGCTGCGATTCTCAGCTCATGGTCAACCAAGTCACAGGGACTTTCCAAATCAAGGAGCAGAGGTTACAAAAATACCAGACCGAAATTTGCAAACTACTACCCGAGTTCGACGAATGTCAGCTCAACCAGATTCCCCAAGCATAGAATATCGAGGCAGACGGCCTCGCCAAATTGGCAGCAGCCACCAAAAACATCGCAACCGGGGACCAAAGTATGGTGCACCTCCTCAATTCATCGATAGACCAAATCGAGGTAAGAACCGTAAACCTAACTTGGGATTGGTGCAACCGTATTGCTATATATTTGCAGGACGGTATACTCCCCAATGATAAAAAGAAGCCAAGAAACTGCGAACGCAAGCAGCCAGGTATAGCATCATTCACAACGACCTATAAAAAAGGACATATGGCAGCCCCCTAGCGAAATGCTTGGGCCCAAATCAGACGCGGCACGTCCTTGAAGAAGTGCACGAAGGCCACTGTGGAGCTCACTCCGAAAATCGAGCGTTGGTCAGGTACCTCATACGAGTAGGATACTACTGGCCCACCATGAAAAATGAAGCTGCAGATTTTGTGAAAAAATGCGAGCAATGCTAGAAGTATGCCCCAATGATCCTCCTAGCAGGCGAACGACTACACTCAGTGACTTCCCCTTGGCCGTTCATCAAATGGGGAATGGATATCATGGGCCGCCTCTTGGCCGGATGAGATAATGCGCGATTTCTCTTGGTTTTAACTGATTATTTCTCTAAATGGGTGGAAGCATGAGCATTCGCCCAGATACATGAACAGGAAGTAATCGCCTTCACATGGAAAAATATCATATGCCATTTCGGTCTCCCCCAAAGAAATCATCTGCGACAACGGACCTCAATTTGTAAGAAAGAAGGTCGCCAAATTTCTTGAAAAATGGCACATCAAAAGAATACTGTCAATGCCTTACCACCCCGCAGGTAACGGGCAAGGGGAATACTCCAACAAGTCAATACTGAACATCATGAAAAAGAAACTCGAAGACGCCAAGGGACTGTGGCCGGAGGTATTACCAGAAGTACTCTAGGGCTGCCGGACAATGCCAAAAGTGAGCACCGGAGAAATGCCATACTTGTTAGTCTATGAGACTGACACAGTAATACCAGTCGAGGTCGGGGAGCACAGTCTAAGGTACTTCTGCGAGAGCGGATCCCAGAACGATGACGGTAGAATACAAAATCTCGATGAGGTCGAGGAACGAAGAGATATGGATTACATAATAATGGTCTCCCAAAAGCAACAAGAAGAACGCTACTATAACAAGAGGGCAAAGATCAAGCCACTTAAAGTAGGGGACTACGTGCTTAAAGCCAAAACACAAGCAAGCACAGACCCGCGAGAAGGCAAACTAAGAACAAACTGGGACGGCCCCTACAAAATCACGGTAGCAGCAAGCAAAGGGTCATTCACACTAGAAACAATGGAAGGAAAGCGACTACCAAACAACTGGAACATTACACACCTCAAGTACTTCAACTTTTAAAAGGACGAGGTCCCCAAAGTCGCACTCTTTTTCCCTCGCTCGAGTTTTGTCCCAATTGGGTTTTCTCGAGAAGGTTTTTAATGAGGCAATGATGGGGATACTTCAAAATTGAAGGACTCAGATGGAAAGCACCGCACAATCAGTTCATTGCTCAGTCTCTCACTATCTTTCCAGCTCGACCAATGAATGGACTAGATAGATTGGGACTGAACTACGAGCCAGTGCCCGGAAAATATGTAGATCTCTCCAAAAGTATGAATAAAGCACAAGTACATGAAAGTTTCTCTACTCTCCAATTAAAGGTTACATTCGACCTCGTTCGAATTAACACCTATTCGGCCCACGGACTCAATTAATTAAAGGTTACATTCGACCTCGTTCGAGTTAACACCTAGTCGGCCCACAACCTCAATTAATTAAGGTTACATTCGACCTCGTTCGAATTAACACCTATTCGGCCCATGACCTCAAATAATTAAAGATTACATTCGAGCTCATTCGAATTAACACCTATTCGGCCCACTGCCTCAACTAATTAAAGGTTATATTTGACCTTGTTTGAGTTAACACCTATTTGGCCCACGACCTCAATTAATTAAAGGTTAAATTCGACCTCGTTCGAATTAACACCTATTCATCCCACAGCCTCAATTAATTAAAGGTTACATTCGACCTCGTTCGAATTAACACCTATTCGGCCAACGACCTCAACTAATTAAAGGTTGCATTCGACCTCGTTCGAGTTAACACTTACTCAGCCATGGCTTCAATTAATTAAAGGTTACATTTGACCTCGTTTGAATTAACACCTATTCGGCCCACGGCCTCAATTAATTAAAAGCTACATTCGACCTCGTTCGAATTAATACCTATTCGGGCCACGACCTCAACTAATTAAATGCTATATTCGACCTCGTTCGAGTTAACACCTACTCGGCCCACGACCTCAATTAATCAAAGGTTACACTCGACCTCGTTCGAACAAACACATGTTCGGCCCACGGCCTCAATTAATTAAAGGTTACGTTTGAGCTCTTTTCGAATTACTACCTCCTCGGCCCACAGCCTTAACCAAATTAAGGCTACCTTCAACACCGTTTAACCCACTCAAGTATGTTATGACAAAGGCAATCAAGCAATAAAATCAGAAAAGCGTACAAATTCGAACAAAGAAAAGAAGTCAAGTACGAACAATAAAACTAACACTTTCATTAAGAATATTTTTTACCAAGGCTGCACGCCTACAAAAAGTTCACATGCCCGTGACTAAAATAAAAAAAAATAACTAATCACCACCCGGCTCAGCAGTGTCACCCGTTTGATCATTAAGACCGTCTTCACCCACCTCATCACCATCACCAACGGGATATTCATCCTTGTACCAGGCATCTTATGCAATCCGGTCCACGCTCGCACCCTCCTCGTCATCACCAGCTTCCAGTGTAGCGGGGTAATAGCCATAAGCAAACCAAGATTTACATGCCTTAGCACGTGCATTCTCAAAGTCGACTTCTGAAATAGCCCCCGCCCTCATCAGATCCCTGAATATATCCAGTTGGGCCTCGGCTTGAATCCATTCCTCGTACAGATCCTGAGGAACATTAGGAAAAGCAGAAGTGCGGGATGAGGATGGCTGAGCCAACAACTGTGCCTTTTCGTCCTATAGGGCAACAACTCGATCACCAAGGCCCGCAACCTCTTCTTCTAACTCCCCTATCCGCTTATCAAGACGCTCCTCTCTGAGCCTAGCTGTCTCCAAAGTGTAATCCTGCTCAGAACGGAGAACGCGGATCGTGTCCTCTAAAGTTTCCACTTTCCTCGCAGTTGATAACCGGGCCGACTCCGCCTTCTCCAAACCCATCACCTTCTTAGCAACCTCGTCACTTAAAGCAACCACTCGAAGTTGACACTTCTCCAGCTCGGCATGCAACGAGACCACTTGGGCCTGAAGGTTGGCGCATTGGGCCTCAACCCCCCTGCTCACCTCGAGCTCCTCTTCTTTTTCCTTCAATGCCCCCACGAGCTCACTACATTTTCTGATGACCTTCACCAATTCGTCATACTTCTCCTTTAGCTCGTTTCGGAGAGACCGAAAGTTGATACTCCCACTAAGCAGCCTGCAAAGCTCGCGGTGCTTATCACGATACTCGTGATATTTTCGCTATATCTTTTGGAAAATGTCCTTACACCTCTCCTATCGGCGAGAGCTTTCGGTCTCCAAGATCACGGTCTGAAAAGAAATCCAGAGTGAGTAAGAACAAAATCATATTCGACATGAAAAACGAACATAAAAATGAAATACCAAACTTACTCTAAGAGTAAGGTCGGCTATGCTCTTTGACAAACTGGAGTCCTTCAGTTTCTCGAGGGTCTTACCCTCCAAATCAAAATAGAGGGGACCAAGCGAAGGGACCACATCCTCTGTATTAACTAGCAGATCAAGGTCCAGAGGGATCGCAATGGTCCGCGTGGTCCCCTCTAATCTCACCTCGAGCTGAGTGAGTCTTTGTCCCATCATCCTAACCTCCTCGGCATCCATATCGGAGCCTATCTCGTAACCCTCTTTGGCTACACTTTTGCCATTCATGTCAACCTTAGAGAAAGGACCCTCGGCTGGTAACGAGGTCGATGGTTCACCCCATTGTAAGGCATCAGGGACTCTCGCCAACAGCCCTTCAAAATTCATTTCGGCCTCATGGAGCAACGTACAAACCTCAGCCCCTGACGACTGTAGAATTGTGGGCAATAGCTCGGCATCATCTCCGAGGTCTGTGGTCACCGTTTCTTTGATGACGAAATCCTCCATTGCCGAACTCCCTGCACGGACAGCTCCCTCGTCGATATCTACAGATTGCCTCTTGCGGGGGAGCAGATTATCATCATTCGGCGATGACCCTTTCTCATCGTCCTCGTCAATCAAATGACTCAGAGGGGAAGTTGAAAGTCCCGTTGCAGGAGTAGTCGATGACCGAGCAGGCCTCACCACAGTGGAAGGAACAAAAACGGTTTTCCTCTTGCGAAATGCCGAAGCAGGAGCCTTCTGCCTCCTCGAAGACCCTCAGGCTGTAAAAGAGATTAGAACATCAACTCTTACTTAAAGTCATAATGATCAGGCAACCACAAGGTCAGAACGGCATAGGTAAAATATCACTGTATAGATGAACACGGACGGACAAACTCACCGGTCGCTGAAAGCTTAGGCTCGAACTTCTTGATAAAGGCCGGCCATACATGAACCCTCACTGTGTGAGGCAGGACCTGGCTAACCCAGTCGTGAATATCCACAACCAAAAGAGGGGGCGAAGTCTCAGCTAAACAAGGAAAAGGCAGAATGTCAAGCTACAATCAAAACGGGCAAATTAAGCGATTAGCAAAAGATACTTACGGGCATAATTCCATGCCTTGGGAAACCCATTCTCATTGGCCACCACATCCTCGGTCTTGACGCAGAAGTAGTTGAGCCAGAATCGATGATTTGCTTTATCGTCTATCTTCACTACCAAACTCTTACTTCGTCAATGGCGAAGATGCAACATCGACCCTCTATAGAAATTAGGTGTGAAGAGGTGCATCAGGTGGCGAAGAGAGATCCCACGACCAGCTAATTTCACGTATTTCGTCAACATGCAATTACGTTTGTAGATATAAGGTAAAATTTAGGCCGGGCAGACGCCGTAGTAGCGGCAAAATTCCTCCACCAGTGGGAGAAGGGGAAAGACGTAGCCTACATAGAACGGATATGCGTAGAATGCGCAGTATCCTGGGCGATGAATCTGCACTACATCGTGCCTCTCTAGGACCAGATTGATATGGGACAGAATTTTGAACTTCGCCCTAAAATCAGCAAGAGCAACCGCATTCATCACCGATTCCGATACCTCAGGGTCGTCGTCGGGTAACTTTGAGTAATCGGATCTAGGCTTTTTACTACGAGGAATTATTTCTTCTACCATAGGGAACCCTTCATCTTCGAGGGCAGTAAAAGTGTTATCACCGTCAGGAGGCACACACACTGCCAGGGGAGTAGGATTAGACGCCGCACCAGAACTGGAAGTTACATTAACCATGGTCTTGAAAGAGGATGCACAGGAGTGGGAAGCAACGATTGCTATAACCAGAGGAATGGGCATACAACGATGAAGCAGAATAGAGACTAGGGTTCAATATGAAAAACGAAAGAGAAAAGTGCAGGGGATTCGATATCAGATGAAAGCAAAACATACACAAATGGCCTCAGATCCCTATTTATAAGAATTCGAGCACCAAAACCAAGAAACCATGCCATCACTATCCGGCGCAGATATCGAAATGATAGAGGTACAAGAAACAACATAGGGCGTCGGGAAAATGCATCATAATGACTCATGATGTCATAACGTCATTCTGAAAAGACGCATCCCCAAAGCTTGCAACTTACGGAAAGTCATGTTGCCACCTCGCCTAAAGCACCGCTATCCAACTTGCTCGCCCAATTTCATCAACAACGACAAACAGAGTCCGCGCACCAAGGCCGCCCAACCTTGGCCTTAGGAGGGACTAACTGTATAGGCCAAAAATCTGGCCTCGAAATATTTAGCATAAAATGGCATTAATGAACGTCATTGGTCGAGCTCGCCTAAGACATAACGTAATTAAAGGTCGAGGTGTCGATATAAGACGTGGTCGAGATAGAAATAGAGATCGCAGTCAAAATATCAACAAGGGTCGAGGTCGAGATTGATTATTAGTGATAAGACTTGTAAAAATTAATTTTTCAGAATAGGGTATTGAAAAGGGGAATATTCTAGTGAATATTCCTGGTGTTTGTATTATTAGGGTTTTCTAAGAAAATGGGCCTGTATATATAGAAAGAAGAGACAATGAGAAGGGCATGTAATATTGGGGCACAATGAGAAGGGCATGTAATATTGGGGCTGATAAGAACACTTTTGAGAAGAAGACTCCCTGTCGGATAAAAACACAAAGGCGTACCTTTTTATAAAGATTCTCGTTCATATTATTTCTCACTTTTCCACCAGATCCAAGGATTGTTCATGCAAATCTTGGATCTATCTGTCATTCACCGTTGTCAGGCAGAATATTCACCTTGTCCATTCATTATCGGGTGAATCATTCTCTTTATTTATATAAATGCCATTTATTGACACTTATTGCTAGATATATCTCATTTATTGTTCTTGTTTTAAGAGTATTTCAGATTTATTGACATTAATCATATGCAAACTCAGCCCCATATATCTTGCATCCTTATGCTTAATATCTAGAGTCATTATCCTTAACTAGATTTGACCCGTCATTATATAAATTTAATAATTTAACCGGAGATTATATTTCTTAGTCAAACAGTGCCTTAGAGCTCTTTTACACTTCTCCTAATTATTCCAAAAGCTTATTTAATTAATGATTTAAGTAGTTGATTGAGTCGGTAATTGTGTCCTAGTGACTTATCTATTCCCGGAAAAAAGTCCAAAGGTTCCAGAACTTTTTTATTATTGAAAATATTTACCGTGAATGTACAATTGAAGCAGTATTAGTGTTTTAACAAAGGTTTCAAGTAAGGGCTTATGTCATGAGAGTCTTTAAATGATTGCTTGGTAACTTCCTTTTTCTTTTTTGCAACGATAAAGTTCGAGTTAACTTGCATGAACCTTAATTATTCCACTGCATAGCTACTATCATCTATTATTTTTTGTCCTCATTAGGATTTGAACCTTGATTTTCAACGTTTATACTATTTCAATGATCACTAGACTATACTCTCGGGTACGATTTCTTGGTGACTTCTTTAGTTTCTTTGGTCAGAAAATCGCTATTACTGCTCTTTTTACTATCTTTTCTTTTGCCATTGTCCCATGTATAGTGTATACCTTAAGATGGATTCAAATTCTGTGCTTTGGTGAACCTACAGTTCAACAATGTCCACTAAAAACTTTTTGAGTATATATAACCTACAACTTGTGGGATTACATCGGGTCTGTTGTTGTTGTTGATATATAACCTACCGCTTCATCAATGTTTCTTAAGTTAATTGAGGAATTGACTAGGAGGCATGTGGTTATATATGGACAGTCTCATTGAGCATGTATATATTTATTGGCTAATTATGATATTCTCACTATAACTTGCCACTTTTTCAATTTTTTGTTGTAATTGCAGCGAACATGTGCTATTTGCCTTGGGAGTAGGAAACCTGGGAATGATCAGGTCATATTCACTGCTGAATGCTCCCACTCCTTCTACTTCAGCTGCATCGCAAACAGTGTTAAGCATGGAAACTACCTCTGCCCTATCTGCAGATGCAAATGGAAAGAGATTCCTCTCATGTCGTCCTTCAGTACTGATACAACCATTAACAATGCAGGACGGACTCGTGTCTCTCTACTTGAAGATCAACCACCGGTATCTCTGCCCCTTCCCGAGCCCCTTCACTTCTCTGATGATGAACCTCTTCCCAGCATTACCGTGGATCAGACCTCCTCCCCTTCCACCATTCATTCAGAAAGAATAGTCTTGAGAGCTTTTTCAGAATTTCCTGTTGTTGCTGCTTCTGAGGCTGTGTCAAGATTTGTTGTTCTTGTTGGAGTAAGGGCACCTCCACTTGCTGATGATGCTCGGCACCGAGCGCCTATCGACCTGGTCACAGCTCTAGATGTTAGTGGCAACATGGCTGGATCAAAATTGGCTCACTTGAAGCAAGCAGTTTGTTTTGTCATAGATAACTTGGGACCTTCTGGCCATCTAGCTATTGTTACCTTTTCATCAGGAGCTCAAAGAAACTTCCCCTTGCAAAGGATGATAGAGCAGGGACGTCGAGAGGCTGCACAGGCTATCAATTCCATCTCAGCTAATGGTGGAACAAATATCGTAGAAAGACTCAAGAAAGGAGTTCGAGTTCTTGAAGAAAGGCGTGAAATGAATCCAGTTGCTAGTATTGTTCTCTTGTCAGATGGGAGAGACACCTATAACGGAGATAATGCCAACCAACGTCATAGTCCTCGGAATCGTAGATCCTCGAATGCAACATCAGGTCCAGAATATCTGAATCTATTGCCTTCTTCCATTTGTCCTCGCAATAGCGAAGCACTAGCAGCAGACCAACTGCCAACTTTTCATGTACATACATTTGGGTTTGGTTTAGACCATGATTCTTCTGCTATGCATGCTATCTCAGATGCATCCGGTGGTACATTATCAATCATTGAGATAGTTGGTACTGTTAAAGATGCCTTTGCAATGTGTATTGGTAGTCTCCGCAGTGTTGTAGCTCAGGAATTAAAACTTACTGTTAGGTCAGCATCACGTGGAGTGAAGTTTCTGAACAAGGAAAGCGAGGACTAATATGTTGGAAAACGTATCAGGCTAATAGAAGAAAAAAAATATTTAAAAGATAAAAATAATAAATTGCACAATAGAAGATTTACGTGGTTCGGCAATTTTTACCTATTCCACAGCCATACAAAAAATAACTCTTTATTAACTGAAGAGAGAAAGAAGAAGTTGAAGGATGATTTGCAAATGAAAATGTATACCTCCTTTTATAGGAATTTGAATGCCGAGTCCGAAACCAAAATATGGTTCTTTTGGACTCAAAGAACCAAAATATGTGGAAAACAAAACTTAGTGATAATTGTATATATAACGCCCTTTTAAAGGGCGCTATACCTTAACGGTCATTTGCCCAGTTAAGTATAGCACCCTTTTAAAAGGCGCTATATATATTATGTGGGCCAACCAATAATTCTTCTGGTCTTAACTGACATAACAATAATTCAACTAGGTATAGCGCCCTTATTTAAAGCGCTATACCTAAAATAATTGTACCCCGGATTGGTTTTTACCTTATTTAAAGAGGTTAAGGATTTTCTAAAAATCCATTCATAAATATTCTCAAGTTTTCTGAAATATTTCTTCGTTAAGTTGTTTTGCATTTTGTCATAATGTCTGAAGAGCGAAGAATAAGGGTTTCATTATATTGGGGGGTGGGATTGTGGGGAGGGGTGAGGTTGTGGTGGCGAATAACTCAGTAATCTATAGTTTATCTCCACAGTGTCATGTTAAGTTGCCACTTACAATGGAGTACGATACATTGATATCGTTGTTATGTAAAAAAAATGAGTGTGAGCAAACGTTCAGTGAACCTTAAAGTAACCGGAATATATCTGTATTCTGTCACTCCACAAAGGGTTGCTTGTTATGCTGAGTTTAACATCGAGGACAATGAAACTCTGAGAGATTTTTTGAGGACTCCGGATGAATACCGGGAATTTCTTGTGATAAAAATATTAGAAATGTACGTCAAGGTTGAAGACGTTTGCAATAATGAGGTTGCGTAAAGAAGGGATATCCATCAGTCATCGGGTGGTTATTTTGGAGCAGTTTTAGCCGAACATGTTCCGCCTGAAAGAGTTTGGCCTGATCTAAACTTATCTCCACGGGCGAATGAGGAGCGAGGTACCCCCTGTGGAATAACTTGTAAAATTTATATCCCCTCTCGAGATGACTCGCGTACCATGAGGAGTACAACAAAAATAAACATTGTAAAATTATTTCCTCGCTCCTCATGGTACGCGAGTCATCTCCACGGGCGAATGTTGTGAGATCATGGTACGCGAGTCATCTCCAGATGTATACAAGGTAGTCTGTCGTAGATGGTTTACGGGTTGTAATTAGATGCTGCATGCGAGGAAGAAGAAAACAAATATATGGGTTATGGGTAAATACATTGGCACCCACAATTGTGAAATGGACACATTCAGTGGGAATCATTTTAACTTGAATGTTGCTTGATTTCTCTTGTCTTGATTCCACACATTGAAACGCCCATAAGGTACAAGATCAAAGAGTGTATAACATCTGTCCACCAGGAATATAGGTGCACCATTACCAAAAGAAAGGCATTTCTCAAGCGCAAACGTGCGTTTGAAATTGTTTATGGTAACTGGGATAAGTCTTTTGCATCTCTACCCAGGTACATGGATGCATTGCAACACTTTAACCCCGGGACTGTTGTTGAATGGAAGCTTGAACGGAGTCCGTAAATACCAGAACATATATTTAAATATGTGTTCTGGCCATTTAAACCAGCAATTGATGGTTTTCTGCATTTCCGATCAGTAATATCCATAGACAGCACTCATGTCTATAGAAAGTATGATATTAAGTTGTTGATCGTCGTTGCAGTAGATGCTAATGGAAGTATATTTTCCTTAGCTTTTGCTATTTGTGCCAATGAAATCCCAGAGACATGGACACTATTTTTGAACCACTTGAAAGAGCATGTTATCAAACAGCGTTCAGGTATTTGTCTAATATCGGATCGGCATGGTGGTATTTTAAGTTCTATACAGAATTTGCGTGCATGGAAGGAACCGTATGCCTACCACTGTTACTGTCTGAGTCACCTGAAGGCCAATTTCCAGAAGGTATATCCCAATAAGGATTTGTATGATTTAATGTGGATGGCTGCAACAGATCACCAAGAGTGTAAATTCAGTAGGCGCATGGAATCTATCAGGCAGGAAGACGAGGGAGCCTATCGTTGGTTGATGAGACATGAGCTTGACAAGTGGACTTTGCATGCAGATGGTGGCAGAAAATGGGGAATTCTGACTACAAATGTGTCAGAGTCTTTCAACGGGTTATTGAAGTCTGCACGTGGATTGCATGTCACTGCCATGGTGCGGATGTCATTCAAGCAGATGGCAGAGAGGTTTGTTCAAAGGGCTAGAGGTGCATCGTCATTGATGGAAAGGGGTGTTGAATTTATGCCAATACCAATGAAAAGATTTGAGAAATACAGGCGGCGAGCACATTGGCATTCATGTTTACAGTTTTACAACGAGCGAAATATTTTTGAAATTCGCACTGCTATCCATCAAAATCGGGGGAATAATACACACACGTAAATGAAGCCAGAAGATTATGCTCTTGTGGGAAATGATCCACCTACCATATGTCGTGCTCACATACTAAGTGCTTTTAACATACAGGTTTAGGGGCAACCAACTACGTTGATAAAGAATATAGTATTATTGCATACTTAAACACCTATAGTGAGTAATTGCAGCCAGTGGGTGCTGAGCATTATTGGCCGCCGGAACCATTTAAAATGATGTGTAACAAGGATTATGTACGTCAATGACAAGTGCAAAAAAGAACGCGTATACGGAACCAAATGGATGTTGGTGATACCGTTTATGCGCGCAAATGTGGCATATGCTCGCAAACAGGACGCGACCGTCGTAAATGTCCTTCAGCTGGTTTGGGAAGCGGTGGAAGTTCATATAATGTGCCAAATTATCAAGGATACACGTAGTGTTTTGTTTTCGTAATTTGTTGTAATAAGTGTATGTACTTTTTTATCTTGCAAAATGTATGAAATAAAATTATGTTTCCATTGCAGTTAAGTCTTATTGATATTGAGCATTATCACTTCAGTACAACAATCTAATATAAACCCATTTAAAAAAACAATTGTCATTCACCATTATCGTCACTGTCTGGCACAATTTCAATGTCATTGTCTTCATCTTCTTCGGCAACATCGTGTACGTACCCATCATGACCGAGGGCATCGTAATCTAGGCCCCAATTCATACACATTTCTCGTATTTTATTTCTATCATCAATAAGACCACTTGCTTGATTTCTACAACAATATGGGACTCCAACGTCCAACGTCTGTGGTAGAAACTTAGGTAGTCACTCCCACTCGACCATTGTTGGGAAAACAGGATAATCATTGTCTCTATGCAATTTATCATTTTCTAATAAATCCCAGTACTGATCCTCCGTTCCTCCCAGGAAGTTAAGATCATCCATTGCATGATGAACAGCTAGTGCCTTTTATATCTCTAGAATCTCCTTCATCAAATGTCGAATCACTTCCAGTTCATCTTTGTGTGTGTTTGTTTGGAAGGTTGCAGGTAGTGCTTGTGGAACAACAAGCCCATGTCAGTGACATAGTACTTCGTAATCACACCATTTTGAGTATAGGGGAACCCATTGTAGATTTTTGCCCCAAATTCGCATACCTTCAGGCTTTGTAGAATGTGCGCCACCCTCAATAATGTGCCCTGCAACTTTGAGATCAGTGTGTATGTTGATAGGCTTATCTTCCAAGGGGCGCAGAACACTATACCACTTGTCATCAACCAAGTCAGTGTAGCAACCTAGCATATTTTTTTCAAGATAGAGATCGATAGTGTTAAGATATGTTCCATGGAGATCTGTTGAACTACCTTCACCTTTTTGCCTCTTTTTGAATGGTTGAACTACCTTCAACCCTGTTGAACTACCTTCAACCAAGTTAGTGGCATTTTTTAAATGGTTGTTCTAATATTTATTCAAATGGTCATTAAAATACGGATGACTTGGTTTAGTTTAAGTAGATGTCTTATACCCTTAAAAACCATTATCACGCGAAGCATAGCGCGGTGAAATACCACATTATATGTGTTGTCTTGTCGACCAGAAAAAGCTGCTCGCCTGCAAAAGCTATCTTTTGGAAAAGCTGTATTGTACCCGAAAGAAACAAACTTGTATTGTACCCGAAAGAATCTTTAACACGTGAAGCATAGCACGGTGAAATACTACGTTATGTGTGTTGTCTTTGTCGACCTGAAAAGTTGCTCGCCTGCAAAGCTATCTTCTGGAAAAGTTGTATTGTACCCGAAAGAATCTTTAACACGTGACGCATAGCGTGGTGAAATACTACGTTATGTGTGTTGTCTTGTCGAAGAAGAAAAAAATAGGTTAGAAGAGAAATTTAAGTGGTTGAAATAGAGAATAATGGGCGATAGTGACTAAACAAATACATGTATGTGTTAATTGTGATATTTTATCTTTATGTTTTACGTGTCATGTATTTTCATTAGTTGTACTGAATTCAAATTATGTTAAGTTGCTATGTTTGTGTTTGTGTTGTAGTATTAAAATAACGAAGAACCGGAGAAATAAAAACATAATGCTCATATAATATAAACAATAAAAATTGTTGCTATTATTTACTGAATGTCATATGTACATAAAATAAAATAAAAAATCAATGTGTCCCACATCCTGTATGATTTAAAGCAGTCGTTGGCCTGAGGCGCATCCCATCCCGCCCGGCTACACTATCAGGATCATCCTCATCACGTCGCCTCTTTATAGGAGGAGGGTTGGCAGCATGATCGTCAGTAAGGCTGGCAGGCTCGGTAGAAGGGGTCGTCGGTCCAGCAGTAACCTACAGAATAATAAGATATTTTAGTATATGAAATATGTATTAGTAATGTACGTGTTAAGTCACATAAATTTAAATTGTCTTACCATGGTCTCGTCAGGCTCCTGAATATAATCATCTATCGCAGCCATGTCAGTATCGCACAAGGTGGCCTCCGTGACGGGCGAGGATGAAGCCTTTAAAAAAACATTTAGATATTTATGACTAATCAATGAGATAAAAACAAATATAAATAATAGTAATACAAACAAACCTGCGCCCGTGAAAGATCCTCAGCATCCCTCGATGATGAGCCATAACTCATCCAGCGCCCACTATCCACATCTCATGTCCGACGATCAGCAGCAATGGTCGATGGGTCAAGAAAATACTGATCCCAATCCTCTTGCGTAATGGTTGTGCCCGTGATCAACAATGGAGCTGACGGGGTCACTTGCGAAGTCCCTGAAGTAAGCTGAAGGCTGAATGATGGAATATCACTATGAGCATGGTCTGGCTTATAGAGGTCACCCGGCTGATCAACTCCAACATCCTCAACAGGTGCCTCAATGCCCCATTGCTGGGGACCACCTCCTCGCCAACCCCCATGACCTCGTGGGACACCCCTACCTTGTGGGACATCCCTACCTCTCTGGGCACGCCTGCCACGCCGACCACATTTCGGCTCCACTGGTGGCCCACGATGGTACTTCTCTAGCGCCACATACTCAGCCTCGTATCCTAAGCGCTCATCATCTCGCACTCGCTTCAATGTCCGGGAAGCCAGATCGGTAACTTGCCGGCCATACTCGTGCAAAGTGGCTGCTCCCTCACCGGTATGTTGCTGCATCTGCAGTCCCAACTGGTGGAACAAATGTAGGCCAATAGCCTACACAACATGTAAAATATAAATTACAGAACGCTAGGTTAACGTTATAAGTAAGTATACCAAATAGCATACCAGTGCCTCGTGCCTCCCGGCATATGGAATGTACCGACCTCCAGCACGATAAACGGGATTCCTAACGAAATGTCTGGTAACGCTACGGTACCAGCCCATATACTCATGCTCACCATCCGGCCGGTCAGGTGGAGGGGGCGAAATCAGGTCATGTCGCTGGTCCCAAGTATCGATCTGCGCCTCTAGCCATGCCACATATGTCTGGTCCATCCTGCAACGATCATCCCGCTGGTAATATGTCATATGCCAAGCAGGCAGTGGCGGTAAAAGCTGCGTGCGACCAAACTGGCGAAGTACTCGCTCGGTGGCATAATGCTCGACATTATCAAGACATATCAATGGGATGGAAGAGCTCCACATAATTCGGCCGGTCGAGCAATAATCCGGCAAACCAGCTATTAGCTCGTCGTTGTATGTCCTCCAAATGAACTATTAAGTAAAAACAGGAAACGTGAGTATACGCAACACATATAAAGCCAGGCCAAGTAAACTTAGGCATACATTTACCTATGCGCCCTCTAGCAAATCCAACAAATCCCTGCAATAGGGGAGATTATGCCGATCCTCGTACTCCCGTCCATATCCTCGCCTATCAACCCACCTCTTAGCTAAAGGGAGAAACGGAGGTGGTGCATCCGGAGCTAAGGGTGGTAGAGGTGGCTGCAACTGCAGGAACCGCTCCCAAGCCCAAACCTAATATACAACGTGGACGTAAAATTTAAGGTATATTTTTACTAGGTATGTTATAATGAAGAGAGTATTCGACTATGTTTTCACCTGCAGCAGCGGCAAAAATCCTGCAACGTCTCGCTGGGTGCCTATGCTCGACCGGCACATCTGCCTGTACAAGTAACCGAGAACAGCAGCACCCCAACTGTAATGATGTAAATCATCTAGCCACTCAAGATGATGAAGAAATCTCAAGCTGACTAGGTTCCCGGAAGTGTTCGGGAAAAAACCCCTCCAAACATAAGCAGTAGCAGCAACCTCGTGTACCGGTGAATATGAAGCTCCGTTGTATCATCTGTGATGTCAGCGTGCATCGCCTCCAAATGCTCCCGGACGGGCGTCAACTGTAGACGACTAGCCCCAATCAATGCAGCCTTATCCGGTGGCTGGAAACCGGTGAGCCGCTTCAGCATCTCCAGGTACTGCAAACCCGTATACTCTCTGATGGCATTCGCCAAAGCAACAGGGTGTCCATCAATGGGCAGCCCATATAGGACCTCCACGTCCTGAAGCGTGATAGTGGCCTCGCCAATGGGCAAATGGAATGCGTGCGTCTCCGGTCGCCACCGCTCTATTGGAGCCGTGATCAACGACCAATCCAGCTGCAGCCGGCCGATCTCCACAATCCTATAAAAACACTTATCCTGGAGGCGTATGACTATACGGGGATGGAGATGGTGGGCCCTAAGAAAGTCCCACATATCGTCTACTCTCGTGGCGCGGAACATCTGGGCCAGTAACTGTCCCTCCCATCTGTGGGAAGACCTATGTTCGGCCTGTAGCAACAGTAGCTCTAGTGAGGCAAGTCCGGGATGCAAAGGCGGAACCTCCATGTCGATTACTGTAAATTGAATAATATTAATTACATTATTTTTCTTTTTCATTGCTTAAATATATTGCAATACCTTCAATATTATAATTTTATATGTTATTGTTACTATATTGTTAATTAGGTTGATACATTTTCAATATTATAATTTTATATTTTATATGTTACTTTAATATGTTAGTTTTATTATTTTATATGTTTATTTGTTACACACCTATTTTTGACTATAATAAAATTAAATAATTAATTTTCATAATTATACAAGATTTAATTATTAAATATTCACATATTGGTTCCGGGCTCGATATTTGAGGCCCAATAGCACCAAGGTATCCTGAATTCTTGTGTTTATGATGAGAAAATTTTCCCGATTTATCACTCAAAAGGTCTGTTGTTTTAAATGTTAGTGTATTATTGTATATGTTAGTTTTATTAATTTATATGTTAGTTTTATTATTTTATATTTTTGTTTATGACTCACTTATTTTTATTATAATAAAATTAAATAATTAATTTTTTTAACTATACAGGATTTAATTATTAAATATTAATATAACAATACTTAATTTGACAAATATTGTTATTTTCTTACGTTTGTTGACTAGAATTGGAGATAGTTTGTGTTTGAACTATCATCTTTTTTGACGTATTTTTGGGTATAAGAGATACTTAAATGATTAATTTCAATAACTACAAGGATATTACACTAAAGGGTACTACATTTTACTACGCTAAAAGGGCACTACATTAGGCCACAAGATACCACTACAGGGAACTAAAGTAACAATTTATCTATTTTACTAGTCTTT
Organism: Nicotiana tomentosiformis; assembly: GCF_000390325.3. Taxonomy (NCBI): domain Eukaryota; kingdom Viridiplantae; phylum Streptophyta; class Magnoliopsida; order Solanales; family Solanaceae; genus Nicotiana; species Nicotiana tomentosiformis. Next base: position 56,428,483 of record NC_090813.1, on the reverse strand, counting down.
AAGCAAATAAATAATATAAACCGGATAAAAATAACAAATAAATTTAATCACAAAACAATCACGAAAATACATATACCACAGTAATAAGTAACTAATTAATATTTTTTTAACAACTAATAACATTTTTTTCTATTTTACTAATCTTTTTAGCACACTAATACTATAGTCCAGATAAAAAATAACAAATTAGTCAAATAGCAAAACAATCACAAAATAACATAGATCACATTAAAAATAATTAATATGTATTTTTTATACGAGTTTTAACAAAAATTAAGTCGGAATACCTCGATTTAAAGATTTTGAAAAATAGAAGATTTGGTGATTTGGAGCCGAAACAAGCAACCCACTCCGAGATAACGCTTTAGCTAGGACATGAGACCAAGAATCTACACTTTTTGTGGGACCGGTGGGCTCCACTCGAGATTTTTTTGATTAAAAATGGGGGGGAACGCTGTTGGATTTTTAATTTGGTGGGGGGAGGGGGATGATTATGTTCTGTGGGGAAGGGGAAAGGGACGACCTTTATATATGTATAGCGCCTTTTATTAAGACGCTATACTATAGTGTCTTAATAAAGGGCGCTATACATGCCCGCTTGTTTTGCGTTCAAATATAGCGTCTTTTAAAAGGGCGTTATACTTAACTGGGCAAACGGCCGTTAAGGTATAGCGCCCTTTAAAAGGGCGTTATATATAAAAATGTCACTAAGTTGTTTTTCCACACATTTTGGTTCTTTGAGTCCAAAAGAACCACATTTTGGTTTCAGACTCTTTGAATGCCCTGCCGACGTAAGCGCTTACATCATAGGAATGTCGATGTAAGCGCTTACATCATACGAATGCTGATATAAGCGCATACATCAGAAGAGTGTCGATGTAAGCTCTTACATCATAAGTTCATCTCTTTTTGATTTTTCTTTCTATTGTCTTGTCTACTTTTCTTTCTTTCACATACAACAACAGGTTTGCTACTATCAATCTCCCCCTCAAACCTATGTTACATCAAGAAAGAAATTAATAAAAAAAAATTTGCTATTCTCTGGTGGTGCTTTCACGCTATTAGTCTTGAAGGCTAACTGAGGCAGTGCACAGCCTCAGTTTGTCAACACCGACAACTTTGGTCAACATGTCTGACTGATTCTTTGATCCTGGTATCTTCTGGAGGGAAAGAGTTTCTTCACTTATCAACTCTCGGATATGATGATACCTCAACTGGATATGCTTCGATCTTGCATGAAACACTGGATTCTTGGCAAGATGAATTGCACTCTGGCTATCGCTGAAAAGCTCACAATTGTCCTGTTCTTTACCTAGCTCTTTAAAAACATTCTTGAACCAAATCATCTATTTTCCAGCTTCTGAGATCGCCATGTATTTTGCTTCAGTGGTAGATAGAGCAATAATTTTCTGAAATCTGGTCATCCAGCTAACAGCAGTACCACCAAAGGTGAACACGTAGCATGTGGTACATTTTCGACTATCTAGATCGCTGCCTAAATTTGCATCAGCAAAACCTTGTAAGATAATATTGCTTCTTTTAAAACAAAGTGTCATACTTGAGGTTCCTTTGAGATATCGCAATATCTATTTTTCTTTCCTGGATCTGACATGTATCTATTGACAACTCCAATTGCATGGGCTATATCAGGTCTAGTGCAAACCATATCATACATCAAACTTCCTACTGCTGAAGCATATGGAACTTTGGACATGTACTTCCTTTCTTTATCTGTCTTAGGTGATTGGTACTTCGACAGATTAAGATGGCTTCCGAGTAGAGTGCTTCAGGTCTTTGCATCATATAGATTGAACCTGCTTAGTACTTCTGTATGTACTTTTCTTGAGACAATTTTAAGGTTCCTTCGGACTTGTTTCTGCTAATCCTCATCCCAAGAATTTGCTTAGCTGGTCCTAAGTCTTTCATTTCATACTCCTCCGCTAGTTGTTGCTTAACCTGTTGATCTCATTTATGCTAGATCCTACAATTAGCATATCATCAACGTACAACAGTAAAATGATATAGGATTTATCAAGATTTTTGATATAACACCAATGGTCCATCTCACATCTTGTGAAACCATTATTATGCATGAATCCATCAAATTTCTTGTACCATTGTCGGGGTGCTTGTTTCAAACCATACAAACTCTTATTTAACTTACACACAAGGTTTTCTTTAACAGAAACTTGAAAACCTTCAGGTTGCTTCATGTAGATGTCTTCTTCAAGGTCACCATGCAAGAAAGCAGTTTTAAAATCTAGTTACTCCAAATGCAAATTTTCTGCAGCTACGATACTTAGCAACAACCTGATAGTAGTTAATTGGACTACAGAAGAGAAGATCTCGGTGCAGTCAATCCCTTCCTTCTACTGAAAGCCTTTTACTACTAATCGTGCTTTGTATCTCTTCTTACCATCATGCTCTTCCTTGACCCTGTACACCCACTTGTTTTGCAATGCATTTTTTCCTTTTGGTAACTCTGTAAGTATCCATGTTTTATTCATTTGAAGAGAATTTATCTCTTTTTTCATGGCTAGCTTCCACTTATCATAGCTTCTCACCTGTATTGCTTCAATAAAATGCTATAGTTCTCAAGCATCAGTCAGAAGTAAATAGTGGAAAGAGAGAGAGTTAACCTATCTGGAGCATTCAGGACTCTTTTAGACCTCCTTAATGTAGGTTCAGGATTAATTGATCCAAAATTTGATTCAAGTCCTGACTCCAGATCTGGTTTTCCATCTGATTCTATCTCCAGTTCTGATTCTGATTCTGATCCAGATTCGGCTTCTGGTTCGACATCTTCAATTTCAGATCCAGTTGCAGTCTCTCTAGCCACTTTATTTTCTGAGATTTCTTCTAACTCAATTATTTCAGATATCTGTCTACTAGTGCTAGTTGGTTCTACTTCAAGCTTCTCTTTGTACGTCACATTTTCATTAAATGTGACATTCATGTGTCTTAGGATCTTTCTATTCTGATCATCCCAAAATCGATAACCAAAATTATCATCACCACAGCCAATAAAGAAACATTTCTTGGCCTTAGGATCAAGCTTATCTCTATCATTAGAGTTTACATGCACATAAGCAACACAACCAAAAAATTTCAGATGTGAGAGAGTTACCTCCTTTCCTGTCCATACCTCCTCAGGAATTTCAAAATTCAGCGGTACAGAGGGTCCCCTGTTTATGAGGTAAGCTGCCGTGTTAACAGCCTCAGCCCAAAAATACTTCGGCAATCCATAATGTATTCTCATACTTCTGGCTCGTTCATTCAGGGTTTTGTTCATCTTTTCAGCAATGCCATTTTGTTCCGGTGTTCCAGGAACTATCTTAATCATTCTGATCTCATTCTCATAGCAGAATGCTTTAAACTCTTGACTATCATACTCTCCTTCATTGTCATACTTCAGCTATTTTAACTTTAGACTTGTCTAATTTTCAATTTCAGCTTTTCATATTTTAAAGTTAACAAACACATCAGATTTATTTTTCAGAAAATAAACTCATACCTTTCTTGTGGAATCATCAATGAAGGTGACATAATAGTGTGAGCCTCCCAGAAAAGTTACAGGAGCTGGTCCCCACACATCTGTATGCACTAGTTCCAGCTTCTCTTTCTTTGGCGCCCTTCCCGCCTTTGAGAAACTAACTCTCTTTTGTTTCCCGTAAATGCAATCTTCGCACAAACCTAATTCAACATGCTTTAGGTTTGGAAACTTTTCTTTGGATACCAACAACTTTATTCCCTTCTCACTCATATGCCCGAGCCTTCGGTGCCACAATGTTGTATCGCGACCATGATCAACTATTGCTATAGTATCACTCTGTATTGTAGTTGCATTAAATGTTCCCTTCTTGAAGCCTCGTGCCACAACCAAATTTTCTTTGGTTATCTTCTACGATCCGTTACCGAATATTATTGTATATCCTTTATTGTCAATCTGACCCATAGATATTAGATTTTTCTTAAGGCCGGGAACATGTCGGACATTTTGCAATTTCCATAGCGTGCCTTGTGAAGTCTTTATATGAACTTCACTTTTTCTGACAATGTCCAGAGGTTCGCCGTCTGCTAGATAAACCTTCTCAAATTTTCCAGTAATATAATTATGCAATAATTCTTTGTATGATGTAGAGTGAAAAGATGCACCTGAGTCCAAAATTCAAGATTCGAGTGGACTGTCTGTACAACAAATTAGTGCATCACTGACTTGTTCAGCAATTGCATTTGTTGAATTATTATCCTTGTATTGATCGTTCTTCTTCTTCTTTGGCTCTCTACACTGACTATTGTAGTGACCCTTTTTATCGCAATTCCAACACGTAATATCTTTGCGATTTTTGGATTGCCTTCTTCTTCTTGACTGTGATATGTCACGACCATGACTTTGTCCTCTTTGGCTGCTTCTCCCCCTGCTTTCGGTATTCAAAGCAGATCCTAGGGAATCATTTGATTCTCTCCGGTGAATATCTTCGCTTAAAACCAAGTCTCTAATATCATTCAATTTGAGCTTGGTACTTCCCGATGAACTGCTAACTGTAGTTACTGTTGCAGACCAACTCTCCGGTAGAGATGATAGTAGAATCAATGCCCTGACTTCGTCATTGAATGTTATATTGACAGAACTCAACTAAGTTAATATTACATTAAACTCATTGATATGTTCCGTAACAGATCCACCTTCTGTCATCTTTAAGTTGAACAATCGACACATCAAATAGACTTTATTTGAAGCAGATGGCTTCTCGTACATATTTGATAACGCCTTCATCAGGCCTGCAGTGGTCTTCTCATTAATGATGTTAAATGCCACATTTCGTGTAGCGTCAAACGAATCACACCAAGAGCTTGGCGATCTAATAGATCCCAATCCGCTTTGGCCATATTCTCTGGTTTTACCTCGGTCAGAGTTAAGTGTAATTTTTTCTGGTACAAATAATCCTCTATTTGCATTTTCTAGAATCCAAAATCTTTGCCATTAAACTTGTCAATCTTAACCTTCCCTTCTTCCGATGTCATTTTTTCACCAAAAAAATTTATGTGAATAGTAACGATGATCAATAGTGTTGCAATATTCTTGCGAATAGTATCTGCACCGGTATCGTACTTTGCTCTGATATCAGTTGTTGGAAAATGTGTCAGGCTAATAGAAGGAAAAAAATATTTGAAAGAGAAAATCAATAAATTGCACAAGACAAGACAAGAGAAGATTTACGTGGTTCGGTAATTTTTGCCAACTCCACGGCCACACAAAGAATAGCTCTTTATTAATTAAAGAGAGAAAGAAGAAGTTGAGGGATCATTTGCAAATGAAAATGCATACCCCTTTTATAGGCATTTGAATGTCCTGCCGACGTAAGCGCTTACATCATATGAATGCCGATATAAGCGCTTACATCATACGAATGCCGATGTAAGCGCATGCATCATAAGAATGCCGATGTAAGCGCATGCATCATAAGAATGCCGATGTAAGTTTTTACATCATAATTCATCTCTTTTTTATTTTTCTTTCTTTTGTTTTGTCTACTTTTCTTTCTTTCACATACAACAACAGGTTTGCTACTATCATAATAACATTGGGAACCTGTATGCAGATGAGGTGAAAGAATTTCTTGTCTACTTGCCTGTTCCCTCGGCTGAAATTGATGGAAGCTCAACAAATACATCTCTGTTGAAAATTACATGTGGTTACAAGAATAGCACGTCTGAAGAAATGGTCAGTGTGGAGGGTTAGACAGTTGAGATACGTCGGCCACCCAGTGCTGTCTCCTACGGATGTGCTAGTAAGTCGTGAGGTTGATAGGCAGATAAACAGGCTGGCAGTAGCAGAAACCATTGCAGAGGCACAACATATGGCAGAAAATGGAAATCTTGAGGGTGCTCAAGCCGTTCTAGCCAACAGAAGAACCTCTCTTCTATCTTCTGTATCTGCCCAAGCAGGTGATGCTCTTTGTAACTGGCTTGACACTGAACTGACTGAAATCAGAGAGAGGATGGCGAGCAGGGAACGCTATGAACAAACAGGACGCGCTTATGTCCTCTCGGGTTTGAGCTCACATTCTTGGCAAAGAGCCACAACTAGAGGAGACACAACGACACAAATAATATCGCAAGGTGGTAGCTCAAGCAACAGTGGTGCAATTGGCTATGAAACTCCATCTATGGTCAACATGGTCTCAAAGTCACAGAATCTAAGTCTTGCCAATCGTGTTGAACAGGTTCCTCGTCCCAACAAGACATGCAACTTAATTCCAAGATCTTAGTAAACATTTCTAACCCCATTCGTTCTCAGCGTGATAGGCAACTGAACAACAGCACTCTTCTCGTGATATAATTCTGTGGTATTTGACCCTACTCTTTTTGTAATTTTCAATTCTCAAAATACTTATCAAATGTAATAGTTAGCACGAATATAATTTCCGAGTTTACCCTTGCAAAATAAATTCCAAATCCTCAGAGATAAGGATTTCAGAGAATCTCCAAAACTCACAAAATCTAACTCAATTATCCAATCAAACCCCTCCACGTAAGCGCCATTTTACTCCTTATCCTCTTCCTTCATCACTAACTTCCTCGCACAAATACTAAAAACCATCCCTTCACTCTCCACACTCCATCTCCAAACTCTCCTTCTTCTACCATTTCTCTTGAAAATAATACCTTAAAAAGGAAAAATATAGAAAGAACACCATGTCTCTCACTATTCCTACAAACCTTTCAAAATCCATAACAACACCTAGGTTTAGCTCTCAGTTTAGCACAAAACCAAGAACTTCAACCATAGTGTGCTCTTCAAACCAAACCCCTTCATCTAATTCAACAGAGGAAACTTCTTCTTCATTAAAGGCTTTCTCTGCTGCACTTGCTTTGTCTTCTATTCTGTTGTCAGCACCAGTACTTCCAGCTTCTGCTGACATCTCGGGGCTCACTCCATGCAAGGAATCAAAGCAGTTTGCAAAGCGTGAGAAGCAACAGATCAAGAAACTTGAGAGTTCTCTCAAACTTTATGCACCTGATAGTGCTCCTGCCCTTGCTATTAACGCCACTATTGAGAAAACCAAGCGCAGGTTTGTCTTGTTTCCTCATTCTTCAAGTTTTTCTATGTTGCGTAAATCTCACATCGACAAAATACGGAAGAGATACTGGTATATAAATAAATAAACAAGCCGAATTTTAAGATGCAGATAATATCAAGAGTGGGTTGGGTAGGAATATCATAGAATTTTCCTAATTATCTACTTTTTCCATACATAATTATGAATGATAAATTGGTTTTGCAGATTTGACAACTATGGGAAACAAGGACTGTTGTGTGGATCAGATGGATTGCCACATTTGATAGTGAGTGGAGACCAAAGGCACTGGGGAGAGTTCATAACACCAGGGATTCTCTTCTTGTACATTGCTGGTTGGATTGGGTGGGTTGGAAGGAGTTACTTGATTGCTGTAAGAGATGACAAGAAACCAACTATGAAGGAAATCATCATTGATGTTCCTTTGGCTAACAAGCTCATCTGGAGAGGCTTCAGTTGGCCTGTTGCTGCTTACAGAGAGTACTTGAATGGAGAACTCACTGACCCCAACTTCTAATTTCATTCATTTTCTCTTTGGAGTATTGTACTCTCGCTTGTTTATATTTGATGAAAGAATATGTGAATTCCCTATATCAATTATGTGTGGATCTTGTGGTTCTTGATTAATGTTAGTGAAAAATTTGTTCGGATGATTTTGTCACGACCCAAGAGGGGTTGGGGCCGTAAGAATTTATCTTTCGCGTTGCCACCTCAATGTGAACGTGTGACATGCCTTATAAAGCATTTTATTTTCCTCTCTCATTTCGACGTAAGATTCGCCTAAGATGACATGTGTACTCTTGTCAGCCCTGTTTGACTCGCCCTCGTTAGCCCGCTCCCCGTCATGGGCATCACAGATTTCCTCCAAATCTTGATCAATTTTTGGCCAAATTAATATTTTTTGATATTTAATGGAAGTTGAGTGAATTTTTATGTTACAGATACAAGTTTGATGATTTTCCAGCAATTTGGACTATAAGGTCGATGATCTTCTGTGTAATTAATCCTAGATTTTAAAGAAGTTATTCCAGCAAATCATTTTGGCCAAATTGATATTCTAGGATAATTAATAAAAGTTTGGTGATTTTTTTTTGTTACAGATTATTTGGATGATTTTTCTGCAATTAGATTATAAGTTCGATGGCGTCCTGTTAATTAATCATGGAATTTAAAGATGGTTTCACAACAAAATAAGACAAGAAGACAAAACCAACATATATAAGCAACAAGTTTGGGCCAAAAGCCCAATTCTTCAAGAAAATTTTCATAATGCTTACATATATACACAAGCACAAGGATAATAATCTTTTCTAATACACCCTTAGAAGGGTTTGATTTCATTCTAATAACTTATTAGCAATACCTAATCATCACCTTTGCTCTCATAAGAAAAAAAGTATATAGAGGCAAAAGGATATGGAGAAGCTTTGAACTTAAAATAGGCAAAACTCATCTAACAAGGCCACATGGGCTCATTGAAGCCGTTGTTGGACTGGTCTACATCCAAATCCATATGGAAATATCCTTTGGGCTGGTGAGAGCCCATTATGTGGGAAGAGGGAGACCCACTGTTTATTGGGCTATTAGTAATGCCTGCAGATTGTCTTAGCCTCAAATGGACTACCTCAGCTTGGGCCATAGCTAGTTGGGTCCGAAGCATATCGATCTGTTGTTGAAGAGACGAAATGGCTCCAACACATCCATACACTGGATCTCTAACTCTAGCATTTGCTTCATATACCATGCTACTCACTGCATCTCCTCTCTTGTGCTCTGGCAATTCCTGCATTTGACTTGACGTTAATTAACTCAATCCGAATTTCACTAGAAATGTGGGCTAAGTGCAGCAATAGTCACTTTCAAGCCTGCTATTTAAAATATTTCTATAATTTACAATGTATTTAAAGATTAGCTAATATATCCAAACTTCAGGACTAAGTATCCTGAATTTGGAAATTCGGGACTCAGTGTCCTGGATTTTTGAGATGCTAATTTAAAATTCAGGACATAAGATTCGAACTTCTGGACACAATTTTCGAACTTTAGGACACGATGTCCGGAACTTTGAACTTTGACGTTTAAACTCTAGGACGCGGTGTCCTGAAGTTTGAGCGAAATTGGTTAGTCTTTAAATATATTGTAAATTGTATATATATTTGAAACAACATGCTTAAAAGTGGTTACTCGGTATCATTTCTGCAATGAAGACCATAAAATTACATAACACAATCACTAACTAGATATCTATGCAGAACAAAACAATGCAGGGATTTTCTACAATGACACTGTTATAAACCGATTGAAAGGGGTGTAGTATAGTTTGTCATTGCGGAAACAAATCATGTATAGAGAGTTTTATGGGCCAAAGCCCATCTTGTAGTGGGATCTTTACACAAACAACCCACCAGTTTAACGATTTACTTTTCCTAACCGAGATACATAGATTATACTGTATATATATATATATATATATATATATATATATATATATATATATATATATATATATATATATATATATATATATATATAAGCAGTTAGATAGAGGCTATTTGGTTAATTCTTCTTAAACATTTTGGAGGTAGAATACTTATGGGCTTACTAATAAGACTGCCAGGCTAATTAATGGGCCTGGGCTGTACCTTTAGAACCTAAGAGGGAATTGACTTGCAAGAGTATGTCATATTGACATCAATTTTGTGTCATAAATTTTCTGAGAATAATAACTAATGGACGTGTTAGTCAAAAAGGATGAAAAGAAAAAAGAAAAAGAGAAGTCGTCACCCTTTTCTGAGGTCAAACCAGAGGAGTCTTTAATTATGTCTGAGAGGAGATTTTCTAATATCTAAAAATTTCTTTTTGTGGTCGAAAGAAGCAGGAAATGTGTTGTTTTCTTGAGGTTAGTTGATTATTTTGGCCTTTAATAGTTAAAATAGGAGACAATTTAACTACCCAAGAAATTTTATGAGAAATGCCGACAGGAAAGCTTCTCGTGTCCACCTGGAGAATTCAGTTTTATAAGTATACATATTATATTATGATAGTGACCATATTCACATAATCAATGAATAAGATGACTTTCAAATCCTTCATAACAAATAAATAAATAAGTAGATAAATTGCAAGAAAACAAAAACAGTTCTACATGGAGTTCATCTAATCAATAGTCAAAATTTCTTGGATTATGTGTGGGACCATAAACATAGACCTACTAAAACACTTTTCAATGTTGACACATATGAAATGGTTTTCAACTAACAAACATAGCACTTTGTTTCCCATCGAACGACCCCACAACTTACTTTGCTAAATATGCAAACTTATCTAAGATCAAAGTGAAATTTTAAGCACTTAAGCTAGGAGGGTGTCTTGTTATTTGGGGGGGGGGGGGGGGGTGTAGAACGAAAGAAAGATAAATGTGGTAATGGATCATGTAGATTACATGTCTTTTCGATAAATATTTGGGGACTAATTAGTCTCAGACACAATTGTTTTTAAAAAGAATTAACTTGAAAATAATCTGACCAAAAGAAGTGGTCAAAAAAGTTCTACTCCAGGTACAATTTGATGATTGTTGTCTCCCTATATATACTCTTTTTAGCAAAGTTTTCCCTTGCCTTGCAATAGAAGGTCTAAAGCATGATTGTTTATTTAAATTAAAGAACCTCTTGCTTATTCTCTTTCCACTGCCCAAATAGGGTTTGGAAAAGCTGAAACTTGAAAAATAAAAGGTCGTATATATTTTAAACTTAAATGAAGAAGCCACTTCAAAAAGATTATAACAAAAGAAAATATGACCAGATTACCTTAAAATGGGAAAATTTTAATTACTTGAAAAGAAATAATTGAATTAAGTAATACATTGGTTTCCTTATGTGAATGTTTGGAGACAAACCATGAAGACTATAGATAATAAATTTGGCACAATTGATCAGATCAAGAGGGACAAATATGGTTAAAATTTCTACTTTTTATACCGTGCATTTTAAGAAATATATAATTTAGGATATATACTTATTAATGTAAGCGAATTGGGATTTAGGGTCAACAAAAATAGACTTATCATATAATTGAAGAAAATGAATTAGCACAATTCAGAAGAAAAAAAACTTGTATATTTGTCTGCTATATTATATTTACTCCTGCTTTTGGATTTTTTTTTAGCATGTGTTCACATGTTAAAATACATTATCTTTTCTCTATTAGCATATTCAGAGCAAGTACATATAAATCTGCGTGTACTAGCTATTAATAAAACGAGTCTTTAGATCCATCTCATGTTGAGTAGTAGATCGTGTAAAACAGTATTTTAGCTAGAAAAAGCAGGGGGCATTTTGATATTTCAGACGCTCAATTAATTTAAATAGGTTTGACACCTTTTCGAACCCAAAAACCCAAAAAGAAAAGTGAAGATATATTGTGCATGAAGAAGCATGTAGCCCCAATAATTAAATAGAGATCACGATCTTCCATTTTATTCTGAAAACCCTTTATATATTCTCAAAAAAAAAAAAAATTACGAAAAGAAAAAGTAAAATACGTACGTACCTGTAACATCTTGCTGACATTACTAGCACCAAAGACCTTATGAACATTGGCAAACTTGTGGGGTTCATCAGCTGGGAAATAAGGTGCAAAAACACAATCTTCACCACATCTTCTTCTCAACAGCTTGCAACCTGCACATGGTGAGCTGCTATTCTTCCCACAGTACTCCTTCATTATTAATTTGATACTTGTTGAAGGAGCTAGGTATAAAGGTAAATGAAAGAACTAGGTTGGGTTTGTTGTGTATATATAGACAAAAGAATAAAAGAGAAGTTAACTAGGAAAATCTTGAGAAAAGGGTGGGAGTGGAAAAGGACAGGATGGATTTTCTATGCACGCTAAAGAGAACAATGCAAATTGAAGAGCGTTTACTTTAATTTATTATATATTGAGATGAATTTAAAACAGTAACATAAGTGAGTAGGGTGATCTTATTATATGTATATATATATATATATATATATATATATATATATATATATATATATTAAAATGCTATATAGTGATCAGGGACCCAATGTTGGAAATCTGCAGATTTTGGTCTAACTAAAGCAATTTATCCTGATTAGACAACTTTTGGCGCCATGTTTGCTTTTTCGTCTTTCTTTTTTTTGGTTTGAATCGTTTTTTCACATTTCCTCGTCTCAATGTAAACTTCAACCTAAGCCAATATCCTTTTTCATTATTAAATGGAAAAGGAAAAAGTAATTAATATATAAGAGTTCTGATGCTGTTGCTCATTTATATGTTACTCTTTCTGTCCAAACAGAATATTTGGTATTAATTATTAGGAGTTTTTGCTTAAATTTTAGGAGTCAATTGAATAATTTTAAAAGTAAAATCCAGGTGGAATTGTTTACCCGTAAAACGGTACAGTTGAATTTATACGTGGTTTCTAGACAAGTGAACTAATTTGATCCTGAAATAATGTAATAATTGAAGAAATGTACAATACTTAGCCTTGAAATATAGACGAAACAGCGGAGATAACAATTCCAGGAACAAAGCTTCCGGACACAGCAATGATGAGATCACAAAGCAAGAAAGTAAGATTGTATTAAGCTTTATATAGAATGTAGTACAAGTTTTTCCGTAAAATTCGTGTCCCTTACAATGATAACTGAGCTCACTATTTATAACTATGTCTAAGGAGGAGGTCTTAGGATCGTGTCCTCCTTTAATGTCAATTATGAGGGTCATTGATGAAGACGCAACGGTGGACATAAATGCCAAATTCTCTGTAACGGACCGTCGCTCTTAATGCTGTAAAATATTCCCTATTAAATTCTACCGGGCGCAGAGCATTTAACACACCTTTATGAACGTTATCCTTTCCAGTGATAAATGGAATAGATGCGTTCCGTCTTCGGTCATTCATTTCTTGAGTTTCACGTGTCCCCCCTTTCGACGACTACGTGTCATATCATATTTCACCCTATACAGATAGTCTTCCTGCTTTCCGGTGACATAAATTTGTGTTACCGGGAAGTTGGTAGAAATACCTTTTTAGCAGGAATTACTATAACTCCCTCTGAAAGTCCCTGACAGTTGATTAGACTCACGTCTCTCCGCATTTAAAGCCCCGAACACGCGTTATCCCATGATTCAGCACAACTTTTGCTGATTATCGAGGTAATCATGTCCATGAATTTAACCGCCAAAATTTTCTTATATGCCACATTCTTTCCTTTGCGTTTCATAATTTCTCGAACTCCAGATTTGCATCTTTGTATTCCATTCTTTCTCTAGTTCTCTTCAAACACAAAACATTTTCCTTCTTCGTTTTCAATGGATTCTTCCTCTAAGCGTACTGGTTTTACAAAGAACAAGAACAAAACTGTAGACTCTATTCCTCTAACGGTAGGTTCCATCATCCCAAGAAAACTCAGTACCACAAAGGATCTTGAAGAGAAATTCCCTACTGGTAACCCTCGTACATGGGCTGTTAGTAAGTACCATTCTTCCATTCGTCCTTCCAGTATTCCTTCTGTGAAGGAAGATTGTCGCTTCCATGAGTTGGATATCATCACTCCTGATCTATCGGAGCGAGTGACCCTTCCCAAGGAAGGTTTTACATACTTTTACACGTATCCCTTTACTTTGAGTGCGTTTTCTTTGAGTGGAGAGCTTGATTCCGTGATTGCGGAGTTTTGCCTTCGCTACCAAGTGTGTTTGGCACAAGTAAGTCCTTCAGTGTGGAGGATAGTCGTCTATCTTCGATGCTTGTGCCAGGAAATTGAAGAGGAGCTAACCTTAGCTCATATGTTGAATCTCTATTCCCCCAAAATCTTCCGCGGGGGAATGGTAAGCCTTTACAAGCGTGTCCACCATGCTTTGCTGTCTAGCATGGATGATGACAACGCCCGTAGGTGGATGGAATGATTCGTTGTAGTTGCCATCAACGACATCATTCCAACAACAGCTTCGTCCTTTCCGGCCGCTTGGAACCGCATTCGTAAGTTCATTATTTTGTATTTTATTTACTAGATATTCCTTTGTGGTCATATCAGCTCTTCACCCTTCGCATGTTTTAGCAACTCGATGGATCCCACTGGTGGGTTCAGAAGATCTTGGATGTCACAACACCCGAAACTCATTTGTGGAAAGAACTAGCCCTTAAATACGAGTGAAAGGCCAAAAATCATGGTACTTTTAATTTACCTTGCTTCCATCTTTTGTATATGAAGCACTTGGTTGAACCCTTCTGACTTGTTCATGGAATTAGGTCTACCTGCATGCTCTGTTGTTGTCCTCGAGGAAGATGTTTTGGTTGATCGTGATGATGAAGCAAGGCTGCTTCAGGAAGCACTCACTCGAACAGGTATCTCCGGGCCTGTTTCGTGTGCAAACACTTCTTTACGGAGTCCCCGGCCGGAGGATAAGCAAACAAAGAGAAGATGTTCCTCAGCGGTCGGGGAAAAGAATAAGAGGGCAAAGACTGATGCCCCAGAGTCATCTACGGTGGCGATGATTGATGATGACGAAGAAGCTAGTGATAAGGGAGCTTCCCTTCATAGAAGGTAACGATCCCCATCATCTCAATAGGATGTTCGACCTGTTGGGATAGTTACACCAACTGAAGACGATGTCTCGACACTTTAGGGAGAATCTGATTTGGTAGAAAATGCCAACTCCCATTTTCGGGCCCCAATTGTTGTAGCCGGTGTTGTAGGGCTGAGTACCGAGTCCTTTCCATCTTTGGTTGGCGAGCATCCAATAGCCAGCACTGCATTTTATGCAGCTACTTCCATTCTTCAACAAGATCAGCTTCATCTCCACCTTCACCAACAACTGCTACATCACTTCCATCTTCATCCACTCTTCCACCAGCAGTTGCTTCATCACCTCCATCTGCCGCACCAGACCATGAAGAAGGTGTTACTCTTCCACAGTCCCTAGTTCATGGGAATTTGGGGCAAAATTATGCTGCCCCTTCTGAAGATCCACAAATGAGGAGGAACGTTACTCTTTCGATCTCTACCGGATGCAACTTTCTATCCCGGACGGTGGAGCTTGCTAATTATCTAAAGCCTTTGGCTTCAGAAAAAGACTAGGAAAAGATTCAGGCACTCTCGGGAGAGTGCTTGTTGAACAATGCCATGCACAACGCCTCAGCGGTACGTCCTTTTCTTCCTTCACTACTTCTTCTACTTTTGTATGAATGTATTGTAAGTTTTACTTCTTCCTATCTTGTAGGCCAATTTTCTTGCTTCTGAGGGTCTTCAAAGGTTGATTCGTTAAAAGGAAGAACTTACTTCTGAACGGAATCAGCTTTTGGTGGAACGAGAACAAATTGTTCTCCGCCTCTCAGAACTGGAAACCATAGTTACTGAGGCCATTGTTTTGGAGGCTCGTTTCCAGCAAAGTGAGCAAGAAGTGGTAATCCTTAGCCAAGAAATTGGGCCTCTGAGGGTTAGATTTGATGAAGCCAAGGCCAAATGGGCTGAAGTCCAGGATGTCGTTCTTACTGCAACCGAGCTTCGAGGTTGCTGCTGCCGAAAAACTAACCCACTCAGAAGTAGCCTTGAACTCCAAAATCCAAGAGCTTGCTGCTGTGGGGGCGAAACACGCCCAACTAGAAGAGAAGTACAGGAAAACTATCGAGCATAACAGACTCTTTAGTTCAACTGTTTGCGACCTTGACGTCATCCTCAAGGCTGTTAGGTCCGCCTGGGAAAGCCTTTCTGCCGAGGTTTCCCAACTCAAAGAAGAACTTAAACACCGAGCGGCTTCCCTCATTCTTGAAAAAACTTATGCAATGTAAAGCATGAGGAGAAAAACCTTGGAAGAGGCCAAAGTTGGTATCATTGATTTTAATGTTGAAATTGCTAAGGCCCGAGAGCTTGAGTTGGCTGCTAAAAATGGACTCCCGGTGCAATCTGATGCTCCTGGTTCTTTTGGTTCCGGTTCCAAATTTTTAGGAACTGAATTGGGATCGGAAGGCGATAATGCTGAAGACCAAACTGGGGAAAATATCGAGCCATCGGTGGGCCTACCTACATTTCCCGAGAATGCGGACATTTCTCTTCCTACTGGTTCTGGAGGCGCTGCAGTTTACCTTTTCTTTTCTTTTTCCCATTTTGTATTTTTACCATTTTGAAACATTATTATAAATAAAGACATATTTTTTGGTCAAGTATCGTTTAAGTCTTACTTTCGTTTGAATATCCATGCAGGTCTTTAACCTTTGCACTTGCTCAAGAATTATGCGCACGTTTTTCTGTTTGCGCTTTACTATGTGTAGTCTCGGATGCATTCTCCTCGAAGCATTTTGGTTTCGAGCATTATCCCTTTTACGTGAGGGTTTCTATAAGTATTTGTGCAAGTTTACTCTTTGCATCATTTTCATATGCAACTTCAGATGTATTTTTTTCCGATGGCATTTTAGATTCCGGGTATAGATTTTTCCGGAACCAACCCTTTAATGTGAAGGTTTTTATAAGAGAGTACCTTGTTATGTTTACGATGCTCTTGAAGAGGACATCTCCTATTCATTACGGCACTAACATTTGTAACTTTCAAATTACAAAGTTAGCTCATCGTTCACACAAGAAACAAGATAAAAAAACAAAAGGATTTCATTTTATTTCTTCTATTTTCAAAAAATACATAAGCATTTTTCTATGCAGAAAAGAAATTGCCATTACTTGTGGCAATCTTGTACAACTTGTTTCTATGAGGCTGACTGTGCAGTCCCCGATCCCGATGATGTATTTTGTTTCCGTATTTTTCTTCCCCGGTTGACGTGGCAGTCATTGTTGCCGTATCCTCATATCATTCCCCCTAGTGTTCGAATACGAAGAGTGCAAATTGGAACACTGGAAGTCTTGTATCTTCGAAGATTCCACTAATGAATTGCTAGATAATCCTCAACTTGGTAACACAACTTTACTTCCCCTCAGGAATTTATGCTATCGAGATATTTAATAGCCCTCTAGTGGTTTGTGCACGTGAACGGTTGGGTAACCTTTGTTCGATAGCAAACTTAACTTCCAAGTGGGAATTTGCTATCGAACCAAAGATTATCTAACCATCCCCGAGTGGAAGCTTGTTTATTTGCCTTGCTATCAAAGGTCTTATTGTCGTTGTCTTCGTAGTATGCTTTCTATCGCTGCCTCGTTAAAAACTTTGCCAGAAAACCCAATTGGGACAAAAACTGAACGAAGGGAAAAAAAGTGCAGCACATACTTTCCTCTTGAATAATGTTCATCAGCAATAATATCTTTTGAGGTGCGCCATGTTCCAGTTGCTAGGCAACTTGTCTCCATTCTGGTTCTCCAACTCGTATGAACCTTTCCCAGTGATAGCTGAAATCCAGTAAGGACCTTCCCACGTTGGACCTAGCTTCCTCGCGTTGAGCTTCCGGGGTATTTTGGGTTACTTTCCTCAAAACCAAGTCTCCTACTTTGAAATACCGGAAGTTAGCTATTTGATTATAATATCGCTCCATTCTCTGCTTTTGATCTACCATTCTTACATATGCCAAGTCCCTGCATTTATCGAGAAGTTCTAAGTTGATTAACATCGCTTCGTTATTCGACTCTTCATCTGCCCGAAAATATCTCAAAGTAGGTTCACCTACTTCTATTAGGATTAAGGCTTCAACACCGTGCATAAGGGAAAAAGGAGTTTCTCCTGTACTCGATTTGGGCCATTCTTCGGGCCATTTGCCTTTTGCCGCTTCCAACCTTTTCTTGAGGTTTTGAATAATCACTTTATTTGTTGACTCTGCTTGACCGTTTGCGCTCGGATGATAAAGGGAAGATATTATCCTCTTTATCTTTAAATCTTAGAGGAACTTTGTAACTTTTTCACCGATAAACCGTGGACAATTGCCGCATGCTATTTCATTTGGTATTTCGAATCTGCAAATTATATTTTCCAACCAGAAATCAACCACTTCGCGTTCTCCTATCTTCTAATAAGGACCTGCCTCCATCCATTTAGAAAATTAGTCAGTCAAAATTAAAAGAAACCTTACCTTTCCGGGAGCCGGTGGCAGCTGTCCGACGATGTCCATCCCCAATTTCATGAACGGCCATGGGGACAGAACCGAATGTAAGGGTTATGCCGGTTGATGTACTAGTGGTGCGTAGCATTGGCACTTATCACATTTTTGTACGAAGTCTTTAGCGTCTTGTTCCATGCGATGCTAGTAATATCCTGCTCGTACCAACCTTAGCACCAAAGAATCTGCGCTCGAGTGATTGCTGCATATCCCTTCATGGACTTCTCTCATGACATAATTAACTTATGACGCTCCTAAGCACCGGGCCAGCGTGCCTTGGAAGGATTTTCTATACAATTGGCCTCTCTTGAAGCTATATCGTGCAGCTTTGGCGCGTAATGCCTAAGATGGTTTGGGGTTTTCAGGAAACTTCCCATGCTCGAGATAGTTGAATATTTCATTTCTCCGGTCCCAGATCAGACTAGTCGAATTTACCTCATAGTAACCATCCGTATCCGGGACCGAGCTCATCAGTTGTACTACTGTCCCGGATTCTGATCCCTTTATTTCCGTCGATGATCCTAAGTTTGCTAATGCATCCGCTTTGGTGTTATCCTCCCTCGAGATGTGAGTGATTGACCACTCACGTAATTGCGCCAAAAGAGCCTGGACTTCTACCATGTATTTTTGCATACGTTCTTCTTTGGTATCCAAGATCCTGTAGACCTGATTTACTACCAGCTGCGAGTCACATTTAATTTTGATAATCTCATAATCAAGTCCCCGGTCCAATTTGAGCCCTGCAATCAAAGCTTCATACTCTGCTTCATTGGTAGTTAAAGGAATCGTTTTGATGGCTTGTCTTAGGGTTTCCCCCGAAGGCGTGATTAAGACTATTCTGAGTCCAAACCCTTTTACGTTGGAAGCTCCATCCATAAATTAGGTCCATACCCCTGTTGTCGATTTCGACACCATTACTGCCTCCTTGGTTGCCAGAGGCAGTAGTCCCAGACTGAAATCGGCCACGAAGTCAGCCAAGACTTGCGACTTAATTGCAGTCCTCGGTTTATATTCTATGTCTAACTCACTCATTTTGACCGCCCATTTGGTCAATCTTCCCGAGAGATCGGGTTTATGGAGGATGTTCTACAAAGGAAAAGTCGTCACCACGGCTATCGAGTGATATTGGAAGTAGGGCCTCAGCTTTTGAGCGGCGGTTACGAGAGCTAAGGCCAGTTTTTCCAAATGTGGGTAGCTAGTTTCTGCTCCCGTTAAAACTTTGCTAACATAATAAATGGAAAATTTCGTACCTTCGTCCTCCCGGACTAAAACCGCACTTACCGCAACTTCTGAAATCGCGAGGTAGACTAGCAGTGTTTCTCCTTCTTTTGGTTTTAACAGAATTGAAGGGCTCGTTAAGTACTTCTTCAGATCCCTCAGAGCCTGCTGGCACTCCGGTGTCCATTCGAAATTCTTCTTCTTTTTGAGCAGTGTGAAGAAGCAATGACATTTTTCGATGACCGGGAAATGTACCTACTCAAAGCTGCTAATCTTCGTGTGAGCCTTTGGACTTCCTTTACATTCGACAATTGATCCGGGATATCCTCTATGGCCTTGATTTTGTCGGGGTTTACCTCAATTCCCCTTTGTGAGACCAGAAATCCCAGAAACTAACCAGAACTAACCCTGAACGCGCACTTCTATATAAACTTAACGAGCATATCATCTATATAAACTTCCATAGTATTTCCTATATGCTTTTCGAACATCTTATTTACGAGCCGTTGATAAGTGGCTCCGGCATTTTTCAACCCGAAGGGCATTACATTGTAACAATATGTACCAAAATTTGTTATGAATGAAGTTTTTTCCTGATCTTCCGTGTTCATCTTGATTTGGTTGTACCCGGAATCAGCGTCGATAAAACTCATCAACTCGTGCCCGGCCCTGGAATCAATAATTTGATCGATATTTGGCAGTGGGAACGAGTCTTTTGGGCACGACTTATTAAGGTCTTTATAGTCTACACACATGTAAAATTTATTCTTATTCTTAGGAACTACTACTACATAGGCTAGATAGTCCGGATATCTTACCTCTCGGACCGAACCGATTTTAAGCAAGCGGCTTACCTCTTCTTTGATGAATTTATTCATGGTCTCAGAAATAGGGCATTTTTCTGCCTTACTTGAAATATGTTGGGATCCAAACTTAGTTTGTGCATGGCTACTTCCATCGAGATACCTGTCATATCCTCGTGAGACCATGCAAAACAATGAGCATTAAATTTAAAGAATTCAACAAAACCAGACCTGAGCTCGGGATGCAGTCTTGTCCCCAAATGGAATTTTCTCTCTAGGAATTCCTCGAACAATGCAACTGTCACGATCCAAAATAACGGATATCGTGATGGCTCCTATCTCAATACTAGGCAAGCCGATAACCTCAATAAACCACAATTTCTTTTAAGTTTGAAAACATAATATTTAAATTCAATACAAAAATCTCACAAATACTGACATAAAACACTCCCACAAATACTGACTGCTAAAAATATTTTCTAAAAATATAGAACAGTACAAAAACTAAAAGGAAAGAGAGTCAAGGTATGCCGATGTCAAGCAGCTACCTGGATAATTTTCAACAGATAAAACTCTGAGAAACTAGTAACTGTTGTGTCCAGAAGTACCTGGATCTGCACACGAGGTGCAGGGTGTAGTATGAGTACAACCAACTCAGCAGGTAACAATACTAAATAAATAACTGAAATTAGTGATGAGCTTCATAGCTAAGTCCCAATTACAACAATATCTAACATAAGAAGGTAGGCATGCTTTCAAGATCAACATTTAAGACCCAAACAGTAATTTCATATCAAGTTCAAATGAAACAGAAGATAATATCTCTCTTAAATTTCGCAAACAGTGATATATGGCAGCTGAAGTGCAAAAATAATGAAATCAATGCATCCTCTCAGAACAACAGTCACTCAGTACTCCCTTTCACACCAACCTCACAAACACTCTTTCCTCACAGTCTCTCATTCCTCTCAATCACTCATCACTCGGCACTAGCACTCAGTAGGTACCTGCACTCACTGGGGATGTGTACAGACCCCGGAGTGGCTTCTTCAGCCCAAGCGCTATAACAAGCCAATCATGGCATAAATAAATGAAACATGTTGCGGCGTGCAGCCCGATCCCATAAATATCCTCACAATCAGGCCCTCGGCCTCACTCAGTCATCAACCTCTCCGGTCTCTCGGGTCTCAGAAATCATGATAAGCAACCCAAACATCAATGATATGATGCATCGATAATGAACAATAGAGACTAAGATGTAATGTGCAAGTAAAACTGTGACTAAGTGCAAAGCAATAATTTAGCAGAAAATTCAACATGTACACGACCTTTGTGGGTTCCTACAGTGTCAACACATGTTTTAAAAAGGATTTATAGTTTGATTTCTCTAATACGTGGAAAATGTACGGATATAAATAGATTATTCAACCACACAGTTCCATGGAATTTATCAAGTCACAATTCCTACGGTGCACGCCACACGCCCGTCACCTAGCATGTGCGTCACCTAAAAACCAATCACCTATCATATAATCCGGGGTTTCATACCCTCAGGACCAAATTTAGAATTATTACTTACCTTAAACAGTGTAGTATTTTATTCTCATATGCATTTGCCTCGCGAATATTATTCGTGGGGTCCACATCTCGGAACCCGATAAAAGTTATAAAATATGAACGCCCTTTCAACCACGAGTCCAACCATAGCAAAATTACTAAATTCCAATAATAATTCGGCCCTCTAATCCTCAAATGTATCCAAGAGGGTTTTCAAAATTATCCAACTTAAATCACCAATTAAATGCTAAAACCCGCAATAGACTCGGGTAATTTGACCAAAATTAATTTAAGAACACTTACTCCGCTGTTTTCCTTAAAAATCTCCCAAAAATCGCCTCTCCCCGAGCTGCAAATCGTTAAAAATAGAAAATGAGATGAAGTCTCATTTTAAGAAATTAAACTCTCTGCCCAGTCTTTTGCTCTACGCGATCGCGGACAATCTCATGCGATCGTGAAGCACAATTTTCCCTAACCAGTTTTAACCTTACGTGATCGTGGACCTGTCCAAGCGATCGCGGAGATCAATTTTACAGACCTACGTGATCGTGGACTCGTCCATGCGATCGCGAAGTACAAATGTGTGACTTCCACTTCTACTCCATTTCTTCTACGCGAACGCGACCTTAGCCACGCGTTCGCGAATCACAAAATCCCAGAGCTACGCGATCGCATCCCTCTTCACGCAATCGCAAAGAACAATTTCTCCACTGCCTAGCTAAGCCTACGCGATCGCGGACAAGTTCATGCGATCGCGTATAAGGAAACCAGATACAGATATCAGAAAATTCCAGCAAAATTCCAAGTCCAAGAATTGATCAATTAACCCTCCAAAAATTACCCGATGTCCCCGGGACCTCAACCAAATACATACAAAAGTCCTAAAACATCATACAAGCTTAGTCAAAACCTAAAATCACATCAAACAAGGCTAAAAACACGAATCATACCCCAATTCAAGCCTAATGAAACTAAGAAATTCCAACTTCTACATTCGATGCCGAAACCTATCAAATCAAGTTCGATTGACCTCAAATTTTGCACACAAGTCATAAATGACATAACGGACCTATTCCAATTTCCAAAATCGGATTCCGACCCCGATATCACAAAGTCAACTCCCCGGTCAAACTTCCAAACTTAAATTTCTATTTTAGCCATTTCAAGCCTATTTTAACTACGAACTTTCAAATAATTTTTTGGATACGCTCCTATATCCAAAATTACCATATAGAGCTATTGGAATCATCAAAACTCTATTACGGGATCGTTTACACATAAGTCAGCATCCGGTCAACTATTTTGACTTAAGCTTTAAACCTTGGAACTAAGTATTCTAATTCATTCTAAAACCTCACCGGACCCGAACCAAATACACCGACAAGTCACATAACAACTATAAAGCATAAATTGAGCAATAAATAGAGGAACAGGGCTGTAATACTCAAAACGACCGGCCAAGGTCGTTACATTCTCCTCCTCTTAAACAAACGTTCGTTCTCGAATGGGTTTAGAATCATACTTGGAGTCTCAAATAGATGTGGATATTTGCTCTGCATCTCCTGCTCAGTCTACCAAGTAGCTTCTCCGGTTGACTGGCCTCTCCACTGCACTTTCACTGAAGCTATGTTCTTTGATCTTAACTTTCGAACCTGCTGGTCTGAAATGGCCATCGGCTTCACATCATAATTCAGATTACCATCCAACTGCACTCTGCTGAAATCCAAAATATGAGACGGATCCCCGATATACTTCTGGAGCATAGATACATGAAACACTAGATGGAACACCCGATAGACTGGGTGGCAATGCAAGTTCATAAGCCACCTCTCCAATCTTCTTAAGTATTTCAAAAGGCCCAATATACTGAGGGCTCAATTTTCCCTTCTTTCCGAACCTCAACACGCCCTTCATGGGTGAAACCTTGAGCAAAAATGTCTCCCCAACCATGCAAGCAACATCACGAACCTTCCTGTCGGCATAACTCTTCTGTCTAGACTACATTATGCGAAGCCTCTCCTGAATAAATTTAACCTTCTCCAAAGCATCTTGAACCAAATCAGTACCCAATATTCTAGCCTCACTCGGCTCAAACAAACCCACCGGAAACCAACACCGTCTCCCATATAAAGCCTCATACGGAGCCATTTGAATGCTCGATTGGTAACTGTTATTGTAAGCAAACTCTGCCAGTGGCAGAAATTAATCCCAATAACCTCCAAAGTCTATAACACAAGCACGTAGCATATCTTCCAATATCTGAATAGTGCGCTCGAACTGTCCGCCCGTCTGAGGGTGAAATGATGTACTCAACTGAACCTGTGTACCCAAACCTCACTGCACTGCTCTACAAAACTGTGATGTAAATTGCGTGCCCCGATCTGAAATGATGGACACTAGCACACCGTGTAGGCAAATAATCTCGCGGATATAAATCTCACCCAACCGCTCCGAAGAATAAGTAGTACTGACTGGAATAAAATGTGCGGACTTGGTCAACCGATCTACAATCACCCAAATAGCATCAAACTTCCTCAAAGTCCGTGGGAGTCCAACTACAAAGTCCATGGTAATACGCTCACACTTCCACTCCGTAATTTCAAGTCTCTGAAGTAATCTGTGAGGTCTTTGATGCTCGTACTTCACCTATTGACAATTTAAATACCGAGATACAAACCCAACTATATCTTTCTTCATTTTTCTCCACCAATAGTGCTGCCTCAAGTCATGGTACATCTTAGCGGCACCCAGATGAAAGGAATACCGCGAACTGTGGGCTTCTTCAAGAATCAATTCACACATCCCATCTATATTTGGCACACAAATATGACCATGCATCCTCAACATCTCATCCTCTCCGATAGTAACATCTTAGGCATCACCGTGCTGCACTGTATACTTCAGGAATGATGCGGTCATATAAGAAAGATCGAGAAACCACACAAGCTAGAACCCGATTGGGCTCCAAGACATCTAATCTCACAAAGTGATTGGCCAAGGTATGAATATCAACTGCAAGAGGCCTTTCACCAACAGGAATGAATGCAAGGCTACCCATACTCACCGCCTTTCTACTCAAGGCATCGGCTACCACATTGGCCTTCCCGGGAGATACAAAATAGTGATATCATAGTCCTTTAGCAACTCCAACCATCTTCGCTGCCTCAAATTTAGATCCTTTTGTTTGAATAAGTGTTGGAGACTTCGATGGTCTGTAAACACCTCACATGACACACCGTAGAGATAATGCCTCCAAATTTTCAAGGCATGAATGATGGCAACTAACTCCAAATCGTGGACAGTGTAGTTCTTCTCATATGGCTTCAACTGACGCGAAGCATAAGCAATCACTATGCCCTCCTGCATTAAAACACATCCAATACCGATCCGAGAAGCATCATAATACACTATATAAGAACCAGTAGCTGAAGGTGGGACTAGAACTGGAGTTGTGGTCAAGGAAGTCTTGAGCTTCTGAAAGCTCTCCTCACACTCATCCGGCCACCTAAAAATAGCACCCTTATAGGTCAATTTGGTCAAAGGCGATTCAATAGACGAGAAACCCTCCGCGAAGCGACGATAATAACCGGTCAAGCCGAGAAAACTCTGAATCTTAGTAGCTGAAGATGGCTTGGGCCAACTCTGAACTGCCTCTATCTTCTTCAGATCCACCTTAATTCCTTCACTGGACATTATGTGTCCCAGGAATGCCACCGAACTAAGCCAGAACTCACACTTAGAGAATTTTACATAAAGTCTCTCCTATCTCAGCCTCTGTAATACGATACCCAAGGACTGTGCATGCTACTCCTGGCTACGTGAGTACACCAGGATATCATCAATAAATACTTCGACAAATGAATCAAGATATGGCTAAAATATATTGTTCATCAAGTGCATAAATGTTGTTAGGGCCTTGGTCATCCCAAAAGACAAAACGAGAATTACATAGTGACCATAACGTGTCCTGAATGTCATCTTTAGAATATCTGAATCCCAAATTTTCAACTGGTGATACCCGGATCTCAAATCAATTTTGGAGAATACCCTCGATCCCTGAAGATGGTCAAATAAATCATCAATACGTGGCAAAGGATACTTGTTCTTGATTGTAACTTTATTTAACTGCATGTAGTCGATGCACATCCGCATAGTACCATCTTTCTTTTTCACAAACAGAACCGGTGCACCCTAAGGCGACACACGAGGCCTAATAAACCCCTTATCAAGGAGTTCCTGAAGTTTCTCTTTCAATTTTTTCAAATCAATTGGTGCCATACAATACAGAGGAATAGAATTGGGCTAAGTTCCCAGCACCAAGTCAATTCTGCAGGAAATACATCCGGAAAGTCTCGCACTATCGGTACAGAATCAATAGTATGAGTGTTTGCATCAATATCTCTCACAAAGGCCAAATAATACAAACACCCCTTCCCAACCATACGTTGGGCCTTCAAATAAGAGATTACCCTGCTGGGAACATAATCTACAGAACTTATCCATTCGACCTTCGACAACCCCGACATCGCCAACGTCACAGTTTTTACGTGACAGCCCAGAATAGCATGACATGGAGACAACCAATCCATACCCAAGATTTCATCGAAATCAACCATACTAAGAACTAAGAGATCAACTCTAGTCTCCAATCCCCCAATAGTTACCACACACGACCGATACACATGGTCCACAATAATAGAATCGCCCACCAGCGTAGATACGCGAACAGGTAAAACTAAAGACTCACGGGGCATATCCAGATAATGAGTAAAGTATGATGATATATACGAATAAGTGGAACCAGGGTCAAATAATATAGAAGCTTCCCTGTGGCACACTGAGACAATACTTGTGATCATTGCATCTGAAGCAACGTCATATGGCCTGGCAGGAAAAACATAGAATCGGGCTTAGACTACACCTGATCGGCCTCCCCCTCTTGGGCGATCCCTAGCTAACTGAGCCCCACCTCGAGCTGGATGGGTGGGTGGCAAAGTAACTAGTGTTGAAGTCGTAGTCTGACTCCTCTACTGCACTGGACCTTCTGGGCGACGAGGACACTACCTCCACATATACCCAAACTCCCCGCACTCAAAGAACTCCCCGGTGCTAGTGCTGGTGGGGAATAAATCGGACCCCGAGGACCAGAATAACCATTAGAAGCACCCGGTACAAATGAACCCTGAACTAAAGGAGCACGAGACGAACTTTGGGCTGAAAGGGCACTGAGAGATGACTGACCCTAATGAGAGATGTATGAACCATGGCTGGATGATGCACCACGGTGAACTGGATGACCCCTCTTAGCGTGCCTATAAGGACGACCCCTGCCGTGGTAAAACTGACCCCCTGAAGGAACATCGCTAAAAACACTCAATTCACGAGGCCTCTTGGCCTACCTCTCTCCTTTCTCCTGGCCATGGACCATATCTATCTGTCGAGCAATGTCAACCACCTCATCAAAAGTAGCACTAGATACCCTCTCCCGAGTCATAAGTAACTGCAACTGATATGTGAGGCCATTAATGAACCTCTTAATCCTCTCCCTATCATTGGGAACCAACCAAAATGCGTGACGAGCCAACTCAAAAAACCTAATCTTGTACTGTGTCAAAGACACGCCCTCCTGTCACAACTGCTCAAACTGTATACACAGCTCATCCCTGCGAGACTGCGGCACAAACTTCTCCAAGAAGAGAACGGAGAACTCCTGCCATATAAGTGGTGCTGCATCGATTGGCTTGCACCTCTCATAAGCCTCCCACCATCTAAAGGAACCCCAGTGAACTAAAAAGTAGTGAACGAGGCCTCATTAGTCTCCAGAATACCCGTTGTCTGAAGTATCCCTTGGCACTTATCCAGGAAACCCTGAGCATCTTCTGACTCAGCACCGCTAAATGATGGAGGTCGAAGCCTCCCAAATCTCTCAAGTCTCCTCTGCTCATCATCAGCCATAACAGGGACTACCGGGGCCTGATCAGCTACAACCGCCTGGGCTGATAGTGACCCCGGTATCTAAAGTCCCTACACTATATGCTCTGGAGTACGGGCAACATGGGTATGAGTACCTCCCCCGGCCTAAGAAGTGGCTGGAGCGGCCTGAGCCGAAACCACCGGAGCAAGGCTAGTGCAAATAGTCAATATTTGTGCTAGAGCCTCCTGAAGGCCTGGAATCACAATAGGCACAGCTGGTGCCTGAGCAGGTCCCGCCGACTCTACTATACATGTGCTGCTCCAACTGCTATACGAGCTATACCTCGACCTCTACCTTGGCCCCGACCTCTACCACGGCCCCAACCTCTCGCGGCCCTAACTGGTGGTATTGGTGGTACTGGTGGCTGACCGTTTGATCCGATAGTACGTGTCCTCACCATCTATGAGAGAACAGAATAACAGAAATTTAGTTTCCATAATCAACCAATTCGCACGACAGAATACAAGAAAGTGAAATTTTCCTAAGGGTTCGGCATCCTCTCAAAGATAAGTACAGACGTCTCCGTACCGATCTGCAAGACTCAACTAAACCTGCTAATGACTTGTGAGACCTATATAACCTAGGCTCTGATACCAACTTGTCACGACCCAAAATCACGCCTTTCGTGATGGCGCCTATCTCAATACTAGGCAAGCCGACAACCTCAATAAACCACAATTTCTTTTAAGTTTGAAACCATAATATTTAAATTCAATACATAAATCTCACAAATACCGACATAAAATACTCCCAAAACTCGGTGTCACTAAGTACATGAGCATCTAAATGATAAGAAAGTCTGGCTGCTAAAAACACTGTCTAAAAATATAAACAATACCAAAACTAAAAGGAAAGAGAGTCAAGGTCTGCGGAAGTCAAGCAGCTACCTCGATAATCTCCAACAAATAAAACTCCGAGAAACTAGCAAACGTCGTGTCCAGAAGTACCTAGATCTGCACATGATGTGCGGGGTGTAGTATGAGTAGAACCAACTCAGCAAGTAATAATACTAAATAAAGAACTGAAAGTAGTGAAGAGCTTCACAGCTAAGTCCCAATTTCAGTAATTTCCAACATAAGAAAGTAGGAATGCTTTCAAACTCAACATTTAAGATCTCAAACAGTAATTTCATATCATGTTCAAATGAAACAGAAGATAATATCTCTCAGAAATTTTGCAAACAATGATATATGATAGCTGAAGTACAAAAATAGTGAAATCAATGCATCCTCTCAAAGCAACAGTCACTCAGTCCTCCCATTCACTCCAACCTCACAAACACTCTTTCCTCACATTCACTCATTCCTCTCAATCACTCAGCACTCGGCACTCGGCACTCACACTCACACTCAGTAGGTACATGTGCTCACTGGGCTGTGTACAGACTCTGGAGGGGATCCTTCAACCCAAGCACAATAACAAGCCAATCATGGCATAAATAAATGAAACATGCTGCGACGTGCAGCCCGATCCCATAAATATCCTCACAATCAGGCCCTTGGCCGCACTCAGTCATCAACCTCTCCAGTCTCTCGGGCTCTCAAAAATCATGATAAGCGGTCCAAACAGTAATGATATGATGCATCGATAATGAACAATAGAGACTGAGATGTAATGGGCAAGTAAAAATGTGACTGAGTGCAAAGCAGCAATTTCGTAGATAATTCAATATGTGCATGACCTCTGTGGGTCCCTATAGTGTCAACACGTGTTTTAAACAGGATTTATAGTTTGATTTCTCTAATACGTGAAAAATGTATGGATATCAACAGATTATTCAACCACACAGTTCCATGGAATTCATCAAGTCACAATTCCTACGGTGCATGCCCACACGCACGTCACCTAGCATGTGCATCACCTCAAAACCAATCACCTATCACAGAATCTAGGGTTTCATACCCTCAGGACCAAATTTAGAACTGTTACTTACCTCAAAACGGATAATTCTTTATTCTGATATGCCTTTACCTCGCGAATCGGTCTTTGAATGCCTCGAATATAGTCATAATTAATTCGATTCAGTCAATATAAATTACAGGAATAAATTCCATATGAAAATACAAATTTTCCTAAAAAATCCGAAATTGCACTAAAAAATACCCGTGGGGCCCACGTCTCGGAACCCGACAAAACTTACAAAATATGAACTCCATTTAAACCACGAGTCCGACCATACTAAAATTACTAAATTCCGATAACAATTCGGCCCTCGAATCCTCAAATTTATCCAAGAGGGTTTTCAAAATTTTCCAAATTAAATCACCAATTAAATGCTAAAAATAGAAATAGATTCGGGTAATTGGAAAAAAATTGAGTTAAGAATACTTACCCCATTATTTTCCATGAAAATCTCCCAAAATTTGCCTCTCCCCAAGCTCCAAATCGTTAAAAATGCCATTTTCAGAACTTAAACTCTTTGCCCAGTCTTTTGCTCTACGCGATCATGGACAATCTCACGCGATTGTGAAGCACAGTTTGCCCCTGACCATTTTTAACCTTACGCGATCGCAGACCTGTCCACGCGATCGCGAAGCTCAACTTCACAGACCTACACGATCGCGAAGCACAGACGCGTGACTTCCACTTCTTCTCCATTTCCTCTACGCGAACGCGACCTCAGCCACGCGTTCGCGAATCACAAAATCCCAGAGCTACTCGATCGCATCCCTCTTCACGCAATCGCGAAGAACAATTTCTCCACTGCCCAGCTAAGCCTACGCGATCGCGGACAAGTTCATGTGATCGCGTATAAGGAAACCAGATACAGACATCAAAAAATTTCAGCAAAATTCCAAATCCAGAAATTGATCCGTTAACCCTCCAAAAATCACCCGAGGCCCCCGGGACCTCAACCAAATACACCAAAAAGTCCTAAAATATCATACGAACTTAGTCAAAACCTCAAATAACATCAAACAATGCTAAAAACACAAATCATACCTCAATTCAAGCCTAATGAAACTTAGAAATTCCAACTTCTACGTTCGACGCCGAAACCTATCAAATCAAGTCCGATTGACCACAAATTTTGCACACAAGTCATAAATAACATAAAGGACCTATTTCAATTTCCAGAATCAGATTCCAACCCCGATATCAAAAAGTCAGCTCCTCTCTCAAACTTCCAAACTTAAATTTCTATTTTTGCCATTTCAAGCCTATTTTAACTACGGACTTCCAAATAATTTTTCGGACATGCTCCTAAGTCCAGAATTATCATACAGAGCTATTGGAATCATCAAAATTCTATTTTGGGGTCGTTTACACATAAGTCGACATCCGGTCAACTACTTCAACTTAATCTTTAAATCTTGGAACTAAGTGTTCTAATTCATTCCAAAACCTCACCGGACCCGAACCAATTACCCTGACAAGTCACATAATAACTGTAAATCACAAATTGAGTAGTAAATAGAGGAACGGGGCTGTAATACTCAAAATGATCGGTCGGGTTATTACAGCATCTTGCTCCAGTTCCTCCGTCGTGGACTTCGTTGCGTCCGTCTCTTCTAGAGCTTGGAAATATCTTGGCACCTGATATTGTTCTGACGAATATACTTTCGGGCTAACTCCTTCTAGCTCGGGAGTAGGTGTCGGTTCCTGTAATTGCTATGCCATGCGTTCTTTCTCTTTGCTACTGGAAACTGAGATTGCATTCATCTCCCTCACTGTCGGTTGATCACCTCTTATCTGCTTGATTCCTTCGGGCATTGGAAACTTCAGCAATTGGTGATATGACGATGGTACAACTTTCATCTCGTGTAACCATCTCCTTCCCAGGATGATATTGAATCCCATATCACCATCTACTACTTTGAAGAGAGTTGTTTTCATTACTCCTTCAGCGTTCGTGAGTAGAAAGATCTTTTTCCAGTTGTCACAATCACAAGGTTGAATCCAGCAAGGAGCTTTGTTGCCGGAATAATACTTCTGATGAGTTTAATTTGTTCCAATACTCTCATGTCACGCCCCAAAACTCGGAGAGCACGACCGGCGCTCTACCAAATGAACTCGGCCGAGCAAGCCTGTTAGATTTTCTTCTACCCAAACTCATCCATGAATAAAGAGAATACATATTTTCGTTAATCAAATAATAAAGTGATCAGGTCTGCAATACCAATTCTTACCATTTGTTACTTCATTTTAAAGTCTCAAATTTCACACACATTTTCATGATCTAAAGTGGAACAAGTAATTCAAACACAACATAACTAGTTTGACTTCCCCAGCACCAATATACAACCCACATATGTCTACAGAGCCTCTAATAGATACAAAAGAGTATTATTATAATACCGGCAACAAGGCCCCAGCTATACCTCAAACACAATACACAAGGAACAAAATATACATGACCCCCAAGTGAAGTGGGGGCTCACCAAGTCTGCTGGGAAGAGAGTGTACCGCTATCACTGATCAGTGTCGCCTGCTATGGAACTACCTGCATCCATTAAAAGATGCAGCGCCCGTGGCAAAAGGTACGTGAGTACATGTGGAATATTACTCTTATGAAAGGCAGACAGAACAACATTTAAAAATACGGTAACTCAAATAAGAGGCATTTAAAGTACATCAAAAGACTACAAAACATCGCGTAGGTTCAAATATCAAGCCTTATTACACTTGCATCATTCTAAACTTCTTTTAGGGTCAACCAAGTCATATGATCTTTACGTGGAACACATAATATATTATACACTTATGCGTTTCATAGATCTCCCATAGTGTTTATTCATAACGTACACTTATACATCTCATACACAATGCACCTATGCATTTCATAGACCGTTCACAGGATTTCATAACACAATATACCTATATATTTCATAGACCGTTTATAGGGTTTCATAACACAATATACCTAATCGTTTCATAGACCGTCCATAGGGTTTCATAACACAATATTCCTATACGTTTCAAAGACCATCCATAGGGTTCATAACACAATATTCCTATGTGTTTCATAGACCATCCATAGGGTTCATAACACAATATTCCTATGCGTTTCATAGACCGTCTATAGGGTTCATAACACAATATTCCTATGTGTTTCATAGACCGTCCATAGGATTCATAACACTATTCCTATGTGTTTCATAGACCGTCCATATGGTTCATTCATTATTCCCGTTTTGGCAAACAACCACAATTTATGTTCATACTATCGCTTACTTGTACTAGCCACGGGTGATCATAGGACATTAATGACATTATTATGTAAAGGAGCTAAAACTCATCTCATAATGTTCACACATTCTTTCATTTCATTTGCACTATTGGCCACATATGTATTTCTCATTCTGGGCACGATGGCCACATTTAGTATTCCATACTCAGCCTTTTCACTTTCACACATCATCATCATCAACAACAACAACAAGGAATTATAAATTAATATTTTTAGTACACAAGTGAGCAATTAAGAGTCTTAGGCACGTTGAGGTTTTTCACAAAATTTGGCGTAATATCCTTCGTTTGAACTTGACTTGAAGTCACAATATTATTAACGCACAACCCATACTTTGAACGTAATCTTAAATGTCAACATAACATGATAAAGGCATTTTGGGATACCTATTGAACATATATCTTTGTCACAAAACTTATTCGGAATACTCAAGTTGTAATAAATATCTTGGAACTTACAAGGATATTGGGGTTCCAATTCTTAAAGAAGAGTTTAGCCAACATACCTCAATGGAGCTTCCTTAAACTCTAAAATATTCCGGAATTCATAGCAACTTCAATCTATTTGAGAAATATAACAAATTGAACCAAAATTAGGAAGATGATCATGGTTCTAGCTCATTTGAGCATTTTATCAAATACTAAGTGTGCATTAAGGTTTCAAGGTCCTTTTATGAAGGATTCCATCATCCCACAACCCATTCGTTACCATTTTTAGCTCAACAATCATCCTACACCCCTTGATAACACATGCGTGCAAGATGGACAACTCTCATGCCCAAATATTATCTTACTAATTACCTAATTCTAGACAAAATTTGAAATTGAGGGTTAGGGTGTAGAATCTTACCTTTAAGATGAAGACCTTGTGGGTTTTCCTTGTTAATCTTCCAATATTTAAGCAAGACTTGATGAATAATTAGCCTAGGATTTCCTCTCTCTCTCTCTAAAACATTCTCACTTCTCTCTAAAACATTAGATTTTTGCTCAAAAATGGTCGGGTTATAAAAACCCAAAAATGAAGCTCCAGAAGAGGGTCTGCGATCGCATATGCGATCTCATAATTGATATGCGGTCCGCATATAGGCCGCATAATTTGGCCTTCATAACTGGGAAATATCTTCCTGGGTTCGCGGTCACTATGCGGCCCACAGATCTATTCTTCTGTTGCATAATGAACTGCAGAACAGTTCTGCAGTCGCATAGTCAACCGTAGAATGGCATCCAAAACTGCCCATTTTCCTGCCTTACTCTGCGGCCATTATGCGGTCCGCAAAATGATTCTTCGGTCGCATAATGGGCCGCAGAAACGCATTTCTATGACAAATTTTTTTTTTATCCCTTAATGCATTGTTCAATCCAAAAAGTCACAAACACGTAAGCCTATTCCGGCACCACGAAACTTTGAATTCATTTGCGAAATTTTACGGGGATTTACACTTAAATACTTCAAAATATTTTCCAGGGTGTTACATCTTCATTGTATGATATTGGCCGAACTCTTTGGATCTACTAGAACACGTTTAATCTTAAAATCTAACACATTTAAAGAGATTACCAATGCATCATTGTGTGATAATATCAATCCGTCTGCGTCCTCCTCAGTGAAAGTGATATCGTCTTCTCGGAGTCTTTTACTATGAGTTATCAATACTTTTGTCTTCTTTGCAGCCAAAATGGTGACCCTGTTAATATTATTCCCCCCGAAGATCATATTGATTATTTGGCGTGGGGGTTCTTTTCCTGCTTTCGGAAGTTCTGCGTTGTCTCTGTTACGACCATAATTGTTCTTAGCTCGGTCACTCAGGAATTCTCTGAGGTGACCATTCTTCAATAGTGTTGCCACCTCCTCTCGGAGGTGTCGGCACTATCTGGTGACCGTTCGTCCTATGGTACTCGCACCATAAGTTAGGATCCCTCTGGCTGGAATCGGATCTCACAGGTCTCGGGAACCATGCCTCTTTAATGTTTCTCATGGTTGACACCAATTCCACTATTGTAAGGCCCCGTAAAGTTTTTCCTAAAAATCCGGGTTCTGTGATGCCAAAGTAGGCGTAGAGGTTAATAATAGTAGAAAGTTATAGCATATGCTTCTAGGCAAGAATCATGAAAAGAATTATCCAACACATGACTTAGAACTTGCGGCAGTGATTTTTGCATTGAAAATTTGGCGTCACTATTTGTATGGGGTTCATGTGGATGTATTCACGGACCACAAGAGTCCTCAAACAAAAGGAGGACTACAAAATCGATACTCAAGGAGCTGAATATATTTTCAAACAAAAGGAGCTGAATCTGAGGCAGAGAAGATGACTTGAGTTACTCAAGGATTACGACATCGATATTCTATATCACCCGGGGAAAGCCAATGTTGTGGCAGATGCTCTTAGCCAGAAATCTATGGATAGTTTAGCACACTTGGAGGTATATCAAAGACTATTGTCCAAGGAAGTCCATCGATTGTCTAGCTTGGGAGTTCGTCTTACGGACTCTAATGATGGAGGGGTAATTGTGCAAAATAGGGTTGAATCATCGCTTGTTGTGGAAGTCAAAGAGAAGCAATATTATGATCCATTTTTGGTGCAATTGAAGGAGGGGATTCAAAAACATAAGACTACGGATTTTTCTCTTAGCGTGGATGAAGGTATACTAAGGTACCAAGGGCGACTATGTATTCCGAATGTAGATGGTCACCGGGAAAGAATCATGACCGAAGCTCATGCTTCTAGGTATTCCATGCATCCAGGTTCTACGAAGATGTATCATGGCCTCAAGGAAGTCTATTGGTGGAATGACATGAAAAGGAATGTGGCGGACTTTGTGGTAAGGTGTTCGAATTGTCAGCAGTGAAGGCTGAACATCTACGGTCTGGTGGGTTAGCACAGAACATAGAAATTCCAATGTGGAAGTAGGAGATGATTAATATGAATTTTGTGGTAGGATTACCACGTACTCCGTGCGAGTTTGAACCAATTTGGGTGATCGTGGACCGACTCATGAAATCAGCACACTTCTTGCCAGTTAAATCCACCGACACAGTGAAACAGTATGCTCAGTTGTATATTAAGGAAATAGTCAGGCTACATGGCACTCCAGTTTCTATTATTTCCGATCGAGGGGCTCAGTTCACGGCCAATTTCAGCAAGGTTTGGGTACTCAGGTGAATCTTAGTACAGCTTTCCATCCACAGAACGATGGGCAAGCAGAGCGGACTATTCAGACGCTTGAGGACATGTTGTGTGCTTGTGTTCTTGATTTCAAGGGTAGCTGGAATGATCATTTGCCACTCATAGAGTTTGCTTATAACAATAGCTTTCATGCAAGTATCCAGATGGCACCATTTGAGGCATTATATGTTAGGAGATTTAGATCTTCCATTGGGTGGTTCGAGATTGGGGAAGCAGAGTTGATAGGGCCAGATCTTGTACATCAGGCTATGGAAAAATTTAAGATCATAAAGGAGCGGTTGAAAACTGCTCAGAGCCGTCAAAAATCCTATTCGGATGTTCGTCGCAGAGACGTAGAATTCAAAGAAGATGATTGGGTATTCTTGAAGGTTTCACCCATGAAGGGTATTATACGGTTTGAA
Source organism: Nicotiana tomentosiformis (assembly GCF_000390325.3). Classification (NCBI taxonomy): domain Eukaryota; kingdom Viridiplantae; phylum Streptophyta; class Magnoliopsida; order Solanales; family Solanaceae; genus Nicotiana; species Nicotiana tomentosiformis. Next base: position 56,392,014 of record NC_090813.1, on the reverse strand, counting down.
AAAAAGGGGGAAATTGAGTCCGAGGTATGTCGGTCCATACAAAATCATTTATAGGATCGGTGAGGTGGCGTACAAGCTTGAGATACTACCTAAGATATCATTAGTACACCCAGTGTTTCATGTGTCTATGTTTAAGAAAGTAGTTGGAGATCCGACACTCATTGTTCCGGTTGAGACTATTGAGGTTAATGAGGAATTGACTTATGAAGAGATTCCAGTTTCTATTATTGATCGGCAAGTCCAAAAGTTGAGAAATAAGGAAATTGCATCCGTGAAAGTGTTATGGCGAAACCAACAGATTGAAGAGGATACTTGGGAGGCCGTGGAAGAAATGAAGAACAAGTATCCTTATTTATTTGAATAACTATGTATTTATAAAGTTGTGATCTAGGAAAATTATAAGGCTTACTTTCTGTGAATTTTGTATCAATTGTACAATTGGCATTAAGGGTGATCCTTTCTGGTAATACATTGCTTGTGAGGCCACAATTGATGTTGTTTCGTATTATGTTAGTCGTTGGATTATGTATATGCTGTTAGGATGTGTTTCTGGGGCTCTCTGACAGGTGGATAGGCCCAGTTACAGAGGAAACTCTGGCGAAATTGTTTGGAAATTTAGAAAGTTAGTTAAATTTGGGGTTGCTAGTGTAGGGTATGAAAACTAAGTTGTATAAGGTGCTAATAGCATACCCTGATCCTCATTCGAGAACGAATAATTTTAAGTGGGGGAGGATGTAAGGCCCCGTAAAACTTTTCCTAAAAACCCGGGTTCCGTGATGCCAAAGTAGGCGTAGAGGTTAATAATAGTAGAAAATCTTTATGGCGAGCCACGGTTCGAACTTTTTGGGTATAACAATGCACTGGAAAGTAAAGAAAAAGTTTTGGCAGAACAACGCATTTCTGCGGTCCATTATGCGACAGCAGAATCACTCTGCGGATCGCATAATGGCTGCAGAGTGAGACAATTAATTGGGCCAGTTTGGATGAAATTTTGCGGTCAACTATGCGACCGCATAACTGTTCTGCGGTTCATTATGCGACCGCAGAACAGGTCTGCAGGACACATAGTGACCGCAGACACGGGCAGGTTTTTGGCTGTTTTGGTCACCGATTATGCGACCGATATGCGGTCCGCATATCGATTATGCGATCGCAGACCTTTTTCCGGAGCTTCATTTTTGGGGTTTTTAAACACGACCCTATTTTGTTAAAACACATCCCATAAACCATTTTGATCATATTTTCTGATATTTTTAGAGTGAGAGAGAGGGTCCTAGAGGGAGAAGAAATCTTCATCACATTGTTCTTCAATTCTCACTTAAATCTTGAAGATTATCAAGAGAGGCACCTAGGTCTTCTTCCTAAGAGGTAAGATTCTATCACCCAAACTCTTAATTTCAAAATATAACTAGAATAGGCCATTAGTAAGGTTATTCATGGGGATGGGAGTGCTTACCTTGCATGCATGTATCCTTGTAGTATGTGGGAAGATTGTGAGCTAATAATGGTAGAGAGTGGGTTGGAAAGTGATGGAATCTTCCACAAAAGAGCCTTAAAACATTGACGCACACCTAGTGTTTGATAATATGCTCAAATGAGCTAAAACCATGTTCATCTTCCTAATTTTGGTTCAATTTTGTTATATTGCTAAAATAGATTGAAGTGGCTAATATTCCGGAACATCTTAGAGTTTTAAAGAGCTCAATTGAGGTATGTTGGCTAAACCCCCTTCTTCTTAGAATCGAACCCCACAGTGATCATGTAATTGGAGTAAGCCCTTGATCATTATAGAATTGGCGATTTTTAACATGTTTGTGTTGAAGGATGTAAGTTCAATATTTATTCTAAATGCTTCATCATGTTATCTTGTCATTGAGGATGTGTTTAAAAATGTGGAATATGTATTAGAAATGTTATGACTTCATGTCAAGATCGAAATAAAGGTTGTTATGCCAAATTGTATGAAAAGCCTCTATGTGCCTAAGATTCCCAAATTGCTCATATAAGAATTTAATGTCTTGAATAGGAAGCCTTATTAATTTTGATAATGATATTTAATGTGGGAAAAGGGTCTGGAACTATGAAATATGGCCAAGTGCCAAGAATGATTTTGTAATCGTAATCACTAGTGTCAATAAATCGAAAGTATATGAAAGAAGTACGATGTCAGATGATTGACTGAAAAAGGTAATGTCTCAAACGAGATGGCCTAGCCGGTCGGGCTGAGATCTGACTCCGTGTAAGAACACTGTGGTATTGTGGACGAAATTATGAAAAAGGTGTATGTCTCAAATGAGATGGCCTAGCCGATCGAGCCGTGATCGGACGCCATGTCGCACACATAGTAGTACTGTGTTGGAAAGTTATAATGCAATTGTGGTAATGTCTCAGATGAGGTGGCCTAGCCGATGAGGCTGAGATCGGACTCCGTGTAAGAATACAGAGGTATTGTGAATTGAGAAATATCGGTACTAAAGACCACCCAACCTAATAATATAGAGATTGACTTGAAAATGTATATGATCCTTAACTTGTTGTTTTACTATTATTTGAAGACTTATTGAATTCTTGATTGTCTCTCTTGTATTAATAATCATTCTATTGATTGGTGTTTAGCTATACATACTAGTGTTATTCGACGGTATTAACGTCCCTTTTGCCGGGGGCACTGCGTCTTTAAATGAATGCAGGTGGTTACATAGCAGACAATGCAGATCTCAAATAGTGTTGCATCCTCTTCTCAGCAGACTCGGTGATCCCCATTTCATTTTGGGGTCATGTATTGTACCTTTTATTTATATCATGGTCACTTTTTGAGGTATAGCCGGGGCCTTATTGTCGGTACCATCTTTACTCTCTTTTGTATCTTTAGAGGCTCCATAGACACTATGTGGATTGTATATGGGTGTTGGGAATGTTAAATAAGTTATGTTGTGTTTAATCACTTATTCCACTTGAACTATAAGAAATGTGTATTTTGAGACTTAAAGTCGCAATGACTAATAAAATGATTTAGGGTTGTATGAATGAGATTCCTACTGTATAATTAATGAAATCACACCTTTTCTTTATCATGGGTTAATTGGGTAGAAAGTATCTAATAGGCTTGCTCGGCCGGGTTCACTCGGTTGAGCGTCGGTCGCGCTTCCCGGGGATTAGGTGTGACAACTATGCTGACGTTGAAGTTGTATTCCGATAACTTAGGGTAAAAGGATCCTGAGGCACCAACATCTCTTTATCCTGGAGTGATTTGTTGTTTCCACCACGGTCGATTCCTCTGTCGGTGCTGAACTTGTTTGCTTCCCGAAAGTTCCTATCACGGCCTTCAATCCACTCGTAAGGCAAAAACCGGCCCCTCGAAATCCGTTTGTCCGCGTCGTAGTCATCCTTTGATTTTTCCCTGCTCTTCTGCCATCCTTTGGCCGATGATGTAGATCCAACCTGGTCATCCTCGATCCTTATCTTTGACTCGTACTGGTTGTGAACATGTGCCCAAGTTGTTGCTTGAAACTCAACCAAGCTCTCATAAGCTTCTAGGAAGCGTATGAGCTTTCTCGGGTTTAATCCTTTGGTGAATCTTCAGCTGCACATTCATCCGGGATAGTTGGGAGCAACATTCTATCTTTCTAGAATCGGGTAACGAACTCTTGTAATAATTCGGATTGTCCTTGTGCGATCCTGAATATATCGGCCTTCCGGGATTGCACTTTTCTGGCCCCCGCATGAGCCTTGATGAAAGAATCCACGATAATCTTAAAGGAATCTATGGAATGCTCGGGTAATAATGAATACCACGTTAGGGCTCCCCTTACGAGAGTTTCCCCAAATTTCTTTAGCAGCACATATTCAATCTCGTGAGGAGCTAGATTATTTCCTTTTATCGTCATTGTGTAGGTAGTAATATGCTCATGTGGGCCTGAAGTCCCGTCATACTTTGGAATTTCAGGCATCTTGGATTCGGGATTAGTTAGTTTGGGCCTTTCAATACTGGTGGCGCACCCGGGATTTGGTCCATACGGGCGTTTACTTGCTTCATGAACCATAAAAGTTCATTCTTGAACGGGTCATTCTCGTTGTTGAGATCGGATATGCTCCCCCAACCCGGTCGGAGCCAACTTCGCCCCTGGGAGTGTTGTTATTGATTCTCTACATTGTTTCGTTTGCGGGAACATCGGGAGAAATTGGATCTCGTCTGTTTGCATTATTCGAAGCTCCCGATAGTGCCTACTTCAGTTCCGTCATAACTTAATCCTACCGCGTGAGATGACCTAGAATGATTGCATGTTGCTCTTGCAGGATCCTCGCTGCATCCATGACATGTTCCTCATCAGCATCATCATGAGTTCTCTCTCAAACCTGTTGAGGGTTCTGCCTGTCATGCACCGGCGTGGCGTCGTTTTCCTCATAGGGGTGTCACTAATTGAATCCTCGAAATGAGGTTGATCCCCTCAAATTTTTGGGTTGTACGTATTGTTTACAGTATTATCTGCCTTTTGTGATTTTTTTCTAAGACAAAAATAATCAAATCGTGTTAGTAAAAAAGACAAGGATCAATTTAATTGCACGGTGGGCGCCAAACTGTTTACCTGTAAAATGGTGCAGTTAAATTTATACGTGATTTCTAGATAAGTGAACTAATTTGATCCTGAAATAATACAATAATTGAAGAAATGTACAATACTTAGCCTTGAAATATAGACGAAACAACAGAGATAACAATTTCGGGAACAAAGCTCCCGGGCATAGTAATGATGAGATCCCAAAGCAAGAAAGTAAGATTGTATTAAGCTTTGTATAGAATGTAGTATAAGTTTTTCCAGAAAATTTGTCTCTTATAATGATAATTGAGCTCACTATTTATAGCTATGTCTAGGGAAGGAGGTCCTAGGATCGTGTCCTCCTTTAATGTCAATTATGAGGGTCATTGATGAAGACGTAACGGTGGACATAAATGCCAAATTCTATGTAACAGACCGTCGCTTTTAAAGCTACAGAATATTCCCTATTAAATGCTACCGGGCGCAGAGCATTTAATACCTTTATGAACGTTATCCTTTCCGGTGACAAGTGGAATGACTGCGTTCGATCTTCGATCTCTTGAGTTCCACGTATCCTCTCTTTAGACGACTACGTGTCATATCATATTTCACCATATACAAGAAATAGTTTAAACGAGGTAGCTAGTATATGCTCCTTTTTATAAGTTAGTTATATAAGTTTGGGCAGCTCGAAAATAAAAGGAGGGGGATGGTTTAGTATAGTACTAACCTGTTGTCCGGAAATTAGATAAAGAAAAGAAAACGGAAAAGTTTCCAAAGTTGCCCTTTTTCTTGTTTGTTTCGCAAAGAGAAAAAGAAAAGTATTATAGTCATTAATGTAGAAAAATTTATTTGCGATGCCTACTTCTGTAGTTGAATGAGAAGAAAAATAACTTCCTTTCACACCTCACTTTCCTTTCAGCCCTTCCTCCCTTTCTCTCCGACAAAGGATGAGTTTAAATATGAAACTGATGTTTTTTTCGAAGACAAATAAATCGTAGTATCATGCCTATTTTAGAGGAATCTTATTTAGTCAGATAAATAATAGTAGTCCCAAGACTAATAATGTACCATGTACTATAATTAAGTTGATTGATACCTTTTGCATGCTTGCAAATATTACATAAGACGACATGTGTTTTCAATTTGAATTTGTGGAAGAAAAATTAAAAGAAAATAGTATTGGGATCTTTGTTTGTCTTTGTTGAATGAAATGGATGACTTTTAATAATAATAATGTGGACTCTTTGGTTATAGATCCAATGCAAAGTTTAATAATTAAGAAACAAAAGAAGCATGCTATCTCCTTTAATTTGTGTTTCACGCTTATGTATCTTTTGTTCTCCATGTGTTATCTCCATCCATCCTAGCCCCACTCAAGTATAAAAATGATAAAAAGAGTTCAAAGTTAAAAACAATTGAAAAAGAACAAAAAAGAAAAACGGATATCCCCATAAATATTGAAATTTTGCCAAATACATTGTACTTTGCAAAAGGAATTTAGGATTACAGTTCCATACATTCAGATTACAAAAATTCTCGAAAGTTTAGTTTTAATATTCGGCGGTCACAATTGATAACATTGATTTATTTCTTTTATCCTTTTTTCATAATTATGTTGATCAAATGAAACAAACTGAATCATTCTTTAAAAACAACAGTTGTCGGTGTTTACCCTCAAAATCAGATAACAATTGAATTTATAAGTGATTTTGAGGATACACGAATTTAGTTGACACAAAACAGTCAATAAAGACAAATTAAATAAATAAGGATGAAGTAAGTTCAAACCACACGAGGAAGACGATTTAAGCCTTAGTGAAATATTTGTCCTCGATCTGGGCTCGTAATAACAAGCACTGACAACGAAAACAGAAGAACTAATAACAGAACAAATAATGATATATTGCCTTGGAATACGTGTTACAGTATGTTTTATGAATTATCAGACCCCCTTATATAGTAGAGGAGTCCTACTTTAAGTATAATTCTATAAAAGGTAAAAACTCTCTTGATTTATTGATTGTCATATCCTTATTGATACGTGCCGAGATTCCCGCCGTAATATCCGACAGGTCATAGATATTTCGGTCCTCTGTTGTCTATGCTAACAATGTTTCTTCGAACTCGTTCGAGGCTAGGATCTATTCCGGGATCACGACCTTGATATTCTCGAAGGCATGCGTTCTGCCCTCGGGTTCTAGCCCGGTGGGACTTTGGGGTCGATCTTCAATGCTTTATTGCCATATTTCGAGCCTAACCTACCATGTCGTAGGCGAGCTCGATTTTAATCGTATACAGATAGTCTCCTCGTTTTTCGGAGAGTAGACGACGAGAAATGACGTGAGCTTCTGATTCTTACTTCGATACCCCGTGACAGAAATGACAAAACAAATGAAATGACTCGTCAGTCAAGTCTTAATGGCATTAAATGCATGTCAGTCGCCGGTCGGCCATTTCTGGATGCGAACCGCCGCTGAAATACTATAAATACCTCTACCTTTGTTCATCTTAACTTTACATTCAAACCTTCTACCCTCGTATCTTAGAAATTTCAATACTTTCTAGCAATTATACTCTGGTTTATTTGAGATCCTTTGCAAGAACTTTTGAACATCTCCATCTCAAGCTAACAAGTGCACTCCTTCAACTTCCTCTCTTCATCTATTTTTTCTCCATTTTTAAAGAAATGGCAAAGATTACAAAAACTATTTCCTAAAAAGAAACACCTTTTACTACGCGGCCGGCTACTGAGGCCGAAGAAACTGTTTCGCATACTGCCGTCGATGAACCAGTAGGGGAACCCCATTTGAAAATATTCATCCCCGGAGGATGCTCGGTAACCGTTGATTTCAAGGTCGAAAAACATTCCTCTGTGCAAGGCCGGTGTAAGGAGGTCTCGAGATACATATGCTCGATCACTAAAGAAGTCCTCCCTATAGTCCGAAATGACTGCAATTGGGCCGGTAAGGGCATAGTGATCCATGACCCCGATGAAGCCATCACCACCCATGTCGAGGGATACCAAAGTGTTTACACTTATCCCTTTACATTGGGCCTGATGGATACAGTCATCATTGAATTCTGCAAGAGGTACGAGGTATGCCTCGGTCAGATTCATCCTTCGTTCTGGAGGATCGTGATCCTCCTACAGTTCGTCGTGAGCAGAATTGATGGTTGCTCATTCACCGTCGACCATCTTCTACGCTTGTATAGTCCCCGAATCTTCCGGGGGGGACTGATAAAGCTCGTGCACTGGGCCAGTAAATCTCTGTTCTCGAGTATTGATGAAGACCTGGATCGGGGCTGGCAAGGCCGTTTTGTCCAAGTGAGGACTTTGGACCTGATCCTAGCTGAGCGCATGCCATTCCCCGAGAAGTGGAATACATCACGTAAGTGCAATTTTATTTTCGAAAGTCAATTTCATACATATTTCCTTCTTTCCTATCGGTGTTTTGTGGTGGTGCAGCCATCGCTCGGGTCCTAAATGTTGTCCCTCGACTCAAGGAGTGGGTTGAGGGCACGTATCACATATGCCTTACTCCGAGCGCTCATGGCGCAAGCTCTCGAAGGGTCGTTGGGGGGCCCGTATCCATGGTGAGATTCTTTTCCCGAGTAGGTAACATTTGGATTCTTTTTTATCATTAAGTACTTACTTCATTTATTTCTTTTCGCAAGATTATCCAAGGATGTCGAACTAAGGCCTCTAGCCGGCAGCGAGGACTTACCTACAGAGTCCCCTGCTTCGAGACAGGATGAAGAGATGAAAAGAAATAGGGCTCCGAATTCTCCGAGCTTGAAGAGGAATAAAACAAGAAGAAGGGTGGTGCGCAAGTCCAAAGAAAGTACCATCGCTCGAGCACCATCCTCGGATTCACTCTACCGGCTGAGGGATGAATCCGAAGAAGAAAGAGAAGCCTTTGACTTGGTGGCCCGCATGGTGTCGCAGCTCGAGGGGCAAGGGGCCTCCGAACCAGAGAGAGGCGAGACCGATCTGCCTCAAGCTAGGGAGGCCGACAAGTAGGCCATGGCCGAGGCTTCCCGGGATGTGAGAAATGCCCCGAAGAAAGCACACAGTGTGATAGACATCATTAAGTCGCCCTCATTCACTAAGTCCATGTATAACGAGGCTCATACGGTGAAAGAACATCCCAACGAGGGGGGCCACGGGGTGGACGACCCCTTCCGCGGCTTCTTTAATGGCGTGGATTCTATCATCATAGAGGACGTCACCGGCTTGGGTGACTTAGAGGTGCCGAATAAGAGTCCGTCTTCGGGGGCAAGCAGGCCTTCCTCAAGCCCGAAACAGATCAACTGGTTCCCAGCTCCAAGTGTGGATCCTTCCCGGAAGCGATCGATCGTCATCTCCATTCCGGAGGATGCTCGAGTCCTATCTGCCCCCATAGGGTTGGCCAGTTACCTTCGGTGTATGGTGACCGAGGAAGACCAAGCCAAGATGAATGAGGTAGACGCGCCCTTCCTGTTCAACGAAGCACAACATGTGCTAAACCAGGTAATTTCAAATATATCTTGATGACTTTAATTTGTACTTAAACTAATTTATAGATAACCTTAACATGTTTCTTTGTGTTTTTAGGCCTCGGTGCTTCATCATGAAACTTTTCTTCAAAATCGGGACGAGCTGAACCAGCTTGAAGCCGAGGTCCGAAGGCTCACCGAGAAGAGAGATACATACAAACTTCTCAGCAAGCAGTGTGAAGGGGAGGCTAAGAGCCTCCGAGTTGATCTAGAGGTGGCTCAAAAGGAGACCGTTGACCTGGTCGAGCAGGTAAAAATATTTGAAGTTAGTGATGATGAGCTAGACTTCGTGAATAATGGTCTGAATCTGTAGGTCCATCAGAAGATTGATCAGATCGACCAACTTCGAGCTGAGATGGATGCAGTGAAGGACGAGACCGAAGAATGAAGAGGCGGGATGGACCGCCTGGCCTCGGAAAAGGAGACTGCTCGGGCGCAGCTGACTTCTACAGAGGTCCATCTTCGAGCGGCAAAGGAAAAGGTCGAGGTGTGGGCCCGAAAGGTTGAAGAGCTCCAATCTCAGCTAAGCTCGGTCGTCTCTGATTGAGAAACTCTTGCCAAGGAGCTTGAAACGGCCAAGTCGATGGTTATGGTGGTCAAAGCCGATGCCGACGAGATGGTGGCCCAATAAAAGGCCGATGCCGAGGTGGCCCAGGATCGACTGAAGAATATCATCGACTACGCGAAGCGGAAATCCCGAAGGGAGGCCCTCGTGGAAATTCATGCCCGGGGTTTCGACTTATCAGCCTAAATTGAGAGTGCTAAGGGGATCGAAGCCGAGGCCAAAAAGTTAGCGTATACCGAGGATGAAGAAGACTCTGAGGGTTCGAGTTGATCCGAGGGTGGAGGAGACTCCGAAGACCCTGGCGACGAGGCATGCTCCGGTGAACACCAAGACGTTTAAGTGCCTTGAACATTTTCCTTTATTTTTTGTGTTTTTGTACTTTTGTACTTTCTGTCAAGGCCGTTTGGCCTTTGTAAAGAATATATATATACATATATAAGGCTTCTTTTTCTCTTCGACAATATCTAAATGTGTTTTCCTTTGCTTTATTCTTTATGTTTGCAAAGATCGAAATGCCTTACCAGGAAATAGTTAGGTCATGTTCGGAGGTTCGAACAGGCCTTGCCTTCGACATTATTTTGTTTAAGGCATCACGTGGGTTCGGTATGACCGGAAATATTTCCCCAAAGTACTTATAATATTTTAGATTATAGTTTGCCGAGGGTAGCCTTTAGAACCGGTTTAGAAATTTTGAAGGCCTTTGTTTTTGTTACACGTCTCGGACATCTCCGAGCAGTTGTAATATGGCTATAGCCTTTTTAGTTCGGGTGTTGCCCAGTGTTCTTGTTACCCCGAGTTATCCAGCTTGCCTAAGATAGCAGTCCCCAAGTGGGGATGGCCGTAGCCTTTCAGGTTCGGGCGCTGCCTAGTAGGTCTTGTGCCCCCGGGCTCTGATAGCCCGGGTCGTACGAGTTTGTCTTTGGACGGCAGTCCCCGAGTGAGAGCGATCCTTTGAACCCGGATAAAGGAAGCCCTTGGGCTCGATATCTTTAAGGGATCAAATGTAGGAAATTTCTTAAGAGGACAAGATTTTTAAGGGACAAGATATTTATCTGCAAGGTAGAAACTTCTTTTTATTTCTGTGCGTAATATATACGATTATACATGTGTACAAGATTTATGTCAAGACTCGAACAGTCTATGTGGGCATGGTTTATTCGACCGTTTGTCCCTTACAGTAAATCCTATCGATTGAGCCGAGACTATTCAGTCACATAGTTTCTTTCCTTGCTAAAGTCATTGTCTGAGGGTGATGCCCCCCAGTGTTCGAGGCAGATCATAGAGAAGCCTCGAATACTGTTGTCATGATCTTCGGCATTGGTTCGTAGTCGGCCTTCTATTCTAAGTTAGCACGATTTATTGTTGCCTCACTAAAAACCTTACCGGAAAACCTATTTGGGACAAAACTGGTTCAAGGGGAAAAGAGTGCAACGCGTGCTTTCAGGTCTAAAAATTGTGTTGTTCTTCGACGGTCGCCTGCAAGTGTTAGTCCAAAATGCAAATAAGTAAAAGGGATGAATGGGGTTGTACCTTAGTAGTAATATTGCTTCAAGTGAGTTATGCTCCAGTTGTTCGGTAGTTGCTCACCATTCATTGTTCCGAGTTTGTACGATCCCTTTCCGGTGAACTCGATAATTTGATAAGGACCTTCCCAGTTTGGCCCTAACTTCCCTTCGTTAGGGTTCCGGGTGCTTAGCATGACCTTCCTTAACACTAAGTCCTCAACATTGAAATGTCGAAGGTTGGATCTTCGATTGTAATACCTCTCGATCCACTATTTTTGGGCAGCCAAGCGAACAAGGGCAACTTTGTGCCTTTCATCTATCAGATCCAGACTCGTATTCATGGCTTTGTCGTTTGATCCTTTTGTTGCATATCGAAACCTGAGACTCAGTTCTCCGACTTCGACCAGTATTAGAGCTTCGGTGCTGTAAACCAGTGAGAATGGGGTGGCCCCGGTACTAGACTTTGATGTCGTACAGTATGCCCATAGGACTTCGGGCAAGATTTTCTTCCATTTTCCTTTGGCGTCGGTCAATATCTTTTTGAGATTTTGGAGTATAGTTTTGTTGGTGGATTATGATTGTCCGTTCCCACTAGGGTAGTAGGGTGTTGAAAGGATCCTTTTGATCTTATGGTCTTCGAGAAACTTGCTTACTTTGCTGCCGATGAACTGTTTCCCATTGTCACACACGATCTCGGCCGGCATTCTGAACCGACATATGATATGGTCCCAAATGAAATCGATGACTTCCTTCTCCCTGACCTTCTCATATGCCTGGGTTTCCACCCACTTAAATAAATAGTCAGTCATAAATAATATAAATTGAGCCTTATTGGGTGCCCATGGAAGGGGGCCAACGATGTCCATCCCCCATTTCATAAATGGCCAAGGTAACAAGACCGAATGCAGCAACTTCCCGGCTCGATGAATCATTGGGGAATGCCTTTTACATTTATCACATTTTCGTACGAACTCATTTGCATCCTTTTCCATGTCGATCTAGTAGTAGCCGACTCTAATTATTTTGCGAACCAATGATTCGGTGCCTGAATGATTTTCGTAGGTGCCTTCGTGAATTTCCCTCTGAACATACTCGGTATGTCCTGGTCCTAGACATATTGCGAGTGGGCCATCGAACGTTCTTCTAAACAGGGTTCCGTCTTTGGACTGCCTTCGTACATAGGGCCCGCTATTCCTTTGGATTCGAGGGCAGTTTTCCGGTCTTCAGATATTCTATATATTTGTTTCTCCAGTCCCAAGTTAGGCTCGTTGAGTTTATCTCGGCATGGCCTTCTTCCACCACCGATCTCATGAGTTGTACGACTGCCCCCGATTGAACTCATCATCTTCGACCGATGACCCTAAGTTAGAAAGGGCATCGGCCTCACTGTTTTGATATCGAGGTACGTGTTGTAGAGTCCACTCCTTGAACCTGTGTAATGTTATTTGTAATGTATCCAAGTACCTTTGCATTCACACTTCTTTGACCTCGAACGTCCCATTAACTTGGTTCACCACAAGGAGGGAATCGCACTTAGCTTCGATTACCTCCGACCCCAAGCTTTTGGCTAGTTCAAGACCTGCAATCATGGCCTCATTGTTAGTCAATTTTACAGTCCTAATAGATTGTCTAACTACATTACATGTTAGTGGCTTCAATTCGATGCCAAGTTCGGACCCTTTTGCATTCGCGGTGCCGTCCGTAAAGAAGGTCCAGATCCCCGAAGAAGTCCACGCGTTCAACAATAACTCTTTTTCGACCTCGGGTATCAGGGTCGGCATAAAGTCGGCCACAAAGTCTGCCAAAATTTGAGACTTAATGGCGGTCCGGGACCGATATTCAATATCGTACCCGCTGATCTCCACGGACCATTTGGCCAACCGTCCCGAGAGCTTGGGTTTGTGAATTACATTCCTCAATTGGCACTCCGGGGTCCACGAGAAGTTATTCTTCTTTTTCATTAGTGAGAAGAATCGGTGGCTCTTGTCGGAAGACCTCGATATGAGCTGCCCCAGGGAGGCTATGCGTCTGGTCAATGTTTGTACGGACTTTACATTATCCACAACAGTGATATCTTCGTTGAATTTAATCTTATCGGGGTTGATCTCGATTCCCCGGTTGGATACCATGAATCCGAGGAATTTACAGGATCCGACTCCAAATGCACACTTCTCCGGATTCAGCTTCATATTATATTTCATCAATATGCTGAAGGTTTCCTGCAAATGTTTCAAATGGTCCTCTTCTCGCATGGACTTAACCAATAGCAGTAGTCCGAATGGCATCACGTTATAGCAGTAGGTATCGTACTTAGTAGTGAAGGAGGTTTTATCTTGATCGCCCGGATTCATCCATATTTGGTTGTACCCAGAATAGGCGTCGAGAAAACAGATGACCTCGTGGCCGGCCGTTGCATCGATCATGCGATCGATATTAGGCAAAGGGAAAGAATCCTTAGGACACGCTTTATTCAAATCTTTATAATCCACACACATTCTTAATTTGTTCCCCTTTTTGGGGACTACTACTACGTTTGCTAGCTATTCCGGATATTTTACCTCCTGGATGTACTCTATTTTAAGGAGTTTAGATACCCCGTCCTTGATGAGAGAGTGTTTGACCTCAGACTGGGGTCTCCTCTTCTGCTTAACCGGGCGGAACTTCGAGACCAGGCTTAGCCTGTGAGTGGTTATTTCCGGCGGGATCCCTGTCATATCAAGGTGGGACCAAGGGAAACAATCTATGTTAGCTATAAGAAAATGAATGAGTTTTTCGTGAGCTCGAGATTCAACCTCGTGCCCAGGTATACCTTTCGATCGGGCAATTTCTCGATTAGTACGACTTGCTCCAGCACCTCGACCGTTGATTTGGTAGTGTCAGAATCGTCGAGAGCTATGAGAGATATGGGAACTCCGTAGTCGTCGTCCTCATCTACCCCTTATTTCTCCGGTTCTGTCGGGGCTGGTACCGGTAATTGCTATTTGTCCTGGTCTTTGGCCATCAGATTCGGACCCTTCGATGTCGAGAGTGTGGATGCCGGGATCACCTTATCGACCACAAATAATTCTTTGGTGGCCGGTTGTTCCCCGTAAACTATTTTGATTTCTCCGGGTGTTGGGAATTTCAGCACCTGATACAGTGTTGAGGGTATTGCTCTCATGTTGTCAATCCATGGCATCTCGAACAAAGTGTTATATCTCATATCTCCTTTGATTACATAGAACTTGGCTTCCTGAACGGTTCCGGCGACGTTCACCGGCAATGTTATCTCCTTTATAGTGGTCTCACATGCCATGTTGAACCCGTTCAGGACTCGGACCGCAGGTACGATCTGATCTTGTAGGCCGAGTTTCTCCACGACCCTCGATCTGATGATGTTGGCTGAGCTACCTGGATCAATTAACACACGCTTAACTCGAGATTTATTTATGAGTACCGATATTACCAGTGCATCATTGTGGGGCTGCACGATCCCCTTAATGTCTTCGTCGTTGAAGGACAAGGTTCCTTCCGATACGTAATCCCGAGTCTGTTTTTCCTTTGTGATGGATACTTTGGTGTGCTTCAGCATCGACCCCTGCGAATGTTGACCCCACCGATGATCATGTTAATGACGTGCTGGGGTTCCTCCTGCTTAGTCTGTTTATTAGAATCCTTGTTCCTGAAGCCTGATCACTCACGAACCCTCGAAGATATCCGTTGTTGAACTGCCGGGCCACCTCCTCTCTTAATTATCGACAGTTTTCTGTTCTGTGGCCATGAGTGCCGTGATATTTGCAAATCAGGTTAGGATCTCTTTGGGATGGATCAGAATATAGAGGTTGAGGCCATTTGGTATCATTGATGCGCTTGATGGTAGATACGATAGTGGCGACATCGACGTTGAAGTTGTACTCTAATAATCTTGGCGCTTCTTTGGGCCCGACGGGCCTGTCGAAGCTATTTTTGCTCATGAGTCCCCGGTTTTTTTGACCTCGGTCATTTCTCCTTTCATTTATCATGGGATTTCGCCCGGACCCACTGCTTCTTCGGTCTCCATTGTACGGCTGATACCGATCTTTGTTTGATCTCGGTTCACGATCAATGTCTCTCTTGACTCTGTCGATGGTTCTGACGAGATACACGGACCCAGAAGGGGACCCAAGCTGATCATCTTCGACCCTGATTTTCGATTGATAATGGTTGTGGACATCGGCCCAAGTGACAACTGAATATTCTACTAAGTTTTGTTTCAACTGTTGCAAAGCCAACAAACTTTGAATGTTGAGTCCTTGGGTGAAAGATTGAACGACCCAATCATCTGCGACCGGTGATAGGTCTATCCATTCTATTTGAAACCGGGACACGAACTCTCTGAGCATCTCATTATCCTTCTGTTTCACTTTGAAAAGGTCTGACTTTCTGGTCTCGACCTTAATAACCCCGGCGTGTGCCTTTACGAAGAAATCTGCAAGCATAGAAAATGATTCAATAGAATTAGGAGGTAAGTTGTGATACCATATCATAGCTTCTTTTGACAGGGTCTCCTAGAACGTTTTCAACAGGACGGACTTGATCTCATCATCCTCCAAGTCGTTTTCTTTGATGGCACACGTATAGGAGGTCACATGCTCATTTGGATCGGTCGTTTCGTTGTACTTAGGAATCTCGGGCATGCGGAAGTTCTTAGGGATCGGCTTAGGAGGCGCACTCGGAGGGAAAGGTTTTTGAACGAACTTCTCGGTGCTCTTGGGATTTGGTCGACCCTAGAGTTGTAGGTTTTCACCTTTTGTCATTAGCTTCGATTTTCTTCTCCCTTGATTCTACCCGTTTCGTTAGTTCCTCCAGCATCTTTATAATCTCGGGTTTGGTCCCCGATTCATTTTCATTCGGCCTCTCTGCGACCGGTTCGTTTCTGCGGGTGACTTCCCGGGATGAATCGGGTTCAATTCTGCTCGGTGCGCGGCTTTGGTTTTGTAGCTGGGCTATCACTGCCTGTTGAGCCTGCAATATTTCGTAGATCACCCGTAAATTAATCATGTCCCCTCCAATGTCTTGTGTATTTTGGGCTATTGATCGGGCTTCACCACGAACGCTATTCTCGGGGTCGGTAGGTAGGTTTGCGCTGATGGCCATATGAGAGTTGGCGTCAATCGGGTCAGCGACCGGAATTCCGACGGGATCAACGGATGGTGTCCCGCCACTTGGAACTATGTTACTTTCGCCGTGATGACCGGACTCATCTCCAACATTTAGAGGTGCTAACTGGAGTTTGACATTTTGAGCTTTAACCTGGATTTAGAGACACTCCAAAAAATAAGTGTAAAGTAGTGTGCGTTATAGAAATTTGTATCAAACAGCCACTATTATCCTCAGCTCCACGATGGGCGCCAAACTATTTACCCTAAAAATCGGATGACAATTGAATTTGTAAGTGGTATTGAGGATACGCGAATTTATTTGACACAAAGCAGTGAATAAAGAAAAATTAAATAAATAAAGATGAAGTAAGTTCAAACCATACGAGGAAGACGATTTAAGCCTTAGTGAAATATTTGCCCTTGATCTGGGCTTGTAACAACAAGCACTGACGAACGAAAGCAGAAGAACTAACAACAGAATAAATAATAATATATTGCCTTGGAATGCGTGTTACAATGTGTTTTATGAATTATCAGACCCCCTTTATATAGTAGAGGAGTCCTACTTTAGGTACAATTCTATAAAAGGTAAAAAATCTCTTGATTCATTGATTGCCGGTTCCTTATTGATATGTGCCGAGATTCCTGCCATAATATCTGACCGGTCACGAATATTTCGGTCTTTTGTTGCTTATGCTAACAGTGTTTCTTCGAGCTCGTTCGAGGTTAGGATCGATTCCAGGATCACGACCTCGATATTCTCGAAGGCAGGCATTCTGCCCCGGGTTCTAGCCCGGTGGGACTTGGGGTCGATCTTCAGTTCTTTATTGCCATGTTTCGAGCCTAACCTACCATGTTGTAGGCGAGCTCTATGTTGATCGTATATAATTAGATTTAAGAAAAACACCTCAAGCTACCTTTTTTTTACAAAAAAAAACCAACAAGTCTTTAGTTCATTTTCCTTTACCAACAAGAACTATAGTAAAATAATCCACAAAGAATTGAACAAGAGTAGGTTAAGTGTTTAGAAAAGCAGCTCGGTGCACGAAGTATTCCGTATTCACGCAGAGTTCGGGGAAGGGTCACACCCCAAAGGTGTGGTGTAGGCAATTTACCATGATTCAAGCATTAGTGATTGATTTCACGGCTCAAACCGGTAACCTATATACGTCACATGGAGCTCCAAGTCTCCCTTTCTAGGTTAAGTTTGTAGAAGTATATTATATGTACTGTATAAATTGAGCAAAATAATTCTGTTGTTTGAGAATAACCATTGGATAGTCAATATGGCCGAAATTGACCATTGAACAAGATAAGAAGGCATCTTCTTCAGCAAATCGAGAAGGGTAACAAATTTCAAATTGTAGCAGCAAAATTTGTAAATATTTCAAAGCATATGCTTTTAGTATCCTATGCACATTTTTCAGCATGGGAGATTATGTATGCTAAGCCTTTCATATTTATCCGTCCACTACCTAACATTGGGTACTGACTACTAATGATCTGGCTTGAATTGTGATATACAAGATATCGAGATTATGATACACTATGCAACTTTAAGAGAATGGTCGTGGATTTATTAAGCATTATACCATTAAGCTAAGACAATTTTAATAATTGGAATTAATGGAGGAGATCTTTTTCCCTTTTCTCTCTACACTTCGTTTGGAAATTAAACGACCAGTCGACCATAATGGTGGAAGGAGATCCCACCCCTTCCCCCTCCCCCGTCTGCATTTTTTTGAAAATTAGAAGGCAAGTATAAGTTATGCTGTTCGATCTTTCAAAATTTTAAAAACTTTGGCACACACTCAGCGATAGTAAACCGATGGTACATTTTTTTATAGTTTTTGCTAGAGGTGTATAAAGAAAACCGATAATCCGAGTCAAATCAAAAAAAACACTCGATTGTGGTTTTGTTTGATTTGGTATTGGAAAATCATATTTGGTTTGGTTTGGTTTTAACTAAAAAAGGTCAAACCGGAACCAAACAAATCCGATAGTATATTTATATAATTTTTAAAAATATTTTATACATATAAATATTTATTGTAATGTAATTTATAAATATTTCTTAAAAGATTTCACAGTTTTATCTTTTAACGTATTATTTCAAGTTTGGACTTATCATTCTTGAATGGTAAATAAATTTTATAGCCCATAAATGTAGTAACTCAAACAAAGTTCAAATCAATAGTAATGCTAATAAAAGAAATTCAATTCAATACTAGGAATGACGATAGTGTTGGATAACTATTTTTTAGTTTTACATTGATTTATAATAAAAATGCATAACTTGATTTATCTTTTTCTTTAGTGCTTAATTATGTAATTAATAATACTTATACTTATTTTAGCATGACCTATATATAGTATTTTTAGATTAAATTAATTTTTATTATGGCTTATTAATTAGCAATATTTAATTAATGTAATTTTATATCTTTATTATTGAATATTTTAGTATAATGATGCGACTTATCTCATATTATTGTGTTATTTTTTTAGAAAATAACACAATATAGTTGTATCTTTCAAGTACTAAAGAAATATTTGTAGCTAAAGTTACATAGTTTGTGCTATGAAGCTACTTTACCGGAAAAAAGTCCGAAAAACCGAAAAAACCAAAAAATCCGAGAAAATTCGAGATTGAAAAATCCGACTTTGTTGATTTGGTTTGGTTTACAAATTTAAAAATCCGACACTATCAATTTGATTTGGTAATTAAAAAATCCGAACAAACCCGACCTATGTACACCCGTGCTTTTTGCACCATCAAAACTCTTGAAACTTCCTTGCTCATCTTCCCTCTTTTTATTTATACCATTACTTAATTTTCTTTTCCCTTTCCACGTTTCTTAACAAATGGTTGAAGAAAAAAGATATACAAAATATCTTTAAAAAAGAATATTTTAACTTATAATTGGGACAAGAAAATTATAATCTTTCAATCATTTCTTGGTCTGTGTAAGACCTCGTGAACTCCAAATTTATATTTGAGGTTGAGCCCCAAATTTGGAAGTCAAAAAGGTTGAGGAATTATCTTTGACAATGGCATAATGACTTTGACTTTTGGGAAAAACGTTCTTTCGTTAGTGCTCTTCTCATTCTCCCCAAAAGGTTTCCACTATTCCCCATCTTTTTTCTCATGTAGATTTCTCCTTAAGCAAAGAATAATAATGTGAGAAACATTTCCTTTTTGAATGAGCTCATTAATTTAATAAAAGAGATATTTTAATTTACTGCCTATTATTCCAGAGAAGATAAAAATAATAATTCTAAGAAAAGTTAACCTCAAGTGATTTTCTAAGAACAAAATTGGAGAAGATTTTGAAGTTATGAAATAATAAGAAAAAATTAATATATGCATATATACGGTAAAAACCGGTTAGTCCTTCGTACGAACTGGTCGAAATGGTAATATATTGGATCGGAGAAGCGTCTTCATAATATCAGGTTGAGGTCCGAAGTCAGGTCACCAAGCTTCGAGCCCTAGGGACCGATCAATGTCGAGCTCGATATCATTATTGAGCTCGAACCCAAATCGAACTATGATGCAAAGTGAAGTTATCGAGCTTATGAGGCAGAGACCGACCAACACTGACCCCAAATCAATACAAGGATCCGAGTCAGAATCGAGCTCAAGTCAAGATCGAGAGCTCGAGTCAAGATCGAGAGCTCGAGTCAATATCGAGCTCATAGACAAGAGCCATTGCAATCCCACTAGAGGAGAGAATCCTGGCAGGAATTATGGAAAAACTGATTTATTATGGGTCTCCCACTATGTATTTTTAATTATATCTAAAGTAGGATCCCCCCCACTATAAAGGGGATGGTTATTATTTCTGTAAGGGGGGAGTTTTTGCATACATGGTAACTCAGATATCATACACTCCTATATTGAAAAGTTATCCTTTTTTTTAGCTTCATAGATTGATTCATATTGCTTAATCTATATATCATCTTCTTCCCAACTTTGCTTATTTCTCATTCTCTACAGTCAAACATTCGATATTTTTATTCATTCTTACGATTTGTGTCAAGTTACATCACATACTCTTAGAACTACGTACAAATTTAACTCTATCTATTTTTCGGGTAAACAGTTTGGCGCCCACCGTGGGGCTAAGGATAACAATGGCTCTTTGACACGAATCTCTGAAATACTGACTATTTCACGCTTATTTTAAAGCATCTTTGATTTCATATTAGCAACAGCGAACTCCCGATGAGAACAATAACTTGGCGTCCAGTGGCGAAAGGCCACTCGTCAACGTCGTTGGAGCTCGAGTCGAAGTACCATTGGATGTTAACTCACATGTGGCTATCGAGGCAGGCCAACGTTTTGAATCTAAAAATAGCATTCATGGTGGTACTCGATCTGTAGCTCGAGATACCCATAACGTTGAAGAAAACGGAGTCAGCTTGCGTATGATTTTCGAAATATTGCAATCTCAATAGGTAGCAATAGCTAAGTTGCAGAGTCAAACCCAGATACCGAGCAGGCCGGAGTCCAATCCACCCCGGGAAGTCACTCACAAAATGGAACCAGCTGTAGTGAGGTCAAATGAGCAAGAATCAGGGACCAATCCCGAAATTGTTAAGATATTCGAAGAACTGACAAAACGAATAGAATCAAGAGAAAAGAGGATCGAAGAAAACAACAAAAAGGTAGAAACGTACAACTCGAGGGTTGATCAGATCCCGGGGGCACCCCCGATATTGAAAGTCTTAGATTCCAAAAAATTCATACATAAGCCTTTCCCCCCGAGTGCGGCCCCTAAACTAATCCCAAAGAAGTTTCGCATGCCCGAAATTTCTAAGTCTAATGGGACGACTTACCCCAATAAACATGTCACATCTTACACATGTGCCATTAAAGGAAACGATCTAAAAGATGGTGAGATCGAATCTGTATTATTGAAAAACTTCGGTGAAACCCTGTCGAATGGGGCAATGATATGGTATCATAATTTACCATCTAACTCTATTGATTCTTTTGCTATGCTTGTAGATTGTTTCGTAAAAGCACATATCGGGGCCATAAAAGTCGAGACCCGAAATTCGGACCTATTCAAGGTAAGACAAAAGAATAACGAGATGCTAAGATAATTTGTATCTCGTTTCCAAATGGAACGAATGGATCTACCACCTGTCACAGACGATTGGGCTGTTCAAGCTTTCACTCAAGGTCTAAACGAACAAAGCTCGATGGCTTCATGGCGGCTGAAGCATAACCTAATCAAATACCCAGCTATTACTTAGGCCGATGTGCACAATCGGTATCAATCTAAAATAAGGGTCGAAGACGACCAGTTGGGCTTCGGGTCCGGTTTTAAAAGGGATACCGATCGAGAACCAAGGTCACAAGGATCGATATCGGTCGTACAATGGAGATCGTCGGGGTAGCAAACTTTCACGTAACCCCGTATGAGGCGAAAAGAGAAATGATCGAAGCCAAGGGTCTCGGGGACTGATGAACAGAAATGGGTTCAATAAGCATACCGGACCTAAGGAAGCACCACGGTTATCGGAGTATAACTTCAGCATCGATACATCCGCCATCGTGTCGTCTATCGGAAGCATCAAGGACACTAAATGGCCTCGGCCCATACAGACCGATCCTGCCCAGAAGAACCCTAATCAAATATGTGAATATCATGGCACCCATGAACACAGAATGGAAGATTGCAGGAAACTAAGAGAGGAGGTAGCCCGGTTATTCAATAAAGGGCACCTTCGAGAATATTTAAGCGACAGAGCCAAAACCTATTTCAAAACAGGGATTTCGGTAAACAAAACGAACATGAAGAACCACAGCACGTCATCCACATGATCATCGATGGCGTCGATACCCCTCAGGGGCTGGTACTTAAACACACTAAGACATCGGTTATGAGAGAAAAACGATCTCGAACTTGGGGTTACGCACCCATAGAAACCTTGTCCTTTAATGATGAAGATGCAGAAGGAGTCATGCAACCTCACAATGATGCACTGGTAATATCCATACTTATGAATAAAACTAAAGTTAAGCGTGTGTTAATTGATCCAGGTAGCTTGGCCAACATTATTAGATCTAAGGTTGTAGAAAAACTCGGTCTACGGGACCAGGTCATACCCGCAACCCTGATTCTAAACGGATTCAATATGGCATGTGAAACTACCAAAGGCGAGATAATTCTACCAATAAACATGGCCGGGACTATCCAGGAAACGAAGTTCCACGTAATAGAAGGCAATATGAGATACAATGCCCTTTTGGAAAGGCCGTGGATCCACAATATGAGAGTTGTACCTTCGACCTTCCACCAGGTTCTTAAATTCTCAACATCGGAGGGAATCAAAACAGTATACGGGAAACAACCAACCGCAAGGGAAATGTTTGTTGTCGAAGAAGCAATTCTGATATCCTCGCCTTCATCGACAAATGGGTCGAGCTCGAAGGGGGAACGTGATGCCAAATATCAATCAACGACGTCAGCTTCAAACCAACTAGAAGATCAGAAGATTGACGAAGATGATGAGTAAGGGATCCCAAGGTCCATCGTGGTCCCCGATGATTCCGACGCTACCCAATCAACGGTCGAAGAACTGGAGAAAGTCGTACTAATCAAATATCTGCCCAAACGAAAGGTATACCTAGGAATGGGATTAACCCCCGAACTCAGGAAAAAGCTTATTCGATTTCTTATTGATAATATAGATTGTTTTGCTTGGTCCCATTTAGACATAACAGGGATCCCACCGGATATAACGACGCATCGGCTAAGCCTAGACCCTAGGTTCAAACCGGTGAAGCAAAAGAGAAGGCCCCAGTCTGAGGTAAAACACGCATTCATAAAGAACGAGGTAACTAAACTTCTCAAAATAGAGTCCATTCGGGAAGTGAAATATCCCGAATGGTTAGCCAATATGGTTGTAGTCCCTAAAAAAGGAAACAAACTTAGAATGTGTGCAGATTACAAGGATTTAAACAAGGCATGCCCCAAAGATTCTTTTCCACTGCCTAACATCGATCGCATGATCGATGCCACGGCTTGCCACGAGATCCTTACTTTTCTCAATGCCTATTCCGGGTACAATCAAATCCAAATGAACCCGGAGGACCGAGAAAAGACTCTGTTTATCACCAAGTATGGAACCTATTATTATAATGTAATGCCCTTCGGGCTAAAAAATGCAGGAGCTACTTACCAACGCCTAGTAAATAAAATGTTCGAGGAACTAATAGGTAAATCAATGGAAGTTTATATTGATGACATGCTAGTTAAGTCCCTGCGTGTAGAGGACCATTTGGCTCATTTGCAGGAAACATTCAAGATTTTAAAGAAATACAACATGAAGCTCAACCCCGAGAAATGTACTTTCGGGGTCGGATCGGGTAAGTTTCTTGGCTTCATGGTATCGAATCGGGGAATCCAGATCAACCCCGATAAAATCAAGGTCGTCGAAGACATCACCGTCATGGATAGTGTAAAAGTCGTGCAGAGGCTAACGAGACGGATTGCTACCTTAGGCCAATTCATTTCAAGGTCGTCGGATCGAAGTCACAGATTTTTCTCTCTTCTCAGAAAGAAGAACAATTTCACCTGGACCCCGGAATGCCAACATGCATTAGAGGAATTGAAATGATACCTATCGAGCCCACCATTGCTGCACACTCCATAGGCAGACGAGAAACTTTGCTCGTACTTGGCAGTATCAGAAATCACAGTAAGCGGCGTCCTAGTTCGAGAAGAGCAAGGTACGCAATTTTTCGTTTATTATGTAAGTCGAACCTTAGGGGAAGGAGAAACTAGATATCCACACTTAGAGAATTTGGCACTGGCGCTGATAAGCGCCTCTAGAAAGTTAAGACCATACTTTAAATGTCACCCCATATGCTTATTAACCACTTACCCACTTCGTAATATTTTACACAAGCCCGAATTATCATGCCGATTGGCCAAATGGGCCGTTGACCTCAGTAGGTATGATATCGAATATCAACCCTAGACGGCCATCAAGTCTCAAATTTTAGCGGACTTCGTGGCCGATTTCACGCCAACCCTCGTACCCGAAGTTGAAAAAGAACTCTTGTTGAAATCGGGTACGTCATCAGGGGTATGGACCCTTTTCACATACGGGGCTTCGAACCTAAAAGGGTCCGGGCAAGGCATCGTTTTAAAAGCCGCATACGGGTAGCACTGTTAGGCAATCTATCAAAACTACTAGGTTGACTAACAACAAGGCCGAGTATGAGGCCATGATTGCAGGTCTCGAGTTAACTTAAAGCTTGGGAGCAGTGGTCGTTGAAGCCAAGTGTGACTTTTTATTGGTGGTAAATCAAGTAAACAAAACCTTTGAAGTTCGAGAGGATAGAATGCAAAGGTATTTGGACAAACTACAGGTAACTTTGCACCGTTTCAAAGAATAAACTTTACAGCATATACCTCGAGAACAAAACAGTGAGGCCAATGCACTTGCAAATTTAGGATCATCGGCCGAGGAAGATGAGATCAACTCGGGGACTGTCGTTCAACTCTCGAGGTTCGTGATCGATGAAGGTCATGCCGAGATAAATTCTACAAGCATAACATGGGATTGGAGGAATAAGTATATTGAATACTTGAAGAACGGAAAACTCCCATCGGACCCTAAATATTCGAGGGCCCTACGAACCAAAGCTGCTCGATTCACATTGACTGCAGATGGAACATTATACCGAAGGACATTCGATGGACCATTGGCAGTATGTTTAGGTCCAGGAGACATCGACTACATCCTACGTGAGGTTCAAGAGGGTACTTGTGGAAATCATTCTGGTGCCGATTCATTAGTCTGAAAAATAATCAGAGCAGGATATTATTGGATCGATATAGACAAAGATACAAAGGAGTTTGTTCGAAAATGTGACAAATGTCAAAGGTTTGCACCGATGATCCATCAGCCCGGAGAGCAACTTCACTCAGTCTTATCCCCATGGCCATTCATGAAATGGGGAATGGATATCGCTGACCCTCTGTCATCGGCCCCAGGTAAAGCTAAGTTCATTTTATTTATGACTGACTATTTCTCTAAATGGGTTGAAATAGAGGCGTTCGAGAAAGTGAGAGAGAAAGAGGTTATAGACTTCATCTGGGATCATATCGTATGTCGATTTGGGATACCCGCCGAAATAGTATGTGACAATGGGAAACAATTTATCGGCAGCAAAGTGACGAAATTCCTCGAAGACCATAAAATAAAAAGGATATTATCGACATTGTATCACCCTAGTGGGAACGGACAAGCCGAATCAATGAACAAGACTATCATTCAAAACCTAAAGAAAAGGTTGAACGATGCTAAGGGAAATGGAGAGAAATCCTGCCTAAAGCTCTTTGGGCATATCGAACAACATCAAAATCCAGTACGGGGGCAACCCCGTTCTCTTTAGTATATGGCTCTGAAGCCTTGATTCCAGTCGAAGTTGGGGAACCCAGTTCCATGTATCGATATACAACAGAAGAATCAAATCACGAGGCTATGAATACTAGCCTCGAATTATTGGATGAAAAACGAGAAGACGCTCTCGTCCAATTGGCCGCCAAAAAGCAGCGGATCGAAAGATATTATAATCGAAGAACCAATCTTCGCCATTTTAAAATCGGGGACTTAGTGCTAAGGAAAGTCACCCTCAGCACCCGAAATCCAAACGAAGGAAAATTGGGTCCGAACTGGGAAGGACCGTATCAAGTACTCGAAAACATCGGTAAAGGATCCTACAAACTCGGTATTATAAACGATAAACAACTACCAAGCAATTGGAACGTGTCACACCTAAAACGATACTACTGCTAAGGTAAGTTCGAATCAGTCACTCAACCATTAAGCCTACTGGCTACTATTATTTCGAGTTCGAGCAAACACTCACTCAAACATTAAGCCTACGGGCTATATTACCTCGAGTTCGATTCACTCACTCGACTAATAAGCCTACGGGCTACATCATCTCGAGTTTGACCAATCACTCACTCGACCATTAAGCCTACGGGCTACTCGTATTTTGAGTTCGAGCAAACACTCACTCGACCATTAATTCTATGGGCCACATTACTTCAGGTTCAAACAATCACTCAACTCGACTACTAAGCCTATGGGCTACCTTATTACGAGTTTGAGCAAGCACTCACTTGGTTATAAAGGCTACAAGATCCAAATTCGATCAAATTGCCTAAAACCTTATGAAAACCTTCATAAGGCATGAATGAAACAAAATCTTCTCAAGGTAGAGAATAAAATGGAGGCGAGTCAGGAAAAGAAAAGATCTTTATATATACAAGAATATTTACAATGTCCGAACAGGACGCTACACAAAAAACCAAAATAAAAACTAAGGGATAAGTTTCTTGGTTATCTACGAGGGCAGTCTCTTCTCCATCGGGCTCCTCCCCGTTCTCGGACCCACTCTTGCTCCCATCATTGCAATCATCATCATCATCGAAATCCAAGGATTCAGCATCGGCTTCAAGCTCTTTTGCTCTTTTTATCTCTTCGGTGAGATCGAAACCTCGAGCATGGATCTCTTCGAGGGTCTCCCTCCGAGATCGGCATTTAGAAAGTTCTACAACCCAATGTGCTCGAGTATTGACGGTCTCGGCTACCTCTATTGCTTGTACCTGAGAAGCTTCAGCATCCACACGATAGACGGCCACTAATGCATCCGCACAGGACTTTGCTTTTTCGGCATCAGATTTGGCCTTGGCAAGTTCGGAGGCCAACCGAGCCTCGAGTTCCTCAATTTTTCTCGCTTGAACCGAGCTCTTCTCCTTCATGCATTGAAGTTGGCTTGCAGTCGATGACAATTGGGCCCGAACAGTCTCCTTCTCTACAGCAAGATGGTCCATGCCATCTTTCCATCCCATGGTCTCTGCCTTTATTATATCAACTTTCTCACGAAGTTGCCCGATCGTCTCGAGTTTCTGTTGCAGCTCCGATCCTGAATCAAGCCCATGGGTTCTTAATATTATCATTACCTGCTAGGTCAGGTCGGTCTGGTCTTGATGAGCCTTGGCCAACTCAGCTCGAAGGCCTTTGATTTATTATTCTCTTTGCCCAGAAATGAGTCTGAGGGCGTTCCTCTCCTCCGTAACCAGTTGGAGGTCAGCCTCAAATCGATGCAGCTTAGCTCGAGACCGAGAACATGCTTCTCGATGAACCGCCATGGCCTGCGAAGAAAGAAGAAAAGAATAGTAAACATAAAAGTAATATCAACAAAGAGAGTTAAAGCTTACCCGATTCAGAGCTTGCTGCACTTCACAGAAAAGGCCCGACACATCACTAGGGCCAGCAGCATCCTCGACCCCAGTAAACAAATCACAGAATGGGTCCTCCCCTTCATGAGACCGGCTCATCTCGAGGGCCCCAAAGCTTGGGCTTCCCAAATCGTTCCTTCAGGAAAGACAGGGAGAGTGGGCGAGTCTCCGATTACTATTGCCCCAAGCGACTCGCTTGGGGCATTCTCCTCAGTTCGGAGAGCTTCAGGACCGGCCCCTTCCGATATACCCACCGTTTGTTGACTTTGGTGGGAAGCATCATCGATCTCTAATGATTTGGGGACTCTGCCTGAACCTTTCTCCGATACCTCCCCAGTCTAAGGTGGAGCTTTATAAATCACCATCAATTCAGCTGCCTTTGGGACATCGATGGTTTTCTTCATTCGGGCTACCAGCACGGACCCGCCGTTTTCTTCTTCTTCATCCCTTAGACGCAGAACTGATTCTACGATCAAAGAAATGGTATTCTTCCTCGGCTTACGAGCCATCCTCGTCTTCGGTTTTGGATCTTCGGAATCGGAGGCCCTTTATCTCTTATTATCCTTCACCAGCTTTGGATCAGAAGCTGAAGCCTCTTTCTCGACGGATGAGGGCCTCAAAACTGCATCTTTGCCCACACCTACATACAGGAAAATTGATTTAAGTATAAGGGAAGCATCTCGTTCGAACTACCAAAGATACGAGAAAGAGGCTCACCATGATTTTTTGCCTCCCATCGGCCCTTTGAAAATTCACGCCACAAGCGCTCGGCGTATGTGGAGGTTAAAGCTAGATCTGGTACCCAGTTCTTGAGATCGGGGACTGCACTGGGCATCCAAGGAACCGCTGCATCACAAAAAGGGGGATATCAGTGAGAAAAGGAATGAATCGGCAAAATAGTAGGAGATAACAGCAGAATTACACTTACGCTTCATGTTTCACTCCTCGGAAAAAGGCATCTTTTCAGTCGGAATCAGGTCCGAAGTCTTTACTCGAACGAACCTGCCCATCCAGCCTCGATCCCTGTCCTCGTCTATGCTCGAGAACAGAACCTTGGTAGCCCGACACTGAATTTTTATTAACCCGCCTCGAAAGAGGCGAGGACAGTACAATCGGATGAGATGATCGAGGGTGAAAGGAATCCCCTCGATTTTGTTCACGAAGTAACGGATCAAAATAATGATCCACCAAAAAGAATGATGGATCTGGCCTAGGGTTATTTGGTATTGACGGCAGAAATCAATAATAACAGGGTTGAGAGGACCTAACGTGAAAGACTTAAATACCCTTTCACGTAAGTGGTGATATCTTCTTCAGAAGACGGGATTACTATTTCTTTGTTCTCCCAATTGCAATCTTTCTTTAGCTGTTCAAGATGCCTCTCGGTTATCGAACACATATACCTCAATACTGGCTCACATCGGCCGAGAATCGATGAGCCTTTGTCGACCTTAAAATCAGACGTAAGAACACACGCCCCAGGAATGCATTCCTCAAGCCGTGGCTCCACCGGTGTTTTTTCGGCGGCAGGCTGTGACGAATAGGCTTTTTCTTTCTGAGGAATGGTTCTTGATGTTTTCGCTATTTTTGGATTTAAAGATCGAGAGTAGAAGGAGGTAACAAAGATTTGATGTTTTTGAAGAAAGATTTTGCATAGAAGAATCACAGATTTGCGAGTGAATTCAGAAAGTGTGAGAAAGAAGTTAGAAAATTTAGAGTTTGAAGATGTAAAAGTGATTAAAAGTGAATAAAGGTGTTATTTATAGGTATAGCAATGGCGGTTCAATTTTGATAATGGCCGATCACCGTCTGACACGCATTAAATACCTTGAAAAACTAAACCGACGGGACAACTATTATGTGCGTCATGATCGAGCCCAATGTAAATGTCAGCTTCTATCTGATCGAGCCGTTGGAAAATCATGCCGTTTCTTGCTGCATCCTTCCCGAGAAACGGGGGGACTATCTGTATACGGTAAAAGTCGGTTAGTCCTTCGTACGAACTGGTCGAAATGGTAATGCATTGGATCGGAGAAGCGTCTTCATAATATCTGGTTGAGGTCCGAAGTCAGGTCACCAAGCTTCGAGCCCTAAGGACCGATCAATGTCGAGCTCGATATCATTATTGAGCTCGAACCCAAATCGAACTATGATGCAAAGTGAAGTTATCAAGCTTATGAGGCAGAGACTGACCAACACTGACCCCGAATCAATACAAGGATCCGAGTCAGAATCGAGCTCGAGTCAAGATCGAGAGCTCGAGTCAAGATCGAGCTCATAGACAAGAGCCGTTGCAATCCCACTAGAGGAGAGAATCCTGGCAGGATTTATGGAAAAACTGATTTATCATGGGTCTCCCACTATGTATTTTTAATTATATCTAAAGTAGGATCTATTTCTGTAAGGGAGAGTTTTTGCATACATGGTAACTGAGATATCATACACTCTTCTATTGAAAAGTTATCTTTTTTTAGCTTCATAGATTGATTCATCTTGCTTAATCTATATATCATCTTCTTCCCAACTTTGTTTATTTCTCATTCTCTACGGTCAAACATTCGATATTTCTATTGTTTCTTACGATTTGTGTCAAGTTACATCACATACCCTTAGAACTACGTATAAATTTAACTCTATCCATTTTTCGTATAAACAATATCATTTGAATTTGTAAAATTTTGCTTTTCAAGAATTTCGAAACTTACCACTACGATATTTTCTTGGATATTTAAAGGAGCAATTCTTTGGGCCTAACCCAACTAACAAGTGAACTATCTATAAGTAGGTAGTAGGTATATATAGCCTTTTGCCTATCCACATATTTTTTAAGCTAACCTACTTTATTTCTATAGTTTTATAAAAAGGCAAAATAATATTGTATATCTGTTCTGAAAATAATAGTTAAAAATATATAACATATAAATATATACAAATTTGATATACTTTTGTGACTACGGGATATAAAGTCGCAGGCTAAAAGTGATTTTTGTCCAAATAAAAAATTTTAAGAAATAAAGGCACCAAAAAAGTGGGAGTACCAAATCTTTTGAAGCCATGGGGGGTCCGTAGTACTCTTTCTTGTAAGTGTTTTTGTAACAAAAGCAAACAAAAAGATGATTTTATTGTCAGCACTCTAAGAAAGTAGACAATTGGTATTGATAATGCTTGATTTTAATACGTTTAAAAAAAAGGAGAGACAAGCATTTTCTTTTTTGTCTCTCGGGTTGTGTACATTTTCTATGCAAAATTATTACCGATAAGCCTACTGTACTCATTTTGTTTACAAGCAAGTGATGATATTCTACACTTTATCAAAGTGACTTAGTATGTTTAGGAAAATTCAGTACTTTTGGTAAGACCATGTTTACACTTAGGAAGTAGTAGCGATATGGTAAGCTTTGCTCTCGCAGTTCCTATAATGGGAAAAAATAATTTTTAAATAAAGTACTTAATCCTTTTTTTTAAGGGTAGCCTTGAAGCAATGGTTAAGCTGTCTCCGTCGTCTCAGGGGCGGATGTAGGGTATATTCGATAGGTTCAATTGAACCCATAACTTTCGACGCGGAGTAAAAATTTATATGTAAAAATTCATTAAAATTATAAAAATAGTAGATATGAACCCATAACTTTAAAACTATAATGGGTTCAATACTAAAAATTTTAAAAGTTGAACCCATAGATTTTAAATCCTGGATCCGCCTCTGACCTATCTGTCGGTGCTCTAGTTGTCCGAAAGCCAGGAGCAGCTATTGGCCTGGACTGATTGTAAAGAAAAAAGTCAAGAGACCGCTAGAGAAAGGGTTTCGTTTTCGAGTATGAAAGTGTTCGCAACACATACCGAAGGGGTACTAATTAAGCCGACCATTAACGACTAGTTAAAATATCAGGACTGGTCTGATCCCCTATTTGATCAAAGCGCTACGAGAAAGATAAAAAGCAAATTCTCATAGTTGGAGCTCAGCTCCAACAACTAGGTTAAGGGTTCGAACCGTGGAAGGTTGTCGACATCACATTCCTTGCAGTGCCGCCGCTCTTTCCCAAACCCTGTGTGAACCTTTTTACTTCTTCGTTTTCTTAAGGTTTAAACAAAAGATGTTTACAGGAATAGTCTGCTCCTACAAAGCTTTGTCTCAGAGCCGGTATGAGCCCTACTAAAAATGCTGCTAAGCCCACCATTTTATTCATGTTTCATCTCCATTGGGGGAAAAAAGAACATTTGGAATACAAAAATTACATGTATAGCAAAGCATATATCTCTAAATTTACACTAAACCTCTTTCTATCATCACTTTAGAGCTTGCTAAATAATATAAAGTCCTTAATAGAACTAAAACCTATATTTATGAGCGTACTCAGAGTTGATTTCCACTGATTTATAATTTTGTAACAGGACTTATAGATTGATGTTTTTCTTCCTGTGCAACTGTTCCTTCAACTGTCTAATCTTGGCATCAACTCTAGCAGAAAATCCAACTTTAGTCTTCTCCTTGGATTTCTGCTGCTCTTTCAACCACATCGGACCATCGATAATATCCATTCTAAAATGCTCCATTTCTTGGATCAAATGATCATCCATTGGGAAGAATGATCTCTGAATAATAATGTGAATGAAATATGGAAGTAGTGATGTTACAACAGCTAGCAATGTGACAATCCAGTACACTGCTGTAGGGCCAATGGCTTCAGTTAAGAGGTGAAATCCAGTTTTAGAATGGTGTGGTGGTAGCACACCATACAAGAACAAGAATATGTACCAGCAAATGATGCTACCCCATATGAGTAAATGGCTTATCCAAGTGAAATGGTTGATTATTAGCGCGATTTGGCAGTTCACTGTCCATATTATGCAAGTGTAGATAACTGCACCAATGTGTCCAATATCTGCCACTTTTCCTCTTTCTGTGAATGCAGCTGGGGAAAGTGCATAAATGTTGATTGCAAAGATTGCTAGTGATGTAAGTGAGGCATTTAGTATCCATCCGATGATTCGTTTCCAGCTGAAACAGATATTTTTTGGTCCTTGCTGATAAAGGGTTGGAAACTTCTCGAATAACAAACATGAAAAGAGAGTGATTAGGATATTGTTGAAAAACCATTGGAAGGAATTATAGTACCTATATTATGTGCAGCCTAAGTATCACGAACACGAATACATCATGTTGGATTTTCAGATGTGTGATATAATGTATTTGTTAGTGTCTGACTTACACATGAAGTCTTTGTTTCCTAGGGGTGCAACTAACTGAGTTAAGACTTTCATAATGTATAATGGTAATAATTAGGAGGGGGCGGGGGTGGATCGGGTAAGTTCTTGTTTTTTTTTTACCTTAAGACAGACTTCAGATGAAACATCCTGTTCCAGCACACCCAAGGAGATCACAGGCAAGGATGTCAAAAAGACGTTGAAGATGACGATGTACCAATCATCAAACAGAACCTGACCTGAGGAAGTGGTGAGGATGTCATAGAAGAACAATGTGAGGCCAAAAGTGATGTTCTTGTAGACAAAATATAGAATCTGCAGCATCAGAATGAGGAACAAAATTCTTATTAGTACACTGAGATTTAAGGATGGAGAAAATTTGTCTGTCTTGGATTAAAAGAAAGATTATTTTCTCACCAGCTTGGATATCCTCTTGTAACACCAGTGACCGTGGACTATAAGTAGGCGCTCCAGGAAACAAAATTGAGGCATTGAGAAGTCACTTGCCATAACAGCCTGCAAACCTCAGTAATCAGCAGAATTAGAAGTTAGTAAGAAAATTAGGCTTCAATAACTGTAGAAATTAAGGATAGAAAGCATTTACCTGCATTCCTTCCATGCCACTGATTCCAACGCCAATATCTGCTTCTTGAATCATGCCTACATCATTTGCTCCATCGCCTATAGCCAACGTTGTCTTGCCAGTATGTTGCTTAACCAACCTCGTGATCTAGAAAATCTAGTCAGAAACTTATATAAAATTGTGTATTAAAGCATGAATATGAGAAAAAGTCATTAGGCTGCCCTAAGCATAAAAAACAGTGACATACAAGAGCTTTTTGTTTGGGAGAAACTCTGCAGCATATGACAGAATCACATCTAACAGCTAGTTTTAGAAGCTGGTCTCTTATGTCATCACTCAAGGCGATTTCAAGAGCTTTTCCATCCACTATCAAGGCAAAAGGCCGATCCTTTCTGTCTTCTTGAATGACCATCTGATAAGATCTTTCAATCTGACACAATATATCTTCTCTCATGACCTGAAAAACTAGAAAAAAAAGTTGACTACCTTAATTCCAATTCAATTTTCTATACGTATTCAGTGCATCAGTCTTTTTTCTGTTCCAAGAAAATGATACTTTGTTGTCACCTTCACAATATTTTTCGACTCAGCTTCTTTGCTTAGAGTCAAATGAACTTGGTTCATGTCATGCCGAAGTAAGCTGCAAGCAAACCTGCAAGATTTCACTTAGCTAGTGAGTGACCTTTCTCTCTGCTACCTTTAGATTCTTTTAATAGTAATAGATAATATTTCAAAAGCTGCGTACTTTTGCTATCCGAAGAAGAAAGTAAGTTCTCACCCAATGTTAACTGCTGTTTCTTTTTTATCTCCTGTCAGCAGCCAGATCTTCAATCCGGCTTGTGCAAGTTTGTCTATGCACTCAGGAACCTGAAAGAAGTCAGTGCAGAATCATTTTCCAGCTCTAAGGGATACATTAATTCCAAGGGATACATTAATGTCTTCAATGCAGCAGATTAGAGTTATGCTTTTGGCCAACACCTCCTCCTTGTCCCCCTCCATGACACTAGCTTTCTCATCTTTCCTTGTGCCAATTAAGAGGATATTGGAGGAGTGGCAACCAAATGAGGGAATGAGGAAAAGCAAGCTTGTCATAGGATGTTAGAGAAGGCTGTTGCCGGCAAATATTGCTTTTCGACTTTTCCCTCTAGACTGTCATGTGATGCTATATCAGTGTCTTTGTCCAAAATGTTGCACTCTTTAAGTTTTCGGCTAAAAGGACAAATTGCATATTGATTTGCTAATCAAGAAAGCACCAAAGATGATTTGTGAAATTAGCTCAGCGTTTATGGAAGCAGAATAAAGGAATAGAGAGCTCACCCCTTTTTGTAGCTTATCTTCTATTGCAACTGCACCTAGTAGGAGCAAATCTTTCTCAATCATTTCGGAGGCATTTTCTAGTAGCTCCTCTCTTTCTGGACCTATAGTGGCCTTGGCTTTTGTAAATACTGAGCTCCACTTCTCATACTCATCTGAATTGATTTTCTTGTATGCAAAAAGCAAGGCTCTCAAGCCATCTTCTGCATAGTTTGAAAGATGCACACTTGTCGCTTGCTGATATGTCCTACCATTATCTGCGAGTCTATCAAAAATAACACTGCAGAACAAGGGACAGACTTAGAAATAGACTAGAAAAACTAATAACAATCTGATGTAACGTATGCAATTACGTCTTACTTGTCAGCCCCTTTGCAAAGGAGAAAGATGTCTCCATTTTGATTTCTCACTATCACTGACATCCTTTTCCTAGAGCTGTTGAACTCTAACAGATTCAAAAGCTTGTATTCCCTATAAGCGATTAGCATAAGGAATGAGAAAAAAATGAATGGAGAATTGAAAGAAGAGGAGATGAAATTGAATTAAAATAGTTGAAAGTCACCTCTTAACATCCATTCCAGAAGAGGGGTCAAGTTCTTGAACAGCCATCACAGACTGAGTTCTATGACAGAACTTGAATCCAAACTCTTGTGCAGCTATCAGAAAGGCTACTTCCTCCGGAGACTCTGCCTCGTATTTCAGTCTATCACTTTTCTCATCTTCAACAGGAATGCCAGTATGACATAGAGCCATGACGCGAAAAAACATCATCATATCTGATACATTAGATCGATTAATCCACATTTTGTCCGTTAGTCGATCATCCTTGAAATTGAATCCCTTAATAACCGAGTCTCTTTCTTGAACAGAATTTCTTAATGTTGTAGTATTTGGTTTCTCCATTCCTTGATCCAAACCAAGGACCATCTTCTCTGCTGCTGGATCAGCCATTGAAAACTCAAACATCTCTAGGCTTCGAGCAGTGGAATCATATCCACCTAGACTGAACCGATATCTCTCCACCTCAATGTCCATTCTTCTCGAGGCTGCAAGATCAATTTCAGTGATTTCACCACCATATGAAATCCCTTCAATTGAACATTTCCTGAATTCCATTTGGTTACAAGTTAATGTGCCTGTTTTGTCAGTCAGAATCATTTCCACCTGTCCAAGCTCCTCATTTAAATTCGAAGTTCTAGCCTCAACTGCTTTATCTGTTACATCATCATACATCTTCTGGTCCTTATTGATGAGCATAGCTTGTAGAACTTTGACAACTTCAATCGAAACATATAAAGAAATCGGTATCAAGTAGCCATACAACACTAAAGCCCTTATGAATTGTAACAAGCACGATACAACCGGCTTTGATGGATCAAAAGATGAATCAGAAGCTCTTTTCAACTCAAGGTAATACCATTTAACAGCCTCAGAGTTTGTGAATATAGTTGAACCGATAGAGGATATTATCGATATCAAAATGAGCATGGTAAAGAGGACATAAATTACATGATCCATCTTCCTCTCTACTCGACTACGTTTAGATGGTGACCTTGTGGAGTTCCTCACAGCCTTTGTATCCGGTCCACTAAAGACCACAACCCCATAGATATAGTCAGTGTTTCGGAGCTTTGAATCCCTTAAAAGAATTTGAGATGGAGACAAAGGATGAGATTCATTTTCAAACTCCAAATTTCCTACAAATGTATAAAGGTTTGGATTTGGATCCTCGCAACGAACTGTGGCTAAAAACTTACTGAATTGTTCATCTGAATCTAGGCTAAGTGTGGCTTCCAAGCTTCTCTTAACTTTCAGATTAGTCTCACCATCTAGATTCATAGTCTCAACATAACAAAGACCATCTTCATAGCTTGAAGAAAGCAATAGAAGATCACTTGGAAAATACTCATTCTTGTTTACTTTTATAACATCTCCCACATATACTTCTTTCCAGGCTCTTTCCATGAATTCTCCATTTCCTATGTGAACCTTCACTTTTCTTGCATTCACCTTCAAGTCCTGCAATATCATTTTCATCAACAAGATATGACAATATAAATAAACATTAGTAGTGCTTACTATATAGAAGTTTGGAGTTACCTGCAAGAATCTATTCCAATCCTCCATTGCCTCCTTGAGCATACTAATCCCAACGACGAAAACAAGAGGAGAAATGACACTAACAGGAGTAAAGGGAGCCAAAGAAGTGACAGAAAGAACAGCAGCTAACAAGAAATACAGATTGGCAACACGACGAAACTGCTCGAAAAGTGCTATAGGAAAGAAGGTGACAATGTTGTATTTAGTTGTGGCAACATAGTTGTTAGGATAGTTGTATGGTTTGAGTTTGTGGCAATGTGGATCATTGCAGAAAACCACCCTGGAAAAACCTGGCTGCCCAATAAAACTTTGAGCTGATGGTGCACCAGCAAAAGAAGCAGGATCACCTTCATTAGTTTGAGGATGCAAACATGAGAATGTGTAGAGTTTGCTCCATTTTACTTTCTGTTTCTTTCTTCCTGCTGCCATTTTAGGAAATGGAGAAAAATGTGCTAGAGATTTGACACTCCAATGTTTGATATTCAACTAGAACACATGAACTTTAACTAAAATCTGTATGGGAAAATTGCCTTGTTGATCCTTGAAATATTACTTAATTATAACTTTCACCCTCTATTTGTCATAAAATGTTACTATTTTACCATTAAATGTTGAAAATGATTAAATTTTCACACTATGATGCAACTAATTTTCACCAAAGCATGAGTGATGGAGAAAGGATAAGAATATGGTTTAAAGAGTTAATACATGAGTTTAAATTATATTCACTCCGTGTAAATACTTTTTTACATTATAAGGTTCACTTAAAATATAATTAGAGGCAACCTTAAAAAATAAGGCAGTTACCAACTACTTAAATCCTAAATAAATTGACAAAGACTATATATCTTGTTTATAATTATAATCAAGGTTAATGTGTTAGAGGCACAATATTCCAAGGACTATGTTTGCAATTAGTTAAATTGCAGGACAGGCAGCAAAAAACCATGTTCTTATCCTTCTTCTTTACCTTTTCTCTATTTTTTTAATGTCAGAACTGGAAAATTAAGACTTGGTCAAGCTTTTTTATATATACAGACGGCAATCTCAAGAAAGGAAGTTTCTTTTACTTGTCTGTTGCTTAAGGTATTTTGTATAGACCACGTTGTTGCTTGAGCATTCTCCGGCTTCTCACTTAAGAAAAGACAATCTTCAACTGCCAAATGACCTAAAATTATAAACACTTTGTGCTTTGGATCAAGCAGGCCTTTAATAAAAACCATTTCTACTTAAAAACTTAGTATTTGCAGTTTTGGACTCAGCTGGTTGATGATATTCCCTAAGCAAATTTTCTTTTTTTTTCTTCTTCTTTCTGTTTTATTTTAGAGATAATCTTAGAAGGAAACACAGATTCCCATTGTTAGCGTGAGCAATGGTTTTACATGTTCTTCCTTTTATGTTTTGGTTAGAGATGTAAAAAGTTGACTTTCTAAGTATTACAAGACATTTGTTGAGAATTTAGATGAAATAATCAAACAATTTAAAATATTCAATTTGAATTGATTTGCAGAATATTAACCTATGGCTTTAAAAAACTCTTTTAATGAAAATTTAGCTTGATCAGCATCATTTTGCTTTTAAAGAGATACTTCACTTCTAAATGGCACATAATGGTATGAGTCAATAAAGTAAGTGGAGAATCATGATGTTTAACTTCAAATTTCAATAAAAACAAAAAATTATTAAGTGATTTCTTCTTATTTGATTAAGCCTTAATGAATAAGTTGATGATACTTGTGTTGGTGGGAGGTAGCAAGGCTCAAGAAAAAAAGTAGATATTTCATTTCAAAATATGCAAGGGTGGTCGAGTTGGTTGAGCAGGAGATCCCCAAATAGAGATCGCAGGTTCGAAACCCCCCGCATACTTTCTCGGATGAGTTCGTCGCACGGAACTTGCCTAATGCGATTTATTTCTTCAGTGTGGTTTGATGAAAGCTATTGCATTGAAGCGGGGTCTATCCATAATGTACCTCAAGAAATGCGGTGGCGGGTTCCCTAGTTTACAATATATATATATATATATATATATATATATATATATATATATATATATATATATTCTCAAGAAGTGAAACTAATTAAATTACATTAGAAAAGTTGGACGACATTTATTTCTTAAAGGAGAAAAACTGAATCTGCAATACATTATTCGGATTTCAAAATTCAGACAGCCACTTGGGTTGTTATGCATTGCAGAAGCCATAGTTCACGGATCTACAAATTAAATAATGTTAATCTTTTAAAGAAATGTGAATTTTTTAACGCAACTGTCAATGCATCTAGATTAAAAACGTGAAAATTGTTGCTTTTAAGTTTTAAGTCCTGAGATTAATACTACTAGGTTTTAGAAGACAAACAAATATTTAATTCAGTGAACTGCTATACACATATATAGTTCCAACTTCCAAGTTTTGTGAACTAAACTATAAACAGCTACTCTTAAGTTATCATTTCTTTGTTCCTCTTATCTATTGCTGCGCATGAGCATACAAAAGGCTAAACTATCACTAGAATTGTACAAACCGAACCGAAAAATGCATCAATTTCTTTAATTTGTTCTTCCATATTCATATGTCAAGATCTATTATATTCTTATATCTTTTTTGGATTTGAAGTGGTATTTCGATAATTTAAAATTAAATAGAATATATCATTATATAGGTATGTCTCCATGCTACTGTATACATTATACAGATTATCATCCAGTCCGCTAAGAATATAATTCTTGCATAAAAAATCAGAATGCTTCCACGCTTCAATCACGAGAAAGCGTTCATTATCTGGAGTTTTATCCGGCAGATCAGGAACATCTTCCTTGATGAACTTCTGTAGACATAACGTAGTTAAGTAGAAGAACATCTTCTGCTGCCAGCGTTTGAAATCAATCCCGGAAAATTTTCCGGGTTTTTCTGCCGGTGCCAACGCCGGTGTTCGGCTTGTCGTTGCGTTGGCAGTCGCCATCGGAACAGCTTGGTTTTCGTTTTCAGTCATCATCTTTTCTGTAAAAGAATGACACAAACAAACGTTTAATACACGTTTTCAAACTGGAGTAAAAATCACGTAGATTTTAATATCCAACAAAACGCCACGAAGGCTTAACTCTCCAAAACGGGAGTACACAAACCACAAAGGTTTTAGTTTGCAGAATAATAAGAATAACACAAGTACAGAAATAAATATTAAATTCCTTAAGATTGTTATTCCCGGTCAATATTGCTGTATTTGTAAATATTAATTCTGCAAAATATAAGTTAACGTAATGAAACAATAATAATAAATTCGAGCCCACTGAATTCACAGTGTTTCCTTAAGGAATTTAATCCCCTCCTAGTACCCAAGGTAATGGATTATTTCCTCCCAGGATAGAACGAATAACACACTGGTGTAGCGGTACTTCAAACCCCAGTGTTTCGGCGAACACAAAGTTCGGTAGCAAATCACACTTACAGTTGCTTTGTTTGAAGTTAAAAAACAATGCAGAACGAAGGAGTATATACTCAGAAAAACGTATGGAAGTTCTGAGAGGAAGGAGTGCAATGTATAGCCAATTTGTTGAGCGAATTGTATGTTGAGTTGAGTATCTTTCTTCAACATTTGCTGCTCATATATATAGCAGCCAAGAAGGAGTGCAAGACCAAACGTCCACCCTTCATGGTGGAGCAAGCATTACATGTTTGTGGAGCAAGCACTTCATGGTGGGAAGACCATTATCCGGCTGCCAAATTATCAATACACGGATTGGAAAATATCCGTTACAAATACGGATAATCTTACGTTAATATTTACTATTAACAAATAAATTTGGTCCAAAAAATTAATCAATCAATCGATCATTTGACCAAATCCAAATCCAAATCCGAAGCCGAAGCCGAAGCCGTAGCCGAAGCCGAGCCGAGCGAGCGAGCGACGATGACGGCGCGAGGCTTGCTTTCTTCTTAACTCTTTAAGAGCTACAAGAAGAGCAATTATATATATACCCACCAAAAATGTCTTCCACTTCCAATATGGGACAATGTCTCATTGTTAAGAGGGGAAACTTAAAATTTTACTCAAAATTTCATTTTCCCTCCATTTCCCATTCATCCTCATTTTAAGAATATTACATCTTAAAAATAAAACCTCAACAATCCCCCACATGAATGGGGAATGGCTATATCACGGAAGTATGCATGAAAAACTGTGTGATTTACAAGCAAGGATTAATTGCATCTGGATAAGTAGGTTTCCCTTTGAACTTTCCGTAGTAAACTTATGTCGGATATACTCGGTCAATCGGTAGATTTGATATCTTTGAACCGTCGATCTTTGGTGTATACCTAGACAACCATAAGTCACACAATCAACCCTTAACCGTCTTTGGTTCTCATTGTTGTGTTCGTTTCAGCCATGAACACCGCCTGGTTTCATAAGTGCGTAGAGAACTGGCCTTACAAAGTTCTCCTTGAAGCGGCTCACACTTCACACTTAAATAGGTGATTCCTAAACGTGTCATCCTGTAGATACACTATTTGATATACCCCGTATCAAATTTAGAAATCATTAAAAAGCCTTAATGCTTTATCCTTAGTACTGAACATTGTCTCATCACGAGAATGGACTAAAATTTTATTTGACAATGTTGAACCGTCATTAATAACTTTGTTTGATCTCTTTGAACCTAGATCTTGGGATCTCCAGTCTTCTAGGTAGAGTTACCGCCACAATGACTTGTTCTCGGCCATAGCCCCATTCCCCTTGATGATTTCTCAACTACCTCTCTAGTTAGGCCTTTTGTAAGTGGATCCGACACATTATCACTTGACTTTACATAGTCAATTGTGATAATTCCTCTAGAGAGTAATTGCCTAACGGTTTTATGTCTTCGTCGTATATGACGAGATTTACCGTTATACATGACGCTCCCAGCCCTTCCAATTGCCGCTTGACTATCACAATGTATGCATATTGGTGCCAACGGTTTGGGCCAAAATGGAATGTCTTCCAAGAAATTCCGGAGCCATTCAGCTTCTTCACCGGCTTTATCTAAGGCTATGAATTCAGCCTCCATTGTAGAGCGGGCAATACATGTTTGTTTGGATGACTTCCAAGATACCGCTCCTCCACCAATAGTGAATACATATCCACTCGTGGACTTAGAATCAGTTGAATCGGTGATCCAATTTGCATCACAGTATCCCTCAATCACCGCAGGAAAATTACTGTAGTGCAATTCAAAGTTCTGGGTATGTTCTAAATATCCCAAAACTCGTTTCATTGCCATCCAATGAGATTGGCCTGGATTGCTCGTATATCGACTCAGTTTACTTATAGCACAAGCTATGTCTGGTCGTGTACAATTCATGATATACATTAAGCATCCCAATACACGAGCATAATCCAATTGTGATATGCTTTGGCCTTTGTTCTTTGCTAATGCAAGATTCACGTCAATTGGAGTCTTTGCAACTTTAAAGCCCAAGTGCTTGAATTTTTCAAGTACTGTCTTAATATAATGAGAT
The DNA here is from genome assembly GCF_000390325.3 of Nicotiana tomentosiformis. Taxonomy (NCBI): domain Eukaryota; kingdom Viridiplantae; phylum Streptophyta; class Magnoliopsida; order Solanales; family Solanaceae; genus Nicotiana; species Nicotiana tomentosiformis. Next base: position 56,349,771 of record NC_090813.1, on the reverse strand, counting down.
TGTGACAATGCCAGACCTTGAGGAGTCTTATTGATCTTAATTCCCAGAATTAAATCAGCAACTCCCAAGTCTTTCATATCAAACTTGCTATTGAGCATACGCTTAGTAGCATTTATGTTGGCAATGGCATTACTCATTATCAATATATCATCCACATATAGGCAAACAATGACTATGTGATTTGGAATATTTTTAATGTACACGCATTTATCACATTCATTTATCTTAAAACCATTTGACAACATTATTTGGTCAAATTTCGCATGCCATTGTTTGGGTGCTTGTTTTAGTCCGTAAAGAGACTTAACAAGTCTACATACCTTCTTTTCTTTACCTGGAACCACAAACCCTTCAGGTTGTTCCATGTAAATTTCTTCCTCCAACTCTCCATTTAAGAAGGCCGTCTTAACATCCATTTGATGAATTTCAAGACCATACACTGCAGCTAATGCTACTAACATCCGTATGGACGTAATTCTTGTAACTGGAGAGTATGTATCAAAGTAGTCTAGACCTTCTCGTTGTCTATACCCTTTGACTACGAGCCTTGCCTTGAATTTATCAATAGTGCCATCATCTTTGATTTTTCTCTTAAAAATCCATTTAGAACCCAAAGGTTTATTTCCAGGAGGAAGATCAACCAATTCCCATGTATGGTTGTTCAATATGGATTCTATTTCACTATTGACTGCCTCTTTCCAAAACAATGATTCCGAAGAAGTCATAGCTTCTTTAAATGTTTGAGGCTCATTCTCCAATAAGAAAGTCACAAAATCTGGTCCAAATGAAGTAGACGTTCTTTGACGTTTACTACGTCTTGGATTCTCCTGATTACATGTACTTTCTTTTGTTTCTTCCCGAGGTCGTTTAGATCCTTCACCAAACGACTCACATTCCTTTTTATACGGATATATATTTTCAAAAAACTCAGCATTATTTGATTCTATAACCGTATTATTATGAATGTCGGGATTTTCTGATTTATGAACCAGAAATCGATATGCTTTACTATTTGTCGCATATCCTATGAAAACACAATCAACGATTTTCGGTCCTATCTTTACCCTTTTGGGTTTAGGAACTTGCACTTTTGCCAAACACCCCCACACTTTAAAATAATTCAAGTTGGGCTTCCTTCCTTTCCATTGTTCATAAGGAATGGATTGTGTTTTGCTATGGGGCACTCGATTTAATATTCGATTAGCCGTAAGAATGGCTTCCCCCCACAAGTTCTGTGGCAAACCAGAACTTATCAACAACGCATTCATCATCTCCTTTAATGTGCGATTCTTTCTTTCCGCAATCCCATTAGATTGGGGCGTGTAAGGGGCTGTTGTTTGATGAATAATTCCATATTCTAAACATATTTCTTCAAAAGGAGATTCATATTCACCACCCCTATCACTTCTTATCATTTTTTCTTTCTTGTTAAGTTGCGTTTCAACTTCATTTTTGTATTGCCTGAATGCGTCTATTGCTTCATCTTTACTATTCAGTAAGTAAACATAGCAATATCGAGTACCATCGTCAATAAAAGTTATGAAATACTTCTTTCCACCGCGAGATGGTATTGACTTCATGTCACAAATATCTGTGTGAATTAAGTCTAAAGGATTTGAATTCCTTTCAACTGACTTATAAGGATGTTTAACATACTTAGATTCCACACATATTTGACATTTTGATTTTTCGCATTCAAACTTGGGCAGTACTTCCAAGTTAATCATTTTCCGCAAGGTTTTATAATTGACATGACCCAAACGTACATGCCATAAATCATTTGACTCAAGTAAGTAAGAAGAAGCTGAAATATTATTATTATTTTCAACAACCATTACATTTAGATTGAAAAGGCCCTCGGTGAGGTAACCTTTTCCCACAAATATTCCATTCTTACTAATTACAACCTTGTTGGATACAAAAACGCACTTAAAACCGTGCTTAACAAGAAGTCCAGTAGAGACTAAATTCTTTCTCATTTCGGGAACATGAAGGACATTGTTCAAAGTCATGACCTTGCCAGAAGTCATTTTTAGAAATACCTTCCCATATCCTTCAACTTTTGCTGTTGAAGCATTTCCCATATAAACTGTCTCTCCGGGTTCAGCAAGAGCATAGGTAGCAAAAGCCTCTCTAACTGCACAAACATGGCGAGTGGCTCCTGAATCAAACCACCACAGTTTAGGATTTCCCACCAAGTTACATTCAGAGAGCATGGCACACAAGTTATCAACATCATCATGGTTTACTACCATGTTTGCTTGACCCCTTTTCTTGTCTTTCTTCGGAGCACGACACTCCGTAGATTTGTGTCCGGTTTTCCCACAGTTGTAGCAGTTTCCACTGAACCGCTTCTTGCTTGGGTTGTATTTCGGACCAGAAGCCTTCTTCCTCTTTTTTGTTAGCTTCAACAATATTTGCTCCCATTATTGTTGAATTTCCACGGCCTCTCCTTTCAGCAGCTTTATTGTCCTCTTCGATTCTCAACCGAACAATGAGATCTTCAAGGGACATTTCCTTTCGTTTGTGTTTCAAATAATTTTTGAAGTCCTTCCACAACGGAGGCAACTTCTCAATCATTGCTGCTACTTGGAATGCTTCGTTGATTACAAGACCTTCAGCAAGTAGATCATGAATAATCACTTGCAATTCCTGGACTTGAGTAATAACAGACTTGCTATCTATCATTTTGTAGTCCAGAAATTTTGCGGCAACGAATTTCTTCATCCCGGCATCTTCAGTCTTATATTTCTTTTCAAGCGCATTCCACAATTCTTTGGATGTCTCCATGCTACTGTATACATTATACAGATTATCATCCAGTCCGCTAAGAATATAATTCTTGCATAAAAAATCAGAATGCTTCCACGCTTCAATCACGAGAAAGCGTTCATTATCTGGAGTTTTATCCGGCAGATCAGGAACATCTTCCTTGATGAACTTCTGTAGACATAACGTAGTTAAGTAGAAGAACATCTTCTGCTGCCAGCGTTTGAAATCAATCCCGGAAAATTTTCCGGGTTTTTCTGCCGGTGCCAACGCCGGTGTTCGGCTTGTCGTTGCGTTGGCAGTCGCCATCGGAACAGCTTGGTTTTCGTTTTCAGTCATCATCTTTTCTGTAAAAGAATGACACAAACAAACGTTTAATACACGTTTTCAAACTGGAGTAAAAATCACGTAGATTTTAATATCCAACAAAACGCCACGAAGGCTTAACTCTCCAAAACGGGAGTACACAAACCACAAAGGTTTTAGTTTGCAGAATAATAAGAATAACACAAGTACAGAAATAAATATTAAATTCCTTAAGATTGTTATTCCCGGTCAATATTGCTGTATTTGTAAATATTAATTCTGCAAAATATAAGTTAACGTAATGAAACAATAATAATAAATTCGAGCCCACTGAATTCACAGTGTTTCCTTAAGGAATTTAATCCCCTCCTAGTACCCAAGGTAATGGATTATTTTCTCCCAGGATAGAACGAATAACACACTGGTGTAGCGGTACTTCAAACCCCAGTGTTTCGGCGAACACAAAGTTCGGTAGCAAATCACACTTACAGTTGCTTTGTTTGAAGTTAAAAACAATGCAGAACGAAGGAGTATATACTCAGAAACCGAAGCCGAAGCCGAAGCCGAAGCCGAAGCCGAAGCCGAAGCCGAGCCGAGCGAGCGACGACGACGGCGCGAGGCTTGCTTTCTTCTTAACTCTTTAAGAGCTACAAGAAGAGCAATTATATATATACCCACCAAAAATGTCTTCCACTTCCAATATGGGACAATGTCTCATTATTAAGAGGGGGAAACTTAAAATTTTACTCAAAATTTCATTTTCCCTCCATTTCCCATTCATCCTCATTTTAAGAATATTACATCTTAAAAATAAAATCTCAACATGATCATGTTAGTTGTTGGAACAAAAAGTTACGTGTAAGCTTATTTTCACTTTTTATTTGTTCTCACATAACAATAAGGAGCTGAAACCACTCTCCCTGCCACCACTTGACACATAGTGATAGAGTGATAATAGATGTAAAAAGTGTTGTTGTACTTTTACTGCACCCAAAATAAATTGTATCAAATTACTTGCTTTTATTCTCTTTTTGTTATTCACCAATTGTATCAAAATTATCTTTTGCCTGGGTCTTTTGAATGTTATATATCATTCATAACTTTTATAATTATTTTTTTTAGCATAACTTAACGGCTAATAGTTGATATATATTTTCTATTTGTAGCTATTTCTGTAGTTTCTTAAAAAAAGAAAAAGATAAAAGAAAGTGAAGGAAAGAAAAATCTAGTTGGACTGTTGGGCCGATTTATTAGAAAACTTTGCACATGCGATCCCAGTGTAGTGTAATGGTGAATGTGGCTATGGAAACAGCTTCACGTCCCATTCTCAACATTTTCCGTTTCAGCACCAACAACTCTTCCAAACTGTACAACATTCCAAGAAAATCCCTCTCCTTTTTGCCTCCAAAAAACTACCTGAGCACTACTTCTAGCATTGGCAAGTTGTACAGTGATGGGTGTTTTGTCAATTCGTCAAGCTCATTCTCCAGCAGTACCCAAGATACACCACCTCAGCAACTCGCTCTTCTCCTTGAAGTTGAAGGGTACACATTCTTTATGTAAATTAAAGTAATTACTGTCATTTTGTTTGTCTGTCGTGTGAAGTTCTGAAATTTAATTGTGAACAAAAGTTGAAACTTTGAAATTTGGAAGTCAATTGTGAGAAGAAAAAGAATGAGTTAAGGGACAGACTGAGTGTTTGGAAAAGCTGAACTGGGTAGTTAAGTTTTCCATCAAATATGCCTGATTATTTTATGTCCTGGCATAATTATCTGAATTAGATAAATTGGCTGAAATGAAAAATATGCTCAAATCCCTCCCCCAAGGAAAAACAAAAAACGAATCCAACAAATATTTTATTGAAATTATGCTGAATCTGGAGGGTTTATATGATCTATTTTGAGGTTTATCATCAAATTTTTGCGGTTCTTGACTTTGGTAGAACCACATAGGAGATAGGAACTAAGCATAGGAGTGAATATGTGTGAGCTTTCTACAATTGTATTCCAATGTGAGCTTTCTACGACTTTGCACGCATTTCACTATTGTATTCCATTGTGAGCTTGCTTACATTGCCGATCCCACATCCGAAGAAAGGAGGGGGGTTGTGGTAGGTTGACAACCAGCCAACTTAAAACTAGCTAATTCATGATGAATCCTCACAGATCATTTTTTTTTACATGGGAACATAGTATGTGAGGATTCATATTGCCAACAACAACATCAACAACATACCCTGTGTAATCACACAAGTGGGTTCTGGGGAGGGTAGTATGTACGTAGACCTTACCCCTACCATCAAGAAGGCAGAGAGGTTGTTTTCGGAAGACCCTCGGCTTAAGATAGATAAAAGGAAGAGCAGCAGTGATGAACCCTCGGCTATATGAGGATTCATATAGCCGACGCAACTTATTTGGGGTTGAGGCTTAGTTGTTGTATTCCACAGTTTGCTAGTCCTTTTTATTGTCCGTGAACTGGTTTTTTGTATGTTGCGGATTCTTTTGTGTTTTAAGTAAGCTCGATTGAATGAGAAAAACTGCATTATGAGAAAGTTCATTTAGAGTTTCCAATCACAAAGGTTTGTTTAATCTGGAAGCTAGAATTATCTAGAATATTATGGCAAATTGGAGGGGGGGGGGAACCAGAATTGTAGAAGGTTCAGTTTTAGAGTTTCCAAATCCCAGAGGTATTATGTTCAAGGTTTTTGTCTGCTTATTTCTTCGTATTTTATTTTCAGCAACATTTTCTGCTTTTCATCTTCTACTGGTAACTATTTCCGTTTACTTTCTTTCCTTGACAACTTTTATTTGTTTAGGGTTTTAATGGATGTGTATCGCTTGGGCAACTGTCAAGCCTTCAATGCAGGTTGGGAAGATTTCCTTGTTATTTTATCAAATAAATTCTAGATGTCTTAAGGGGAAAGTTTTTTCTGATATGACCTTCTTTTCTTGATGATTAAGGAAGTCAATCTTAATGACTGAATGCACCAGTATAGTGCACAAGCTAATGTATAACAAATGAAAACAAGTCTACCTTGGATAATCCAAATGTCTTTTTTCTTCTACTAATGTCAGCATTCCGGAAGCTTGGATTGGACTGTGCAAATTGGAGCCAGCCAGTTTATCAGGATCTTGTAAGGTGTGTTATCCAGGTGATTTCGTGATTTAGCTGAGGCATGCATATATCATTTCTGAATAAGAGTATTATTACATAGTTGATTTTTTCTCTTAAATAAATTCTAACTTTTCCGGAATTTGTAACCTTCTTAGTTTCATATTTGATCTCAGTCCACGATATCTTAGATTGCCCTTCTGACTAAATGAGCATTGACATAAACATATGGTACTTGCTTTCTCCAGGAAGAGCATGGGTGATGAAGAAAGGATGTTGGTCTTGTTTTTTAACAGAGTAAGCTCACATGGAAAAGTTCATAGATGTGTTCTTGTATAAATTCTAAAAAGCCTTTCAAGTACCCCCCCCCCCTCCCTTCCAGTTCGAATAAGCTTGTTTTTTGTTCAGATTGGTTGGCCCACATCACTGCCCACAAGTGAGAAGGAGACATTTATGAAAAGTGTTCTGCGTGAAAAGGTATGCATTCAAAAGTAAAGTTTAATAGGCTTTTTAACATATGGTGATAAAATCTCGTGCCCCTTGTTAGGTATATTTAGAATATCAGTAGATACTAATACATAGCTGCCAACATGTTATCTGCAAACTCTAGTCCTGCAGCTCCTGCCCCACATCTCTAGTTATAACGGGCTAACATAGAGCTTCAAAGTGAATGTAAGTCAAACACAAGACAGTAGGCCTATTATCGGAATAAGAACCCAAAATAACATTCCGGATAAGGTAATTTCATAGAGCTGTTGACACGCTTAGCTCTGCTCCATTGACTAAAATCAAATTGCATTTTTGTTTTCATGTATATATACGGACTGTTATATCCAATCTGATAGTTCTTGTTTCCTGTGCCTTTCTTTTGTTTTCTTTTGCAGTGGTTTAATAGTTTCCGCTTTTACTCAAATCAATTTGCTATTGTGTTTTCTCACTTGTACTAACTGTTATATCCAGTGTGATAGCTGTTGTTTTCCAGCTCCTTTATTTTTTACTTTATTGGAACTTTGATATTTTTTAACTTAACATAATATTGCTCACTTGATCTTCGTTGAATTGATAATCTGAACAATGGGTTCATTGCTTGCAGAAAATTGCATTGGATGAACTGGTCTTGTCAAAATCTTTACCTTTAAGACCTGGTGTTGAAGAGTGAGTAGTCTTTCTTGCCAAAAGTCATTTGTCCATGTGTTACATGTATTCTCCTCAGACGATCTTCTATTACATGATGAAGTAATATTCTGGATACCTATCAAAAAAGAATATCTTAGTCTGAAGTTCAGTGATTTATGAGGCATGCTGATGATTTCTCCTTTTACCTTATATCAGAGTGAGGTTTCTTATGGTTATTCCATTCTTTTCTATAAGCAGTTTTTGGGTAATGCTGTGCGTGGTAAGTGTAAAAAAAATGAGAAAGATTTCTGTCCACGCGGTTGAAGCTCTGAATCATGTTTCCATATTTTGTTTAAAGATTTATGTGTTGATTTTAATATTGCTGTCAGGTTTTAAGTTTTTTTTCATTAAAAATTGAGGCTATTTCTCCTTTTATTTTCAGAAACTGATAGAGAGAACTCACTCAAAAGCGTAGGTTATTTAATGTTTTCCAATTTGAGTTGGTGTCCAACTCATCTTAAAATTCCAAGTTGCTGTCCTCAATGTTTGGTGGTAGTCTGTATCAGAATGGAGTCGTGGCATGCATCTTGCAAATACTCAGTTATTCTTTCGATTAATTGCGGAGATCTGTGAGTTAATTTCTAGGAATTTGTCATAAGTTTTTGATATTATTGCAATTATGTGTTGCTCCGTTGGTGCTTTTTGTAGCCTTCTCATAGTAGGTTATTCCTAGGGCCCTCCTCCTTTCCTGACAAGTATACTATGTGTACCACGAACAGCCCCATATCTGTAGACAAAGCAGCTCTCATACCAATTCTTTGACCTTCATCTTTTCCATTTCTCATTCAATAAACTTTGGAATTTGGAGCCTCTGTTAAGAGTATCTAATTCTTCAACTGCATGATTAAGGTGTACATGTGTTTTCTCTTTTCTTATCTTTGTTAGCTAGCTTTTAAATTTCCAAAGGTCAACAGTATTTGCCATAAGCTATGCTGGTATATTAGCTAAGCATCCTTATCATGTCCTAGGAATGTTAGGAATGCCATATACAGATATAGTCATCCACCTTTATGCAAGATACTGTTTTTATTTATTTTTTCCATTCATATATTTAATGGACACGGAGTTTATTTAAAAATGAGTGTAGCATCATTTGAATTATTGGAAGTGGTTTCAATCCATCTACAGTTATTAAATTTATAACAATTGTGAACTTAAGAAATCAGAAGATATTTAGTATATACAAGCATGTGTCTCTTGCCTCGTATGTATCTGGTTGTAAGCCAATGCATTCGACGATTCCTCAATATGATGTAGTTCATGAGTAAAATAAAGTTTATCACATTACTGATTCATAGATTTAGTTGTATCATTTTCAAATGCCATAAGAGTTTACTTTTCAAAGGAGGAGTTATAGGTAAGAATATTTAGCGTTATGTTATCAGGATAGCTATCTAGCTTACCTCCTCGATTACCAGTGTAAATGTTGGTTTTATGCCATGGTCTATTTTTATAATTTATTAGGTTGATCTTCCTTTATTTTGTTATATTTCTTGTAATAATTCTCCTATTAATTTGCAGATTTATTGTTGAAGCTTATGAAAAAGGTGTCCCAGTAGTGATGCTGACATCATACTGTAAATGTGGGGAAAAATCAGCCAGGTTTACTGCTAATTACAACTCAGTTTTGCATTTCAAATATGAATCTGTAAGTTTTATTTTAACACTAAGTTCTTTTACATAGCTCTAAGTGAGGTATGACTGAATCAAACTGAAAAAGTGAAGTCTAACATCTAAAGACTGAAATTGCTCTTGCTGAACACTTAAGATTGTTGGATTTCCGAAGCTGCCAGTGTCAAATTTCCTTCCCTTGAAGAACCCAAGGGTGTGGCCTAGTAGTCACCCCTAGTGGATGAAAACAATGGGAGACCAAGGTTCAAATCCCAGCTAGACAAAAAAACACTAGGTGATTCTTCCCATTTGGCTAAACTTGGTGGACACAGCTACCCGGTACATGTGCTAGTGGGAAGTAGCAGATACCCAGTGGAATAGTCGAGGTGCTCGCAAGTTGGCGCTGATACAACCTTTAAAACAAAAAAGGGAGAAAATGTTCATATTTACCCCCAAGTATCCAATTTGTCATACATTTGCCCTTCGCTTGACTATCGTTCCATGAAAGCTCTCACTGTTATCTTTTATCTCAAATATGCTCCTCCAACTAACGTTTGTCCAGTTTGGCTCTGACATTTGTCACGATGAAGCCATACGGACAGACAAAAGATCCAGTTTTATCCCTAAAGTATCAAATAGGTTTATATATAGTTATATACCCTCTTATGTAATTTTAAGCATGCCCCTGAACAACAGAAAGTCCAAATATACTCCCGAGCAATAGAAAAATGTCCAAATAATACCGCTATGTGGCTTCCATTGTATTAGCCAAATCAGACCAAGTTTCCACGATGGAAAATCGTTAGTCATAGGGGCATATTTGAGACAAAAAATATTGCGGGGGCTTTCATGTACGGATAGGTGAACAGAGGGAAAATGTAAGACAAATCGCAAACGTAAGGGGTATATTTGGACCATTTCCCAAAAGAAAATTTTCCATTCTTGAATCTGGATGATAAAATTTTATAGATAACAACTATGTGGTCTTATTATGGACTTTGTTGCTTGAATGTGTTATAGAAATTAAACAATTTTACATAATGTTGGTTATCGGAAAATATTTTTTTATGTAATTTATGAAATATTAGAAAATAATTAAGTCTCCAAAATAAGTAGCAAAATCATATAAGTGTTGGGTTGTTGAACATGCGTTAGTTTTCAATATTTAGTCAGTTCTTAGTATGCTACTATGCTTACTAATCTTCTTTAGGCTAACACCTCTAATATCAGCAATTAGCTTTAGAGAATTTTGGGTGAATGCAATAAAGAAACAACCTATAGCATGTTCTTTGTGCATAAACTGAATTTAGTTCATTGAATAATTAAAAAATATGGCAGGGAAGCGAGAAGGAAAATAAGTAAATTTTTGAAAATGCAACTGATTTAGCATTCGTCTGAATGGTAGAAGATGAATGAAGTTTGAATCATTTGTTGCTAAAGACTTCTAACCTCTGGCAGACACTAGGAATAACTTGAGAAGTGCTGTCACCTTAGCATCTGACCTTTTCCTAGGTGAAGCTAGTTTTGTAACAGATAATTGAAATGACTGTAGTTGGCATGTGTAGTAATTCCATAACAGTGTTCTACTGCATGCTTTCTAACAATTAATGAAAGAGTAACCAGTTGGTTGATTCGCTACAGATCCATCATTGAGAAGCTTGGAAATGATAAAATGGCAAGGATAAAAATACTTGGAATGGAGGAGGTAAAGCAAAGTTTCTATGGCCAACTTGTATTTGGTGAAGGAGTGGCGTCTGACCTAGGTGAGCAACTGGCTAAAGAAGCAAGAAAAGCAGGTAAATTGCATCGACAATCTGGTAAAATTTCATTGCATAAGCTGGTTGTTTCTCTTTTACCATATCTCACTATAAGAAAATGCATACCTCTATATTGTTTTGGTCCAGTTTCTGCAGAGGAGCAAAGAATTGCTAAGGAGGTTGCTTCCATGCTAAAGTTGAGTGTCGACATTGATACAACTTCAAGTGAAGAGTTAGTCCTATCATTCTCTTCATTGTTGGTTTTTCTTTTTTGGGTTGTTTTGATGGATACATCTTCAATTTTACACCGTATGACATCATATTACCTGGATGAAGATGCTTGACGGAACTTATCAAAAATCAATAAATCAACTACACTTCAATCTTGACATAGTTGGGATCTTATCAACAATTTAAAAAAAAAAAATTGAAGATGCTTGATGGAGGGCGCCAATATGCTTTTTCCAACATGCTTTGGAGCTGGAGATTTCATGTATCTAGTTGGTAGTTTGAGATATGCCAAAGGGAGAAAAGAAATTATTTTCTATGAATTAACTCATTTTATCCGAGTTGTCAGGAAAAAAGATATCTGGTGCAAAGAGAACTCCTTTTTTTCTGGTAGATCGTAGTAAACATGTGCTTCTTACTGATCTCATATGTGCTATTACAGACCTTGTTACTGGACTAAGATACAAATATTAGCTGAAGGTTTTTATCTGATAGATGTAAGATCAGTTGTAACAAGAGTGGGTTGCTCTAGTGGTAAGCACCCTCCACTTCCAACCAAGAGGTTGTGTGTTCGAGTCACCCCAAGAGCAAGGTGGGGAATTCTTGAAGGGAGGGAGCCGATGGTCTATCGGAAACAGCCTCTCTACCCCAGGGTAGGGTAAGGTCTGCGTACACACTACCTTCCCCAGACCCCACTAGTGGGATTATACTGGGTTGTTGTTGTTGTTGTTATGTAAGATCAGTTGTATGCAAGTTTTTATAGTGTATTCTGAAGGATCATGCCAAATCGTTGGTTTCGAAATCACATTGGCCAAACTAGTAGGTGATCTTTCTATTTGTTAAAGAGCATCTTTAAATCATAAGAACAACTGCTGAATCATTAGGGTTACACGGAATTGAATGCAACAACTAAATATTATTATCATTTGCTTACCCGCTACCTTTTGCTGGTGGGAGGTAGCAGGTATCCCGCGTAAGCTGATCTGGACACCACGATTATCCAAAAAAAAAAAAAGAATCTGTAGTGAAATAGCCATATACCAATATCGTACCTGTTGGAGTTTGGTACCATGTACTGTTTGAGTTCAAAATGCCCAGTGATATCAGGCTTCACAATAGCCTGAGTCATATTCGCAAGATTGGGCCTTGCGGCTTCAATTACCGGACGCTCTTCATTGCCTGCCATATCTATTGGCTGTGGTTGGACTGCGATGTCCAAATCTCTTTCTATTCTCGTTCTAGCTTCGTGTTCCCTTCTCACTCTATGTAGTGTTCGTTCGATTTCTGGATCAAGAGGAATGAGGTTGTTTGCACTTCTACTCCTCTGCATTCGAGAGAAGACCCTGCGTTGACACAAACCAGGCAAACTGAAAATTAAAACTTGAAAACAAATATCTAATAAAAGCTTAACTTAGTCACGTAGCTAATTTCTAAGTCCCCGGCAACGGCGCCAAAAACTTGTTGCGACCAAACACACTCACGCAAGTATACGCGGTCGTCAAGTAATAAAGTGACTAAAAGTCGGATGTCGAACCCACGAGGACTTATGATTAACTATTAACTAAATTAGACTATCCTAATTATCTAAACAAGAATTAAACCTAAAAATATTTTATTCTAAACTAATTAAATAAAAAAATATAAATAAATGAACTTTGAACAGAGAAAGAGCAGATTTTTTATGATATCAATGTAATGAAAACGATCTAGGGTTATGGGCTATCTAACAATCATATTGTATTCTTAAATTGAATTGACCGACTAATTTATCTAGCTTATTGGTTGACAGGGTTAATATTGCTCATAAGAATCTGTCGAGTTCTTACTCGCCTATTCAAGCTAACCTAACGCCTATATGTCTATGGAGTTAGAATCAACAAGAACGCATTTATAATTCCTGTAAATCAACCAAGCAAGGCAATTAGGTATATGTCTATCCTAACCACGAATCCGTTCCCCGATGCCCGAGTTCAAGAACTTGCTCTACTCAATCCTATATGCAATATAGAATTCCCACTTTCGAGTTCAATTCTAGATTCGTAGATAGTATTCAATTGGTGATCAAGCAATTAAATAATTAAGCGCAAGATTGAATAAATAAACCAATATGATAAATCAAGAAGGCAAAATCAATATCCGAATAACAATAGTCATGAAAGAACCACAACCCTAGAACGTGAAGTTTAGCTCCACATAGACATGGTAGCCAAACAACAAATCATACAAAGAAACATAAAAATTACTAAGTTTGGTGAGAGAAAGATGGAACTTGATGAATTTCGGCCTCCACGGCGGCTCTGTGCTTGTGTTTTTCTCTCCAAAACGTCCTCTCCTTTTTAAAATAGGTTTAGGTTGGTTTTTATATGAGTTGGGGGCATCTTGGCATCGAAATAACCGAGTCCCGGTCGAAATAGGACATGTTCACGTTTTTGAGCGTCCAGGGCAGCGTGGGGCGCTGGCCTTGGCGCTCAAATATTTTAGCTGCTGTAAATTGCGCCACAGCCAGCGCCCCACGCTGGCTGTGGCCCTCAAATTTCACTTTTTGTCCCGATTTCGCTTCAATTCGCGCCCGCTCGTCCCAAATTGCATCCGAATGATCCCTACACATAGAAGTACCAAACTTTAGCACAAATAATCATATTAACCATCTCAAATTGTTGAGACATGAGCAAAATGTGAGGCGATATATATCAAAATATGCATACATTAAGCCGATTATCAACACCCCACACTTAGTCTCTTGCTCGTCCTCGAGTAATGGAACTATATTAGCACCCGCAAAACGTACTTAGCACTATGAAAGAGGACCTCGCAATTAACTCAATCAAACACCCTACCTTTTGACTATGATCGATGTCAGCAATTAAGCATGAACACACAAATTGCACATTCTTCCCGTTTTTAAATAGCCCAAGTATACTCAATGTTTTTCAACCAACTCAATCAACTCAAGCAACCTCTCCACAACCACCTTACCTCAAGAGATGACTCGTTACCACTAAGCATCCTCAACACACGCACTCACCCAACACAAGAAAGTGTACAATATCACCAATCCGTCATGAAATCAAGTGCCCTCACCACAAGCAAAAGAGTGAATATCAAAGTAGTCCACAAATTTAAATATGTCATTTAACATAAATTAAGGACATCACACAATTGAACAACATTCAGTCACTCTCACAAAGAATTCATGAGCATCCCGTGATCGTACCATAAGCTTGCCCGTAGTGTATGTGAGAAGGCACGGGAGAAAATATGTTATTGATATTAGATAAACAATACAATACAAGAGGTCCTTATTTATAGCTATACTATACAAGGACATACTACTCTTCTACCAATGTGGGACAATACTACACTATATACATGCTGTAAACTAACACTCCCCTCAAGCAGGTGCATACAAATCATATGTACCGAGCTTGTTACATATATAACCAATACGAGGACCAGTGAGAGACTTGGTGAAAATATCTGCAAGTTGATCATTCGACCTCACAAACTTTGTAGCAATCTCTCCTGAAAGTATCTTTTCTCTGACGAAGTGACAATCAATCTCAATGTGTTTAGTTCTCTCATGGAACACCGGATTTGATGCAATATGAATGGCAGCTTGATTATCGCACACAAGTTCCATCCGACTGATTTCACCAAATTTTAACTCCTTGATCAATTGTTTGGTCCAGACTAGCTCACATGTTGCCATAGCCATTGCTCGATATTCTGCTTCTGCACTAGACCGAGCAACTACATTTTGTTTCTTGCTCTTCCAGGACACCAAATTTCCTCCTACTAAAACACAATATCCAGACGTAGAACGTCTATCAGAAGGTGATCCTGCCCAATCAGCATCTGAGTATCCAATGATCTGCTCATGACCTCGATCCTCAAAGAGTAACCCTTTGCCTGGAGCCGATTTTATATATCGAATAATGCGGACAACTGCATCCCAATGACTATCACAGGGAGAATTCATAAACTGACTTACAACACTCACAGGATAAGAAATGTCTGGTCTAGTTACTGTGAGATAATTTAATTTTCCAACCAGCCGCCTATAGCTTGCAGGATCGCTAAGCGGCTCCCCCTGTCCTGGCATAAGTTTAGAATTCGGATCCATCGGAGTGTCAACAGGTCTGCAACCTATCATCCCCGTCTCCTCAAGAATGTCTAAAGCATATTTTCTTTGAGAAATAACAATACCTGAGCTAGACTGGGCAACCTCAATACCTAGAAAGTACTTCAATCTGCCTAGATCCTTAGTTTGGAAGTGATGGAAGAGATGCTGCTTCAGATTGGTAATACCATCCTGATCATTGCCAGTAATAACAATATCATCAACATAGACTACCAGATAAATACAGAGACTTGAAGCAGAGTGCTGATAAAACACAGAGTGATCAGCTTCACTACGAATCATGCCAAACTCCTGGATAACCGTGCTGAACTTACCAAACCAGGCTCGAGGAGACTGCTTTAGACCATAAAGTGACCGACGCAAGCGACATACAAGGCCACGAGACTCCCCCTGAGCAACAAAACCAGGTGGTTGCTCCATATAAACCTCATCCTCAAGATCACCGTGAAGAAAGGCATTTTTAATGTCCAGCTGATAGAGGGGCCAATGACGAACCGCAGCCATGGATAGAGAAAGGCGGACTAAAGCCACTTTAGCCACGGGAGAGAAGGTATCACTGTAATCGAGCCCAAATATCTGAGTATATCCTTTGGCAACAAGACGGGCCTTAAGTCGATCAATCTGTCCATCGAGACCAACTTTGACTGCATAAACCCAACGACAACCAACAGTAGATTTACCTGAGGGAAGAGGAACAAGCTCCCAAGTACCACTTGTATGTAAAGCAGACATCTCGTCATTCATAGCCTGTCGCCATCCTGGATGAGACAACGCTTCACCTGTAGACTTAGGGATGGAAACCAAGGACAAAAAAGATATAAAAGCATAATGGGGAGATGACAGACGATGATAGCTCAAACCGACATAATGAGGATTAGGGTTAAGTGTGGTCCGTATACCTTTCCGAAGTGCAATCGGTGTACTAGGAGCAGGGTCCGCAGCAGGAGCAGGGTCAGGTGCAGGACGAGAACCAATTGGGCCTGATGGAAGACGCAAACGACGATGATAAGTCAAGAGTGGTGTTCCTGTGGCTAGGGAACTAGGGGGAACAACACTAGACTCCTCAATGGTTGGTATGGATGAAACCTCTGTGGTCGAAGGTGGAGGAGGAGCTATAGTAAACTCCTCAAAGGTCGGTATAGGTAAGACCTCAGATATATCATGGTGGTCAGCAGAGGTAAAGAAATGTTTAGACTCAAAAAATGTGACGTCAGCTGACATAAGTTACCTACGAAGATCTGGAGAATAACAACGATATCCCTTCTGAACACGAGAATAACCAAGGAAGACACACTTGAGAGCACGAGGAGCTAACTTATCTTTCCCAGGGGCTAAGTTATGAACAAAACACGTGCTCCCAAAAACACGAGGTGGAAGAGAGTATAAGGGTGACTGGGAAACAATACTGAATGCGGAATCTGATCCTTGATAGGAGATGAAGGCATCCGATTAATCAAATAACAAGCTGTGAGAACTGCATCGCCCCAAAAACGCAACGGAACACGAGATTCAATTATAAGTGTGCGAGCAGTCTCAATAAGGTGCCTATTCTTTCTCTCAGCAACCCCATTTTGCTGAGGGGTATAAGGACAAGATGTCTGATGAATAATTCCTTGAGAAGTCATAAACTGCTGAAATTGAGAAGATAAATATTCTAAGGCATTATCACTGTGAAAAATGCGAATAGAAACACCAAATTGGTTTTTGATTTCAGCACAGAAACTCTGGAATATAGAAAATAACTCAGAACGATCTTTCATTAAGAAAAGCCAAGAACATCTTGAATAATCATCAATGAAACTGACAAAATAACGAAATCCCAAGGATGAACTGACTCTACTAGGACCCCATATATCAGAATGAACTAAGGAGAAGACAGACTCTGCATGACTCTCAACACTACGCGAAAAGGAGGCTCGGGTATGTTTCCCAAGTTGACACGACTCACAATCTAATGTAGACAAACTAGATAAACTAGGCACCATCTTCTGAAGTTTGGATAAACTCGGATGTCCTAAACGTCTGTGGATTAGATCTGGAGGATCTGTAACTAGACATGTTGTGGAAGGACTGAGTGAGTTAAGGTAGTAAAGGCCTTCTAATTCACGTCCTGTACCAATTGTCTGTCCCGTACTGCGGTCCTGCATAATAAAAGAATCGTCAATAAAATATATACCACAATGGAGGGCACGAGTCAAACGACTAACAGATGCAAGACTAAAAGGACAGCCAGGGACATAAAGAACGGAATCTAGGGTGATAGAAGACAAGGGATTAGCTTGTCCAACTCCTTTTGCCTTAGTTTGACATCCATTGGCTAAAGTAACAGTGGGAAGAGACTGTGAATATACAATATTTGACAAAAGTGATATATTACCAGAGATGTGATCAGAAGCGCCGGAGTCCATGACCCATGGGCCAAGAGTGCTAGACTGGGAAACACAAGCAAAAGAATTACCAGAAACAGAAGTATCAGTCTGAGCAACTGAGGCTACTTGTGGAGATGTCTGCTTACTTGCTCGATACTGAAGGAGCTCATTATATTCTTCTTTAGATAAAGAAAATCCTTGGTTACCTGGAGTCTCAGTCTGAGCAATGTAAGCATTTTTGGGTGGACGACCATGTAAGGAATAGCACATTTCACGAGTGTGTCCAAGTTTGTGACAATAAGAACACTTGGGTCTAGATCTTCCAAAACGACCTCCTCCTCGTCTATGCTCCATAGTTTGAGATGCCCGAACATCCATTGTCTGGGATGCAAGAACAGAGGAATCAAGTATCTGTGATGAGATCACTGGTGGACTTGGTGCTGCAGCACGGCGGAGTAATCGAGAGAATAATTTATCAACTGTCGGGACAGACGGACTAGCCAAAATCTGGTCGCGTACTGAATCAAGATCATTAGGAAGTCCAGCGAGGGTAAGATCGAGAAACATCTTCTGTCGATGCTCTTGTTGTTTTTCCACACTAGCAGAAACTGGCATCAACTTCTCAAATTCCTCCATGACTGCCTGTACTTGACCCAAGTAAGTAGACATATCCAATTCCTGCTTCTTTAAGTTTGTCATCCGTGATATCACATCATAGAAGCGAGATATGTCATTAGTGTATAAGGTGCGTGCCTTTGCCCAAACCAAATAACATGTCTGGAATGGACGAAACAAGGGCATCAACTTGGAATCAATAGATCGCCACAAGATGCTACATAACTGAGCATCGATTTTTGCCCAAAGTGCTATTGCCTTTTCATCTCCATCGCTAGACTGTTTGATTAGATGATCTTGAACACCTTGACCTCTACACCATAACTCGACAGATGAAGCCCAAGCTAAGTAGTTTGAACCTCCCATTAAAGGTTCCGAGGTAATAATAGCACTAGAGCTTCCAGAACTCATGTTTCTAGACCCAAAAGCATCAAATCCCAAAGACTGTTGCAAATTATTACCAAATAGGAGAAAGAATCAACTGTAATCCACAGAAACAGTGTACGGAAACACAGAAACAGAATACTGAAATACTGTAGCTGCCGGAATCTACTGTAGTTGTCGGAATAGTACTGTAGCTGCCGGAAAAAATTCAAAGTTGTCGGAATGAAATGAAAACAGTGGGGGTAGGATCGGAATTACCAGGCAACCCAACTGTTCTGAAGGAAGATTTTCAAAAAATGGCCGGAAGTGGTCGTACGCGCCGGCGTGTAAGCTCACGTGCGTGAGCTTCTGGTGGTGCGTGGAGACGCGTGAGGAGGCTGCTGCCGGAGTTTTTCACTGGGGTTTGGTCGCCGGACAGTGACGACTCTCGTGGTAGTGTTGGATTTTGCACAACACTGACAGAAATGAAGCAGATAGAAAACAGCCTTAAAAAAGTACTGATTTCTCTTTCCCGGAATCGCTGGAATTTATGCACAGCGATTTCTCTTTCCCGGAATCGCTGGAATTTATGCACAGCGATTTCTCTTTCACAATTGCTCTGATACCATGTGAGAAGGCACGGGAGAAAATATGTTATTGATATTAGATAAACAATACAATACAAGAGGTCCTTATTTATAGCTATACTATACAAGGACATACTACTCTTCTACCAATGTGGGACAATACTACACTATATACATGTTGTAAACTAACAGTGTACATCTCTACTAATCTAAGCTAGCTAAATCTAGGATCAATTAGGACTTTAAGGTTATAATGTAGGCTAAGGGATAGGTAGGATATATTTAGGAAT
The DNA here is from genome assembly GCF_000390325.3 of Nicotiana tomentosiformis. NCBI lineage: Eukaryota > Viridiplantae > Streptophyta > Magnoliopsida > Solanales > Solanaceae > Nicotiana > Nicotiana tomentosiformis. Next base: position 56,330,448 of record NC_090813.1, on the reverse strand, counting down.
AGTTACTAACCCTCCTAAGCACTTTAATACACTACACTCACAATTCAAGCGCAATTGCTTCGCAACCCATTCACTTGTCATACACCATAACTAACATAGCCCTCTTTTCCATCAAGCACCTCTATGGTTTCACTAGCACGAGTGACAAGGATTAGGAGGTGTGTCTTTCTACATTATTTGAACTTTTGTTTGCTCTTTCTTGCAAAAAATTTCCTCTTTTTTTTTTTTTTTACACACTCCATACATTGAAGTTCATAAGCTAGTGACATTTATTCACAATTTTAGTGCACCTTAAGGGCCCTTCCCTGGTTCCACTCGAAAGCCACTTCCCAATCTCTCACCTTACTTCTTATAGCGACTAAGTGCCTTAGGAGGTAAAGGTTCAACAATCTCACATTAAGAACAAAGTAGTAGTACGGCTTGTAATATGGGTGCCAAGGAAACGGTCTATAGGTTCAAAGGGGATAGCAATGGAAAAATTCTATTTGTCAGTGACAAACACCTTTATGGTCAAGCAAGAAACGCCTATGTCATCTCCTAGACTAGCACAACTTAATAATTTCGTGTTGATTAACACACGGGGCAAGTTCTAGACTACACAGGATAGCACATAATATCAACGATCCTTACACACACATGGCACTTGACTCATTCAAGACGGTTATGTGTGACTCTCAAGTCAAGCAAGCATATCAAGTTGAGAATTTTTAAGCAACAATGCACTAGGTGGCATACAAGTCAATTAACTGAGAAAAAGTCGTCAAAGAGTAGACTACTTAATTTACTTGGGCATTACAATTCAAATCATATATGCAGGAAGACAGAGCGCATGCCCTAACTTAACTTGCCAACACCAAACATGTCAACAGGTACCTCAGAGCAATCTCAGTTTTCTCCCTTATCCTACTCCTAAAAAAAAACTAAACTAAATTTTTCGGTTCGAGCTACATCCTTGGAAAAGAACCGGTGTCAAAAGAAAAACCAAGGGATACTACCTAACTACCTAAAAAAAATAAAAGGAAATCTTTTTGGTATTTTTAATCGGACTTTAATCCCTCAAGAAAATTGTCCAACAGATCCATCGTTGGGAAAAGTCCAAAAACAAAATTTTAATTTTTTCTCAATTTTTTTTTGTTTTTTTTAAATCTTTCTAAAACTACTACTACTACTACTATACTACACCATTAATTCTACTAACTATGCTATTAAAAATAAGAAGCTAGCTAACAATAAAAAGATAAGAAACTAACAATATACTAATATAATACTATAGAAAGAATAGAGAATCTTTCACCCCACACTTAAAAGAGTGCAGTGTCCTCAATGCACAAATAAAGTAAAAATAACAAGGGTGGACAAGAAACTCCCTGAAAGACCAAAGGCCGAAGCAATAGCAGCTTACGGGGTACTCAGACTTCTCCCATGGATGGTCCTTTGTGCGGGTACCTCACACTAGTTCCAACTATCTGGCTTGCTTTTGCACGCGTCCAGTGACTTTTCTTCCTATGCTCATAATCCTACAAAACAAAACAACACTACAAAAATAATAAAATAAACAAAAATAAATAAAGCAGTAAAGTTGGGTTGCCTCCCAACAAGTGCCTAATTTAATGTAGCGGCACGACGTGAACCGCTTTTTGTCTCCACCTCGAACTTATGAATTTAGCCCCTAACATGGCATCCAGTCTGCGGCTATGATTGGAATGAGGTCTAATGCGCCCTAACTCATGAATTGTACTACTATTTACATCCCCATATATACACACACTCAAGTCTCCCAAAGTAATGTTATCTATTCCTTCATATGACTTTAGAGCATTCTTCTCAACATTGGCATCCTCAAGAAAAACATGGTCTAATGATTTGTATTCTCGTTTTAGTTCTGAATATGCCTCTGCGGGTCCTCATGAGATAGACCCACATATTGTCCTGTGGACTGAATCAGCTGTACCATGTACTGTTTGAGTTCAAAATGCCCAGTGATATCAGGCTTCACAATAGCCTGAGTCATATTCGCAAGATTGGGCCTTGCGGCTTCAATTACCGGACGCTCTTCATTGCCTGCCATATCTATTGGCTGTGGTTGGACTGCGATGTCCAACTCTCTTTCTATTCTCGTTCTAGCTTCGTGTTCCCTTCTCACTCTATGTAGTGTTCGTTCGATTTCTGGATCAAGAGGAATGAGGTTGTTTGCACTTCTACTCCTCTGCATTCGAGAGAAGACCCTGCGTTGACACAAACCAGGCAAACTGAAAATTAAAACTTGAAAACAAATATCTAATAAAAGCTTAACTTAGTCACGTAGCTAATTTCTAAGTCCCCGGCAACGGCGCCAAAAACTTGTTGCGACCAAACACACTCACGCAAGTATACGCGGTCGTCAAGTAATAAAGTGACTAAAAGTCGGATGTCGAACCCACGAGGACTTATGATTAACTATTAACTAAATTAGACTATCCTAATTATCTAAACAAGAATTAAACCTAAAAATATTTTATTCTAAACTAATTAAATAAAAAAATATAAATAATGAACTTTGAACAGAGAAAGAGCAGATTTTTTATGATATCAATGTAATGAAAACGATCTAGGGTTATGGGCTATCTAACAATCATATTGTATTCTTAAATTGAATTGACCGACTAATTTATCTAGCTTATTGGTTGACAGGGTTAATATTGCTCATAAGAATCTGTCGAGTTCTTACTCGCCTATTCAAGCTAACATAACGCCTATATGTCTATGGAGTTAGAATCAACAAGAACGCATTTATAATTCCTGTAAATCAACCAAGCAAGACAATTAGGTATATGTCTATCCTAACCACGAATCCGTTTCCCGATGCCCGAGTTCAAGAACTTGCTCTACTCAATCCTATATGCAATATAGAATTCCCACTTTCGAGTTCAATTCTAGATTCGTAGATAGTATTCAATTGGTGATCAAGCAATTAAATAATTAAGCGCAAGATTGAATAAATAAACCAATATGATAAATCAAGAAGGCAAAATCAATATCCGAATAACAAGTCATGAAAGAACCACAACCCTAGAACGTGAAGTTTAGCTCCACATAGACATGGTAGCCAAACAACAAATCATACAAAGAAACATAAAAATTACTAAGTTTGGTGAGAGAAAGATGGAACTTGATGAATTTCGGCCTCCACGGCGGCTCTGTGCTTGTGTTTTTCTCTCCAAAACGTCCTCTCCTTTTTAAAATAGGTTTAGGTTGGTTTTTATATGAGTTGGGGGCATCTTGGGATCGAAATAACCGAGTCCCGGCCGAAATAGGACATGTTCACGTTTTTGAGCGTCCAGGGCAGCGTGGGGCGCTGGCCCTGGCGCTCAAATATTTTAGCTGCTGTAAATTGCGCCACAGCCAGCGCTGTGGCCCTCAAATTTCACTTTTTGCCTTTTTGTCCCGATTTCGCTTCAATTCGCGCTCGTTCGTCCCAAATTGCATCCGAATGATCCCTACATATAGAAATACCAAACTTTAGCACAAATAATCACATTAACCATCTCAAATCGTTGAGACATGAGCAAAATGTGAGGCGATATATATCAAAATATGCATACATTAAGCCGATTATCAATTAACTACCTCTATCCTAAATAAGTAGGAATCGGCTATATAAATCATATGTAACCATTATGCTCTTTATCGGTTCATTTCATATCAGTACTAAATAATTTCCTTTTAAGGGAAATTAGGGGTTCCTAGTAATAGAGGTTCTCTAAATTTTGCCCTTATCCAACACGAACATACAAGTCTCTAACCAGAATAAAAGGACTCTTAAGAAAAACAGTGGACTACATCGGCAACCCCTTTAACTTGTTTTCACTTTCCACTTTTACATTTATTCTTAAGATCGTTCCATTTAAACACTTCAACCAACCCTTTAATGTGTCATCCAGACACTAAAATTTTAGGCAGCCAAACAGGATAGATGCTTGTAATTCACACGCCAGAATAACCAATAAGAAAAAGACACGTGGATTTAACTTCAAAAGGAAACTTTTAAAAAAAGAAAAAAGTTAAAAGAAAAAGAACCCTCCATCATCTTCCCGACCCCCCAACCCAAACTTCTTCTGCCAGTAAAAACGTGGGCGTCTTCTTCACCATTCTTTCATCTTTCCTTTTAATAATCAAACAAATTCTTCCACAAACCTCCAATTTATACATTCAGTTATTCAACATTGGTAGATCTGAAATATAACAAAACAAAAAAAATTTAATTTGGACATAAAATAAATTTAGAAGTGAGTGAATTGCACGATCATTACCTGGCTGGACATAAAGCGCCGGAGGTTCTTCCCTAGGTTGTAATCTATCTCCCCACTAAAATTTGGAGCATTCCAACTTCAAAATTGGCAACTCCGATGAAGCTCCAAGCTCCGGCGAGCTCCATTTGGCCGAAAATGGTGTTCAAGCCAATCAAATGCAGCAAAACCAATGCCAAACAGTTTCTGCACCTTGAGCGAGTGTTTCTAACCCCTCTTCTTCAGGTTTGATTCACTCAGCTGCAACGAATTTGAAAATTGGAGAATTTGGCAAGTTGAGCATACAAGATGTTCGACAAAATGCCAGTTCCAATTTCACGCCAATTCGACAGGGTTCATATATTGTACATGCTTCTTCTCATCAAATACAATCCCCCCATATAGTTTTTGAGAAAGAATAGTTGGACCGATTTGAGTAGTTCTTGTCCATATATGAACTCTAAATTTTTCGGCCAGAACGCTACTTTTAGTCATGACTGTTTTTGAGTAAGTCTTGAAATGGAAGCTTGGATCTTAAAAACGAGATAATCATTAAATTCTATGTATTAAAGCAGAAGCTTCGATCTTGAAACAGAAGCTTGGCATAACTTAGAATTACTCCTTTGTGTACATAGTATTTTTATCCTACACTGAAAATTTAAAAGAGAAGTTTAGTGGAAAATTTTCTGGCAAAAACTATTTATTTTCGGGCAATAAGTATGAGGAGTTTGTTTTTTGGACCATTTCACGCGCTTGAAAAATGTGAGAAACATTCACCTTGTCATATCAGCTTTTTGTGTCTAGATGACACACTAAAGGGTTGGTTGGAGTGTTTAAATGGAACGACCGTAAGAATAAGTGTTAAAGTGGAAAGTGAAAACAAGTTAAAGGGGCTGCCGATGTATTCTGCTCAAGTATAACAACAAATAGTACTTAATTCCATGTTAGCTAATTTACTTTCTAAATGTGCTGTTTAAATGTTATATTAGCATAAATGTTGATGGACATATTTTTTGAATAATAATATCCTTTTTGTTGATGTGTAAAAGTTCGACCGCCAGAGCTGAGTTTCCTGGAGCTAAAGCGGTAATGGATGGATTTGGTGGTGGAGATCTATCGATTTCTAGGCTACAACAAATACAGAGGTCCTGATGTTTGATTCAAAAGCTAATTGCTTCAAAATTTTCCAGCGAGTGTAATTGTGATGCTGTAAAATTAGTTATATGAGATATGTACTGTAAGTAAAATGTATTGCTCTAGCAGCCATTTACTTTCTATAATTATCCATTTATGGAATTACTTCTCAATTTTGAGCTTCATTCCACCTTTCTGGAAAATTTTCAAACTTTCTGGTGCTATTCTTAATCTTCATTATGCTGTTGCGGTTCCAACTACGTGTCTGAATGAGCATTTCTTTTTTTGGACAGTGTTAATGTTTAAGTAGATTGTTTCAGAATTATTTCTTTGTCCCTCACTAAAAAAGAACTCAGAGATGAGTTCGTTTATAAGGCGGAACTCTAAAATGCTTGTTAAGTATCTGCAAAAATGCAATCGACTAGGTAAATCTTGCCCATACGTAGCATTGAAGTTAGGAGTTTTAACTATAAAAAGTGTTATCTGTCTAATTAGTTTAAAATGGGCACAACTCAAATCAACCCATAAAAAGGGTTGGGTGAATGTTAGCTCATATCATTCTATAAGAGTTAATAAATAAAGGGGAGAAAAGCCAAATCATTTTTATTACAGGCTACAATTTTACTTTGCGCTGCAATTAGTCATTTTTGCAACTTGATTATACAGTTCCAGGTTAAAGAAAACCAAAGGAAAAGTACTTAACTAGTTTTCTAAGTTGGGACATATGAGTTATTGCTTGATATAATTTGCTAAACATATCTACGAAATTCATCCTTCATGAAATTAATCAAGGTTGAAATATATGAATTTCCTACAAGTCTGCAATATTCTTTCCACCACCGCATGAAGCTGCTCTGAGGCAAGAAAATCTCAGGAGACACCAAGAAGTTATTAATCATGTCCATTACATACTGCTCAAATTTGATCAGGTTTTCTCTAGCTGATTCTTGGTCTTGTGCGCTGCTTTGTCGATCCTTCAACACTTCACAAGAAATCACAGCTTCCTCAACATAAGCCCAAAAGCAAGAATCAACCGTAAGACTAGACGCTTGAGTTCTCTGGTATGCATGAAAATTTTCATCAGTTAACCATTCCTCCAATAATTTGTAGTGTTCAGATCTTCCATGACTAATATAATCTTTCTTTCCCCTACCATAATACTCTGCTATGTCGAGTGGTTCAACCATCCTTCGGTAGTTTGTTCCTGCATAAAGCCAACGCTTTCGGAGACTTCTCCCCTCTTTCCAAGGCATATTTTCTACTTCAGCTACCATTCTTTTCCAGAACAGTTTCAAAGTTCTGTGATGCTTGATAAGCTGTTCTGTGCTTTCAATCTCATCTCTGCTTCTGGAACGTCTGAGCTTATATTTGTCATAATACCCAGCCTCTTCCAAAGAGTTCTTCATGTACCATTCAAGGTAAGACATGGACTTTTTAAGTGTACTTAGTTTCTTGGAGGGATCAAAAACATTCTGCCTGTGTTTAGCCTGAACCTCTGTCCTTTTCGCAATATTTATTGCAAGATAGCTCATGTCAACGTTTTCCTGCTGCAGTTGCAGGAAGAGGCAAAAAATAAAGTTTTGAGACCAGAAAAAAAAAAAAAAAAATGAGGACTACAAAAAAAAAGAATAAACTATTCTGGAGTGTTATAGCCCATTTAATCAAGAAACGCAATTTTTTTGCCTTAAGTTAATTTCATGTCCACAACTTCCTAGCCCACTAACAAACATAGCCTTATTCTTTCATCAATGCTTCAACAGAATTCTTTCTTCACAACTTGTATATGCACCTGAATGACTCAAAACTGTTTTTATCTTTCCTCAATTCATACTGTACTTCAGTAGGATGTTAATACCCAGGCTCGTGATCCATCAAAGTGGAACAACACAATTTGAACAATTAGCAATTTAGTGTATTTACCTGTAACTTTCCAACTCCAGCTGCTTCTAGCAATAGGTAGGTTCCTGCTTGAAGTGGATTGCCTATTGAGTCAGGCAGTTCTAAGATTCCCCTGCAAATAGCTTTGCTCCTTAGATGTTCCAAGATATGTCCATAATCAATAACCTGAGAGCAGTTGTTTGGGTTTTGACTTTCAGCACATCTTGAGCTCATTATCATCAACAACTCCAGAATCGATTGTGGTTCCTCGAAGCAAGAGAAACCTGATTCTGAGCAGAAGAGATAGGTACCGAATGGCATGTAACAGGTCGGAGTAGTCAAGGTAGCAGCGGAGGCATTATGGTCTGAGATCAGAAAACCTGGAATTGGATCTTTGTCTGAGACCACGTGTAAGAAGTACGAACTCCAGGCGGAACGCTCTGATATGGCCTTTTGAAAGCCATTGTTACCAAGAAGTGAAGAGCCAAAAGTAATGCAGAGGAGACGCTGCACACCATATCTAGGAAGGCTATCAAGCAGCCACAAAGTGAATAGAGACGCAACAGATCCTCCCAGACAATGTCCGGTTACAATTAGAGGCTGGTGGCTGGTGAACTACATCGAAGCAAACAAAGCAAAAACACCAAAATTAGTTACACATATAAGAGAAAATCCAGCCGACAGTTTTACACTTCATTTGCAAATTCAAACTGGAGGGGAATCATTATTATCTTTCCTCCATAACTGGTGTTTGGTTACTACTATTATTGGTCCTTCCTACGAAAGAAGGGATAATTAAACTTTAGCTACTTGTCTATTGAAGATATTAGCGATCCCATTTGCAAGCTGAGGCGCATGTAGCCCCACGCTAATATGGGTATAAACTCAAAAAAGTGATCTGTCTATCTTCTATTGATAGCTGTATTATATGGTATGTCATTGTATGTGACAGTTGTTCTCAACGTGATCCATGGACCAAAACACGAGATAATTTTTTGTTTATTTCCTATGTAATTTACAGTTCTCTAATTATCAATCCTTTCTAATCTCATTAAATTGTCTCCTCATAACCTTATCATACAAAATCAAACTTAATAAAAATCATACCTTATAAATGATTCCTTAATAACTTTAATCTGTATATTCTCTACATCACAAATAAAATGATCAACTCAAGATTACATTTTTAATTGACTAACAAATTGTTCCATTTCGGAAACACAGAGAATATATATTCAAAATTTCAAGAATGCAAATAGGCTAATGCTCAATATACATGTAAGAAAAAGGGAAACTTAAACGATTTAAGGCAGTGTACCTGCTGTTTGAGAAGAGAGAGCTCATTCTCAAGAGAAGCGAAAAGGGTAAAAGCAGCTTTATGAAGGGAAACGGAACTGTTACTTTTAGTACAGAGAAAATCAAAGGACGTAATTGAATCAGAAGGAGCCAGCTCTCTAAAATCTTCTTCTTGCAAGTGATTTACAGCAGAATGGGGTGAGCATACAAAAGCAATAATAAAACCCTTTGCTGGTGGATATTCATAAACTTGGTATTTAACAGAGAAAGGAAGAGATGGGTTCTGATCCAGCAAAAGGGTGTCTTTTTGAAGCTTTGAAATTGCGTCCCATGAATGATTTAATAGGTCTGATCCTACCAATAGATTGCCCAATTCTAGCCCAGTGCTATACCTGGAATTGAAGATGAAGATCTATAAAAATCTGAAGACTATAATACTGACAAGTTTAATTACTAGTGGTGATTGCTTACAGGGACACCATTGGTGGAGAGCAGCTTCAGACAGAAACTGGGTTTCTAATTCCAGCTTTTGTCAACAACGCGTGGCAATAACTAATTCCTGAATTTACATGGCGATAAGCGATACATTCCAATATTCCATTCTATTCAAAAAAGTTAGGAATTACTTTAGTATTTGTTTCAAGCTATTGCTAATATAATATATATATCAAATTATAATATTAATCTCGTATATAATTATTCAAAACCATCACATAAAATGAGATGAAAAGAATATGATTTTCTTTTTATCATTTTAGGAGCAAAGTGTGAGAGGATGTTAGAAATATTAAATAGCGTGATAGAATCATTATAACTACAAAATTATGCATAATAAATACGAGGTTGATAGCTAGCTCACTTAGGGGGCGTTTGTACATAAGAATTGTAAAATTCTAAAATAGGGGGGAAAAAAATTTCAATTGAAAATGGTATTTGAAATTTAGAGTTATATTTGGACATGAATATAATTTTGGGTTGTTTTTGAAGTTTTGTGAGAGATTTGAGTGAAAATTTTGAAAAACAACTTTTTGGAGTTTTTCAAATTTTCGAAAATTTCCAAAATGCATATCAAATGAAAATTGAAAATTTTATGAACAAATGCTGATTTCGAAAAAAAGTTGAATTTTTTGGGAAAAAAAAAAAAATTTCTTATGTCCAAACGGGCTCTTAATAAAATCTCTGTCTTTTACATTGAGGCATGGAGGATAACTTCATCATGTGTAGCATTTCCTTTCCTTTTCCTTTAAAAAAGAAAGAAAAAAATATATGATAAATATACAATTATGCACATTTGGAATATTTTTTTTCCTAGTTTTTTATGATAGTGAATTTATTCTTATGTTATACGACAGTGGACTTGTTTCAACCATTCAAGAGTTGCTACCCAAGTGTGAACACAGAATGTAACATTTGGTTTAATTAGTGTCATGAATGGGAGAGGCGAGGAAATAGACCTCTACATTACATTAGTAGTACCTAGTAAGCTCTATCATTCTCGGATTTGAGCTCTGGGTAAGTCGTCTTTGTTAGGGAACGCTTTACCCCAATATGAAACTTCACGACGAGAATTCGAAATTAGTCGGGCCGTGATGCAAATATCAAATACCGAAAAACAAAAAAATTAAGCTCTATCATTGTCTCTTGTTCAAGAATGATTTCACCAATGTCAATAGAAAAAAGGCCAACATGTCCCTCGGATTTTTAACATTCTTTTTATTTATTTATTTTAATGTCCTTACTTTCTTAGTCAAGTTCACACATAATTATATATGAGTTATTTCACATTTAACGCAAAATGTTTCTCACCATTCTTTTTGTTAAAGAATTTTATATAGGATGCTAAAAGAAACATGAAAAAAAACAATACTAGTAGAATTGTTGTTCATGCGTAAACAAGTCGACTTCACACTCTCTCTTTGGTGTGTGGCTGATTAGTCAATACGACATTTTTGTTGAAAACTTCTGAACACTCTTTTACTTGCTAGTCTCGCGTGTTTACATAATCTTCTCTATAATAATAAAAGCAAAACCTTATTCAGGTTAAGATACTTGCATGCACTAGAAGTGTGCACACTTGGAAGAAAGGAAGATTAGGTCAAGCTTTACCTTTTGACTAGTAGAATAGAGAATGGTAGATGAGAGCAGTATATATTTAGTAACTTAATACCTATATATATTGTTCCAACTCAAGATTGAAAGTAAACTAAAGCTGTTCCAACATTGTGATTGTTAGTATAAGGGATTTGGTTAGGTTTGGTTAATCTAGCCTAAGTGAAATTATGAGACCAGGAGGATCGGGGACAGGGCCAGGACCAGGACCCGGACCGGGGCCTGGATGGGGTCCTCCTCTAGGTCTCGGAGGACCCCCAATGCCAGGACCTTGCGGCTTCTTTGGTGGTTTATGTGATTTTATAGGTTCTTGGTAAGTCATTTTGGAACCAATAGTTTTCTTCTATATTTCAAAATTTTAGATGTTTTTCCGAATATTTTTTGAATCTTTGAGGAGAAAAAATAAATAAAATCTTTGGACTAGAAAACAGTTTGGTTTTGCTTTGTTTTTATTTGGGTGTTTTTCTATAAGCTTGTGTTTCTTGAATGTTTAAATATTACTCACCATCAAATTATTGATGGTTAAGCTTATTGTTATTGAACTTAACTTAATGTTTTGCATGTTTAAAATTGTACAGCCTGAGCTTCTTCTGCTGTTGCTGGTTACTGCAAGATTGTTTTAGGGGCCCAATGGGCTTTTACGGGCCTCCAGGATCATTTGGGCCGCCTCTGCCATGATCCACTGGGTTGATCCAATAAGGAATTATAGAAATCCATGGCACATTATGGGATGAAGGATGCATTTGTTGATATTCATAAAACTACAAATATGATTGTTTGCAAAATATACCTATCCTATATCTTTTGTAATTGGATTGAGAGCTTGTTTCAATTTATAATATCATGATTGTTAATTAGAAAAATGTCCCTATCATATCTCTTGCAATTGACTCTAGAGTATATTTCCAACCATACAGAGTGATATAACTAAGAACAAAGATTTCGAAACTTCGATTTACGTTTTATTTTCCCAACATATAGACTACGAAATTACTCACACATTTAACCTTTTAATGAATAATACTTTCTTTATTTCACTTTATGCGGCATGTTCGCGTATAAAATTTAAATTACAAAAAACTTTGATGTGTATTTAGACAATATTTTAATTTTTTGAAATAAAATTAATATATTTAAAAATAATATATTTCAATAATTAATAATTTAAAATATAGTACTTGAAAAATGATAGTCAAAAAAAAAAACATTCTAGCCTTCCAATTAGTAATAGTGTTCCATGAAATTAGTGGTGCATCTATGTGGAGGAGCATGAGGCATATGAACTATGTGCGTAGGTTTAAAGAGTCCTGCGAGACAATGATTGTTGAATTCACTTTTACAAGTAAAATTGAGGGTTCAAATTCCGTGTCTATCTTGTTATTTTTTCTTTTATATATATATATATATATATATAAAATTGAGCTCACGGTTTCAAACTCAAGTTTGTGGGCATGTCTAGTTCCTCTTGTATTTTATTATTATTATTTTATTTTGTTTGTTCATTTAAAATTCTCATATCAACACATTGAAATTCCTATCCTATTCTCGTTTGGTCATTGTAAATTTTTATATACCTATTAAATTTAAATAAAAAATTCAACTCTTTATAATAATATATTTATTTTTTTAAAATTCTGGATCGGCTTGTGCATAAAATGAAACGAATGAGTACTTTTAGCCTTTTTTTCCTTTTTATGAATTATGAATTACTCCCATCGAAAATCTGCAAAGAATTCCTGGTGTTATTATGGCTAGTTGTTGGCTTAACCACGTGTGACGTATGTGTTTATGCTCATCAAATTACATGCAACAAATGACTAGTTAGCCCCTGAATCCTTCTTCCTAGTCCCCACCCCCGACCCACGCAGACCACACGGAACCCCCTATACCCCACTCCACAGTCCACCACACTCCCCCCCCCCCCCCCTCGCTGAGTGAATTTTTTTGGATATGTCAGTTTGAATGGATTTCTTTGGCCTTTTCTTATAATGAACACACTTTCTTCATTACTTATTAGTTATCCTCTCTCTTTCTCCATTAATTAGTCTCTCCTTCCAAGCCCCTCCCAATCTCTTAGATTAACCCCCCTCTATCACCTATTTTCTCATAAGATCCTATGCAACTTTATGGGCATATATAATTGCTTGAATTACTTAGTCTTGGCCTCTTGGGTTTGAAACTTATACTAATTTTCAATTTAAGTTTTTTGAAGATTTGGAGCTAGAGGAAGATAGCTATAATAAAGATAGTTAAATATGAAGTAAGAAAAGAAGAAAGAGATTGCTCTTCACTACTTCGTATCATTTCCATTTCCAAATTTCAAAATCATACATAAACCATTATCATATCATATACCCCAAATACCATACCTCTTGTCAAATATACTGCAAAACAAGCTAAACAAAAAATACCCTTTTCAATTCTTTTTGCCTAAATTAAACTTGATTTCTTTTTGCTGTTATTTTGCATGGATAACATCTTGGTAGGTGATCAAGGCGGGAGTAGCATGTTGAGGGACTATAGGAAAGGGAATTGGACAGTACAAGAAACTATGGTACTTATAGAAGCGAAAAAAATGGACGATGAAAGGAGAAACAGAAGGCAAGGGGATATTAATGAAAGGGGAAAACCAACAGAGCTAAGATGGAAATGGGTAGAGGACTATTGTTGGAGAAATTCTTGTTTGAGGAGCCAAAATCAGTGTAATGACAAATGGGATAATCTCATGAGAGATTTCAAGAAAGTTAGGGAATATGAAAGAAGAGAGGCTAAGAAAGCAGCTGAAGTTGGAGAAGAAATAACATCTTATTGGAAGATTGAGAAGAATGAAAGAAAAGAAAAAAGCCTGCCTACTAATATGTTGCCTGAGATTTATGAGGCATTAGTTGAAATTGTGGACAGAAAAGGCCAAAAAATGTTGCCTGCTTCTTTGCTTCCTACATTGCAACAACAATCTACTCAACCTCAAATTACAGCTTTGCCACTTCCTCCACCACCATTACCACCACCAACAACAGCAGTAGTAGCACAAACAGCAGCTCCTCAACTATCTGATGTTGCTTACACTGGTCAATATCCTTTTCCCACAGTAGGTACTCTTATCTCCAACTTTTTTTATTCATTAGTACAAAACATTGTAAATGCTCGCTATTTAACTAGCTAGTACTACTACTTAAAGTCCACTCTCATTTGCTTTACTGTTTCTGAACCCCATGACTTGGATGTAAAATTCACTTTGGCAAAGTAGTAACCTGTATTATTTGACTTTGGTTGAGAGAAAGTTCTTTTGCTCCCCCGTTTGGATTAGCTGAAAAAAAGTACTTAGCTTTTAAAGCATGGCTTTTAAGTAGTGGAGCCAATTTTAAGAATAAGCATTACTTGTTTATAAAAAAAGTCTTATAAATACATTTTCTGTTAAAATGACTTAAATGGGCATTCGAACAATTAACCCAAAACAAAAAATTTAATTTTATATTGATTTAAATACAGTTAATTTATGTGTCTACTCAATTTAATAAATAAAAATTATTTATCAAAATAACATATAGTAATAATTAACAATTTGATTGAATTTTGTAAGTAAAAAGTAAGATGGCATTACGCCGATTTCTTACTAAAAAGCATCTCTCCTTGATAATAACCAAGATGGAAACAAAAATGAATCGGCGGAGTGCCTTCGTAGAAATAATAATCGACGACTCGATGCAAAGAAATTAAATAATAATTTACGTGATAGAAATTTGACAACATGTTCTAGGTTTAACGGAGACACATTATGAACGTCTTCATAAGGCACAAGATATCATAAGCAATATCATAAGAAATCGTAGTGATGAAATATAAAGAAGAAAGATAGAGATGACATATATGGATTAAAGGCGGAGGAAAGAAGAAAGCAGTATTATATAAAGTATAAGGGACAAAAGAGTAAATTATTTGGTCAAACAAAAAAAGTTGTTAGGATAATAAGTTGGATGCCCACCTTATTACGTTTGACTTATTTTGGCTTAAAAGTCAAATGCTTTTAAGCACTTTTGGTGTTTGCAAAATACCAAATCAAACTAAAAAGTGCTTTTAAGCATTTGACCAGCTTTTAAGCCAATCCAAACATCCTCTATGTTGCATTTTGAATCTTGATTTTAATTTGCTTGAGGTTTTCCCATAATTGTTTGGACATTATTGTATCCTTCTTCCTATACTTTAACAACATATTTTCATGCTATTGAGCAATATTTCTTAGCACTTTCCAAAGACAAGTTATTTGTTTGCTTTCTTGAAATATAGAGTAGCTTATTATTCAATCGAGTTTTCAAGATTAATTTCATCCACTTCAACTGTTCTTGCACTGCCTATAAAACCATTGTTGAATGCCTCTTTAAATTTTTTATCTTTTTTTTCTTCTCTCTCTCCCTGTATGTTTCCCTTTTGGTAAGAGAGGGGGATAGGGACGTTTTAATGCTTGCTGTAAATGAATCTTATATTAGCATTTATTTCAATCTAACACATCAATCGAGTAAGACATTGACAGTTTTGACTATTTCAATCACTCAAGATTCTTATAGTGACATTTCATTTATCCAATATATACTATAGTATATTATATTAATGGAGTTTCGTTTATGATATGTTTATATGTTGGAGACGTGTGATTGCTCAGATCCTGATACAAGTGATCTGCATTCAGATTCACCAGCAAAGAAAAGAAGAATGAGTGGTGAAGGAACCAGCAGTGGCACAGCAAAAGGTAACATTAACAACTCATCACAAGAAGTTGGCTCTGCTATCTCAAAGAGTGCTGTCATTATAGCAGAAGCCATTCAGTCTTGTGAAGAGAGAGAAGAGAAAAGGCACAGAGAACTCTTAAGCTTACATGAGAGAAGGCTGAAAATTGAGGAGTCAAAAGCTGAGATCAATAGAGAAGGCATCAATGGACTTGTGGATTCTATCAATAAACTTGCTAATTCCATCCTTGCTTTGGCTGGTAACAAGAACCAATCAGCTCCCTAAATTATGTAGCTATATTCTCATTCTTCTTACTCATTTGGTAAAAAGGTACTTTAGAAAAATATTAAAAGGTATAATTGGAAAGACTATAATTATTAAATTCCAATTGATTGTACAATGCTGATGAATATTTGATTATTGTTATCATGTATCTTTGCTAATCTTCTTTCTGGGTCTATCGGAAATAATCTTTTTTTTTCAAGGTAATTGTTAGGTCTGCGTACGCACTACTCTTTTCATACCTCACTTGCTGTTGTTATTATTGTATCTTTGCTAATCTTGTGGATAGTATTTCACCTGAATTATGCTTGTCGTTTCATACTATATATCCTCTCATATAATTCCAGGTTGAAGGGCCGATTGTAACATTATTAATTTATTGAATGGAATTTAAGCCATTTCTTTTGTACACTTCCCTTTGGTTAAATTGAACTCCTCACAATCTCTAATTTTGCATGATAGTTACTTTTTTTTTGTTAAAAAAATAATTTAAATTTGGTTCACTATTAAAGAGTGTGGGAGATAGCATATATCCAGTAGGATATTCAAAATGTATACAAACAAATTGATAGGTGAAGCCACCATGTTAGGGGTACATGAATTTATAATTTTTTTGTCAAATTAGGTATTATGTAGTATGTATTTTTTAGAATTGATCTAACATTATGAGTTAGCACCAGAGATGAATAAATATACTAATTAAGATGAACTGTGTCCCAAGAGCTACTGTGCTTACTCGTTTTTGTACACAAGTTAGTGTTATTTTCTACACATTTCAGAAATGTGAGAGAAAAATAGAGCACTGGGAAAGACTGACTAAAAAGTTCTGAGCAAACATGTGTAGGGCATGGCAAAAGGACTGGTCAAAGGTACCTTCCAGTCAATGATCTCTGTGATGGTCTTGACTAGCATTGCAAAATGGCCATTTATGTGCTATTATTGGTGTCAGTCTTTGTGAAAGGCTGTAGGTGATGGAAAGGTTGGGCTTTCCCTTTCCCATCACAGGACTGAAAGGGTTATTATTGGCTATATATGTAAGCCTTTTTGAACTTTTCTGACATAAATCCTACACTTTATTTTTATCTTTTTCTTCTTTCCTTTAGCGAGACATGGAAAAGAGCTGCAATGTGTTATTATTCCAGCATTTTTTTCTTCATTTGTTAGGGACTGAGATATCACTTTGTCTAACCATTTCTCTAAATATAAATAATTACTTATATAAGTTACAGTATTCTAACAATTGTAAAATAATAAATATAAGTTAACATGATAGAGAAAAAAGTATGATATCATAGTTATAACTTATAAGGGTAAGTTACTATGTGGATATCATAGTATATTATCCATATGTCTGTCTGTAGTGTGTATTAGAGTGATCTGAGACTTATATGATGGAACTAAAACACGTAGTAGAACAGTAAGAGGAGACTCTGAATACTTCTCGATTGAGATGGGATTGCATCAGGGATCAACACCTAGCCCGTTTTTGTTTTCCTTGGCAATGGACCCATTGACGCGACACATTCAAGGGGGATGCCTTGGTGCATGTTATTTGCAGATGACGTAGTCCTGATTGATGAGACGCGAGGTGGTGTTAACAAGAGATTGAAGGTCTAGAGACATACTCTTGAGTTTAAGGATTTCAAGTTGAGCAGGATAAAGACAGAATACTTGGAGTGCAAGTTCATCGGTGTTACCCAGGAAGCGGACGGAGATGTGAGGCTTGATGCGCAAGTCATTTCCAGGAGAGAGAGTTTCGAGTACCATGGGTCTATAATTCAGAATGAAGGGGAGATTGATGTGGATGTCATACATCGTATTGGAGTAGATGAAATGGAGGCTTGCTTCCGGTGTCTTGTGCGATAAGAATGTATCGTTGAGACTTAAAGGTAAGTTCTACAAGGTAGTGGTTAGACCGACTATGTTGTATGGGGCAGAGTGTTGGGCAATCAAGAACTCTCATGTCTAGCAGATGAAAGTAGCTGAAATGAGGATGTTGAGATGGATGTGTAGGCATATTAAGTTAGATAGAATTAGGAATGAAGTTATTCGGGATAAGGTGAGAGTGGCCCCTATGGAGGAAAAGATGCGAGAGGCGAGGCTGAGATGGTCGGGGCATATTAAAAGGAGAAGCACAGATGCTCCAGTCAGGAGATGTAAGAGGTAAGCCTTGGGGGGAGGGGGGATAAAAGGAAGGGTAGAGTTAGGCCAAAGAAGTCTTGGGGAGAGGTGATCAGGCGGGACATGGCGCAACTTGAGCTGACCGAGGACATGACCCTTGATATGAGGTGTGAAGGTAGAAAATTAGGGTAGAAGGTTAGTGGGTAGCCGAGCGCTTCTCTTTGTCTTCATTAGTTCAGTAGTATTATTGTTAGTATGATACCCCTTTTTCCTTAGTTTGCTATTATTACATATCTTGTAGTAATGTTACTACTTGCCACCGGTACTCTCTTAGTTTGTTATTATTGCATACCTTGTATTGTTGTTACTTGATATCAGTACTTCTTTCATAGTCTCTAGTGCTATCTTGGTTTTAGCTTTCTAAATGTATTATCTTGCTATTACTTGCTATCGGTGCTTCTTCCATCTTTTATTTAGCCGAGAGTCTATCAGAAACAATCTCTCTGCCCTTTCAGGGTAAGGGCAATGCTGCGTACATCCTACCCTCCCCACACTCCACTTATGGAATTAGACTGGGTTGTTGTCAGTCAGTCTGTTTTCCTTTACTTTTTTCTATCACTGCCTTTCAATATTTTAAAGTAATTCTTGGTGCAAGGGTAAGATTATCATCGAGTGATTAGGACGTTCAAGCTATGAAAACAGATTTTGCCAAATACAAAGTAAGGTTACATGTAATGAGTCCAATTCGGCTCTTTCACCAAATTCAATCGTAGTGAGAGCTTGGGGCATCAAGCTGTTTCTTTTTTGTATTTAAATTATCTATTTACAACTTCATTTTAGTTATCTACCTAGAATCTAAATCATAATAATGTGAATCATAATTAAAAGCTTCTAGTTCTGGTTTCTGTTCTTTTATGTTCGCTTGATTAGAACAAACTCTCTCTTTTGCGGCTTGGGGAAAGGTAAGATGGGGAAGTACTTTGAATAAAAAATTAAAAAAACAAGCCTTTGTCATTCAAAACGAAAATGCTACTTATTGAATATCGAACTGTTAGAGTTATGGGTGAATTACAGTTTCTTACAAGTCAAAGCAAGTGGTTGATATAATATTAGAGGGTATATTACATGTAAATGGTTTTCCAAATGTGAAAACTAATTGTGACTTAATTAATTTACTAGTAAAAGTATAAGCAATTTCGTATGTATGTGATATAAGAAAAAGGTGAAATTGTACTTCCGTTATCACTTGTGCTCATGTGCTGAAATATTTTTTCCTTTTTAATAAACGGAAAATATTTTAATTTGTCCATCTACTATCTAAAAATTTTCAATTTTATCATATGTTATTCTATGGGTATATTCATATTATTGCCATTGACAAAACCTTTTCATATTTGTACTTACCATTAATTGAGTTCCATCATAAAATGGATGGACTATACGAGTATGTTTGGTACGAAGTAAAATATTTTCTTGGAATATATTCTTCAGAAAAATTAATAGTTTTGTCACTTATTTTTTCTTGTTTGAATGGTGAGTTAAAACAAATTTACGATTTTTTTTTTGTATTGTTTGATTAGAGAGTAGGAAATATGTTTTAGGAAAATAATTTTTATGCTTCACCCCCTTTTCCCCCAAATCCCTATGTTTCTTGTGCCCCCACCCCCTTCCCACCCCAGATATCCAACGTTTTCAGGACTTTACTTTCTTTAAGAATTTAATTATTATTTTAAAAATTCACACAAACTCAAAAGAACTAATATGCTGCTTTATTTTTCTACGCAAAAATAACGTTGAAATTTGTGCTCCATAACTAAAAAGAAAATACTCTTTTTTGGTTGAAAAAGAAAATACTTTTTCTACAATCATTTTGTTAAAATGAAAAAAATACTTGTTTACATCATTAAAAGAAAATACTTATTTTGTTGAAATGAAAGAGAATAATTTTTACTATATCATTTCGTTGCAATAAAATTATTTTTTCTACATCATAAAAAGAATTTTTTTTTATTGAATGAAAGAAAATATTTTTTTTATATCACGAAAAAACTACACATTTTGTTGAAATGAAAAGGAAAATACTTATTCTATAACATGAAAAGAAAGTATTCTTAATAATTTTTTTATATTTAGGGTGGGGTTCGGGGGTAGGGTAGGAGGGCCTATGCTAGTCACTCGCACAGGGCTGAGTGTGTGTGTGTGTGTGTGGGGGATGGGGAATATGTTAGGGAAGGTTTGTGAGCACATAGTTTTTACCCTATATGAAATTACTCCTAAAAAATATTCAAAATAGTTTTAAATCACTTTTGTAGAATTTTAGGAATTTTGTTTGTTTATTTGATTGCATCGAGTAAGTCATTTTGCATCATTAAAAGCGTCTTTAAAATCACAAAAAATCATCACAAATATTTTATCTTTCATTCCATGGCATTCTAGGATTTTAATTGCATTTTTAAGATTTCATCATCCCTTAAATGCATAGTTAAAATCTAAAAATCACAAAAGATGCATTAGTTGCTTTTGCCTTTGTTTTGCATTCTTAGGTTTAATTAATTAGTAAATTAGTTAATTAGGCAATCATTAGGCAAAATAGATAAATAAGTTAGCTATACAAAAGTTGGATTTAATTAGAATTTGAGTCTAAAGTGGCTAATTTTGTAAAATCTGATAAAAAAGAAAAAAAGGGCTATGGTTTCACATTTCTGAACTGGGCCAAAACCAGCCCAGTTACTCCACAAGCCCGCCCCAAATTTCCCCTAATTATCGTAGAAATGGCGTGAGATAGCCATTTTTAACATGATATTTAGTTTTTATCCAGTTTTTTTAATGCTTGAGCAAAAATAGCTACTACTCTGTTAAAATTAATACAAAAAGATATTGTTACTCTTTCTTCATGAGTGTTGTGTAAATATTAAGGACATGGTGTCCTTAACATTTACACTGCACACATGAAGTTAAGGACGCCATGTCCTTAACATTTACACTACACATATGAAGTTAATGACATGATGTCCTAAAATTTAACAACTAAAGTTGCAAATACATGGCACTTTGTCCTTAATATTTACACAACATTCATGAAGTTAAGGACATCATGTCCTTAATATTTACACAACACTCATAAAGTTAAGGACACTATGTCCTTAACATTTACATTGTACACATGAAGTTAAGGACACCATGTCCTTAATATTTATACTGCACATATGAAGTTAAGGATATGGGGTCCTAAAATTTAACAATAGAAGGTGCAAATACAAGTTAAGAACATTATGTCCTTAACATTTACACTGCACATATGAAGTTAAGGATATGATGTCCTAAAATTTAACAACGGAAAGTGTAAATACAAGACACTTTGTCCTTAATATTTACACAATATTCATGAAGTTAAAGATACCATGTCCTTAATATTTACACAACACTTATAAAGTTAAGTACACTAATATTTACATTGCAAGCGTGAATTTAAGGTCACCATGTCCTTAACATTTACATTGCACATATGAAATTAATGACATGATGTACTAAAATTTAACAACAGAAGGTGCAAATATAAGTTAAGGACATTATGTCCTTAACATTTACACACGTGAAGTTAAGGACGCCATGTCTTTAATATTTACACTGCAGTGTGCACATATGAAGTTAAAATCATGATATCCTAAAGTTTAACAACGAAATATGTAAATATAAGATACTTTATCCTTAATATTTATACATTATTCATGAAGTTTATGACACTATGGCCTTATATTTAGCGTAAGAATATTTTCGTCCCTACTTATAAAAATTGATTAAGCACGGTTAAAGATTAAATAGACATCTCCTAATTGTGCACTTCCCCGCACACGCTCATTCTCACCTCACTATCATCTGGATACACACGCAATTCACAATCTGAAATTCTCAAAAAGCACACACGAGATAGCGGAGGATAAATTCTGCAATCTGAAAGTTCCAAAAGCAATCTCTGAAAAGCTAATTAAAATAAGGATTTCGGAAAGGATTTGGAGACGAATTAACTCCTGGAAGTTTAAAGTTCAAATCCTTTTTCTTCTGGGTTATAAAGCTGTTGAAGCTTGGATTGGGAGCTGATCTCGCCGCTGATTACGATGTTGTCCAGTAGCTGAGCTTCAACATTACATCTGTTTTTCAGCCTTTGTTTTGGCTTTCGATTTTTATTTGCGGTTCAGGTATGAATTTCGATCCAAAATGCTGTAATTGTTGTTTAGATGCTATATTGTATTGAAATTCGCAATAATTGTTCCTTTATACCTCTGGAAAAATTCATCACTGTTAATTGCAAGTTTGAATTAATGTTGAACTATTTTGGTGCATAGAGTTAGAATAAATCTGTGTACAAAAGTCATTTGTTGATAATCACTGTTAGAGCTTCATTTGTGATACCATTGGTTTATTGCTCAAGTGTTTTGATATCTGGACGTGTTCGTTCATTTGAAATAGGTTCCGAAATTGAAATCCTCAGTTTAAATGGAAATTGAAAATATCAATATCAAGTCATGAGTTTATTTAGTGCTTGAACGGATTCGAAATCTAAGGGAAGCGTTTGAGTATGTCTATTCGTGCAATGATTGGTTTTAGTTAGGCAAATCCTTTAATTTTGAATTTGGCATCTTCTGTAAAACGGAAATATTGTATAATCCACTTGAAGTCAAGGATGGCGTCTGGACTATTTTTAAAGCGGATTTCAATCTGATTTATGGGCTGTTTTGTGGTGGTTTTTGGCTGCCTCACATGGCTGATTTTGAGGGGAGAAAACAGATAGGGAGAGAGCGATAAAGAGGGGGGAAAACGGATCTGGGAGGGGACGGATAGAGAGACATTAGAAAAAGCCTAGAGCTAAAACACAAAAGAGCAGCTGAGAGTTTCCCCTGCTTTCTCATCAATTCCTCATCGTCTTCACCCCAAAACTCCCATGGAAACGACCTAAATCCAATGTGAAAAAACAGTCCAAAATTGCAGCCAAAAATCTCAGCAAAACGTCACCCAAAACACCAATTTCTAGCAGCAAAAACGCAACAGCAGTAGCTGCTTCAGGAGCACGAAAATTGTCCCTTTTTACAGCTTTCTTCCTCCACCTTAAACCGACACAAACCAGCTGTAAACTCACCTGAAATCAGCCCCGAAACCACCCAAGAACACCCCCAAACATCCATTGAAAACCAGCCTTGAAGCTCCAGTGTTTCAGCCATTAACCACTCCAAAAGTGCAGCAAAAAGCAGGCCAAAAACGCAGCTGAAAACAGCCGCAAATCAGCTGCCGAACCAGCTGAAAAAAGGTCCCCGAACAGCTCCAAAAACACCCTTAAAGCACCCCAAAACCTCCTTGTTTCAGCTCCCAAAGCTACTGCCAAAACGCAGCATCCCTTACCCATTAAAACACGCAAGTTTCGGTCGAGTTAGCGAGGTCGATGTTGAGGCTCTCCAGTTTGCGTGTCCTGCTGTTGTTTTGAGTTTCAAGTTGCTAAATCCAAGCTCAAATTCATGTTAGGGTTCATTCTTTATCTTATTCTTGATTGATATCTAAATTTTAGAGTTTTATGATGCCTATTTGAATGGAATAACAATGTTAGTCAGTATCTCTATGTATGTGATCAACTTGAGTTTGGTCTGATTCCTTGCGTTGTTATTTCTCGTTCATATTTCATACTCTATGGCTATGATGGTAGAGATTTGGTAGATCTTGAACTTGACCTTAGCAGCTAAGTCTTGTGGACCATTTCATTTAAGTATTGGGTTGTGGCTGTGATGCGTTGCTGAGTTGGTTTGGGCTCAAATGGAAGTTTAAGCCCACTGAAAAAGTATTGCGAGTAGGAGATATGGGCTTGCGGTATATCCAAGGTCCATTGCATAAAAGGAATAAAAGAGTGGAAATAACAATTGTGAGGGGGAGTGAGGCAAGTCGCGAATCACTTCAAGACTCGTTCCAAAAAAACAAAAGAGTGAAAAACAAACAAAATAATTGTCTCGGATTTGTAAGAGATAATGACATATAATCGCTAGTTGCTTTAGGCGCATTTTAATTAATAAATAAATGTAATGGTTGTGGGTACGGTTTCCGTGGCACAACTGCGACACATAATCCCAAACTCAAGTGCATGTTCGCGTGGCTTGACCTTAACTTTGTGACAAGGTTGAAAAAGAATTTTGGAAAATATTTTCTCTTCTCTTGATAGGGAAAATATTTTCCTCCAATTGGAGGAAAATGAGTTCACGAGGAAAATATTTTCCAAAATATTTAAGCCAACTAAACATGAGAAAATTGAAAAATATTTTCATTCATACCAAACACACCCTACGTGTCAAAAAATAGGAAGGTCCAAATCTACCTATCTATTTTTACTATAATTTAAAATTATCTTATATACCGTCAGAATATATTAAAAGTTATAGGTAATCAAAATATGGACTACACATTAAATATTTAACGATAGAAGTATATTGTTTGAGAAAATAATATATAGTTTTACAGATATACAATAATTTAAATATTTAAATATTAGAAAAGAAGTGCACATCAAATTGGAACTTTGAAATTCTTATCAAAGTCGTATATGTATGTTCGTAATTTGTAGGTCTACGTCAATATAAGAATAAGTGAATATTTTGATTTATATAAGGTAAAAAATTAGTTAATTTTAATATCCTAAGTATTAGGACTTCCTATATAGCAGTTCAAAGTTTCAGTTGATTGAAAACTCCTAAATATTAGGAGAAAATTTAAATGATGATTTTGTCAAGTGTAAACTCTATTTTAAAGGGTAAAAAAATGCGAACAACATTTCGCTAAGGTTAGGACATGCGCTTTGCGCGTGTAGCCATATTGATAAGTAAATAATTTCAAAAAATCACATAGTTATTACTCCCTCCGGTCCACTTTAATTAATTTTTTTGTTGTTTACACACATATTAAGGAAATTCACCTTTTAGCATTAATTAACAATGAAGTTGACCATATTAACCTTAATTTATTCATTGCAAATATAACAAATATTCCCAGGCTCTTTACTCCAAGGGCAACTTTGGAAAAAAGATGTTAATTCCTTCTTGATACCCAAAACAATTAAATATTGTGGACCACAAAAAAATAGCCAAAACATCAATTAAAGTGGACCAGAGTGAGTATCAAATAATGTGTTTGAGTTATAAAAGTAAAAAAATAAAATTGTAAGTTCCTAAAAATAATGAAGGTTGATCTTATTAAGCTATAGCTCAATAAAGGAAGTAATCATGTCCCATTAAATTCTGCAAATGCCTTGTTGTGATTTTGAGGACTTTTATGAGAATATTTAAGAAAATTGTTGATATTTAATGATCTAATACTGAAAATAAATAATACAAATATATTTTTACCACTATTATTTAAAGATTTGATAAATAATATATATCAAGAAATTTAATCTTTTGATCTTTTAAAGTTTTGTTAATAAGAAGTTTAGTTTATAGCTCTTAAAAATTTGATACATGACAATATAAAATCTAAAATTGACTAACGTTTAGTTATTAATTTACAACAAATAATTAATATATGAAAAAAATGGACCTCTCATTTGCTGGAATAAATGAAAAAAGAGAAAAAGTTAAATATATGACAATTCAAATAGAATACAACAAATCTTTTACTATTTTATCTTTATTATTTCAAGTTTGCATTTTACCAATCTGACCCTTATACTATATTATAATTGTTTTTTAATTGCTTTCACTACCAATGCTCTTTCTATGGAAATAAATTTATGTACCCTAATTAAGAGTTTGTCAACTTGAAAATTTATTTTTATCGTATGATAAATTTGAAAAAGAATTAAATAGGATTCTTTTACTAGTTAGTTATATAATTTAGATACTTAGTTATTTATTCTCAATATAAAGAAAATAATTTATTTTTTATTGATTCAAATTCTTAAAATTTTTATCTCATAGTTTAAACATTTAAATATAATTATAACTTTATACTATGAATTCTATGTTCAAAAGGATAAAAAAATAGATTTGATCATATTTTACTTTTGATTCTTTGTATGCAGAATAATTAATGTTATTGACTCTGGCCAACTACTTTTCTGGCCTCTCTTTTTTATAATCTCTTTTATATCTTTTATATTTTTAAATATTGTTATTTATTTTAATTATTGAATGTTATATTTAAATATTATATAAAATTATATAAAAATATTGTTTGGGTTAAAAGTAGCCCAAATTTGATATGCAAATGTATTATGGTTCATATATATATAGTTCAAAGGTAACATGTAAAGAATTACAACTATGTTATATTATCCAAATAGTCTTTCAGAAACAACCTCTCTACTCCTCGAGGTAGGGGTAAGGTCTGCGTACACGCTACCCTCCCAAGACCTCACTAGTGGGATTTTACTGGGTCGTTATTGTTGTTGTTATTGTTATATTATCCAAATAAATAATTAATTTATATTAGATAATTAAAATATTAAATAATTTTAAAGTCCTATATTAAGATTTCTTACACAGTACAAATAAGGAATGATTTAATAAATAATATTTTAATTAATTTCAAAAAAGGATAACTCTCTAAAGTATTACCCGTTATTTTACGTCTAGAATTTATAGATTACAATTATGTTACATCTTCTCTAAATAAATAATGATTTATATTAGAAAATTAAAATATTAATTGATTTTAAATTCATGTTTAAATTTTTTTACATGGTTCAAAGCAATAATTAAATAACAAATTTTTAGTTGATTTTGAAAATGGGATAAGTTTTTAAGGTATTAGCCACTATTCTACGTATAAACTTTGCACCCACTATCCATGATAATAGTGTGCTTGGTAATATATTTGTCGTTGTACATACTTTTACAACTTCAACAAAATCTAAACATGGAAAAGTAATATTACTCATTTAAAGTTCTAAATATTAGGACTTCTTACCTAGTTCAAAAAAGGAAAAATTTAATTACTAAATTTTATTTGATTTAGAAGTCCTAAATATTAGGAAAACAGTTAAAATTACAATTTTATCCAATGTGAAATCAGTTTTTAAAAGGTAAAAAAGGCGAACAACATTTCGCTAAGGGGCTTCGTGCTTTTAATATAGTGTGTGTGTGTGTGTGTGTATATATATATATATATATATATATATATATATATATATATATATATATATATATATATAATAAATATGCATTTTATCCACTATTATTTTTTGGACTAAAACTATATATTTCTCAATTGTGGAAAAAATCGGATGGAACCCAAAGGACCCAATAGCCCCGGCCCTTTTCTCTTCCCTCATAATTCAATATTAGTGAAAATAGCACGAGCTAGCTAGTTTTCGGACTAGTAATAAAAAATAGCCAGTGTTTGCAAAGTTATTAAAAAATAAAAGTGTTTTGCTGAAACACGGATAGTTCCAGCATAATATGCGGGATTATGGAGCTCCTATGTATAATCTTCCAGCATATTATGTTGGAACTCCAGCACATGGAAAGTTTCAACATAATATGCGGGATTATGGAGCTCCTGCATATAAATTTACTGCATAATATGTTGGAACTCCAACACATTATAAAATTTCAGCACATTATGCTGGAAGCTCATATGTAAAAAATTCGAATTCCAGCATATTATGCTGGAATATTTTCGGATTTTTAGGGGTGTTTTTGTTCAGATTTTATATTTACATGAAAAAGTGGCTAAATTTCGATTGCTTTTGAAACTGTGGCTATTTTTTAAATACCAGTTGTAAATCTGGCTATTTTTTATTTTTTCCCACTGCCATATTGGGCTTTCTCTTGGACTCTTTCAGATCTGAAGGATGTTCTTGGTAGATTAGATTTAGTTCTATTGAATTCTTGCAACGCTAGGCTTACGGCAGGAGGCTAAGATCTTGTTTTTGGGCCTCGATAGTGCTGGCAAAACCACCTTGCTCCATATGTTGAAAGATGAGGTCTCTCTCCTTTTTTTTTTTTTTTTTTCATTTCCTCCCATTAGATACTAGTGTTCATTAATACAATTTGCGCCATTAGCTCACATATCTAGATGTGATTATATGTAGTAGCTCTTCACTATGTTGACGAACATATGTAATTAGTTGATTTTCTTTCTAAACTGAGCTCAGGGGCGGAGCTAGAGTTCCCCGTGCAGGTTCGGCCGAACCCAGTAGCTTTGGTTCGAACCATGTATTTGTCTTAAAAAATTCATTGAATATAGTATAAATTATTAATTTGGAACCCAGTAACTTAAAACAATTAGAATCCCCGAACCCATAAATTTGAAATCCTGACTCCGCCTCTGACTGAGCTTCATCTGAGTATCTGGTGTGTGCTTATTCTGGCTTATAAGAAGTAGTATATTAAAGAAGATAGGAGATCGTGAATTATCCGAATTACCAAGATTTTGAATCTTTATCGTTTGATCCATAATACAAAATTGTAAGGTTTCTCCCTCTCTTTTTTTTTTTTTTTTTTGTTTCTGTTTCTTTTTCGTCGCGAACATTAGATTTGGGAGTGAAATGAACAAAATCTATTACGAAATCCAAATGGGTGTTAACGAATAAGACACAATTTATACGAAATCCAACTGAGTTCTATAAATGTTTTCTTGGTTTTCTGTTTTCTCTGTGCGATTGGATTGACTAATTAGTGGAGTTGATTATAATATGCATTCAAGTGGGTTCTTCTTCATTTTGTTGACCCATTGTGCATTTGTAATGTACTGGAGTTGATTATAGTTATCTGTTTCAGTTATTACTTTGTTTCGAATTAGAAATACATGAATATGTGATTATTTGGGCAATTGAAGTGGGAAAAAGAGGAACTTCTTAACTAGGACTATGTACACTTCTTTTTAGTTCGTAATTTTAACATTTGAAGAATATGTCTAGAAGTGTGTGATAGAGCTAGACCATGAAAATTATATATATAAAAAAGAAATCTGCTGTGATGAGTAGAAAGTTGGCATATTGTTGTACATTTTTCACTAGATAACGGATGGGGTCTGGAAGATTGACTTTCTTGATTCTATTGGCAGAAAGTATTTTAGAGGGGTGTCATGGGGTTGAGCAAAACCGAAGTGAACTTGAAGAGATTACTTGTAACTGCACCACAACAGCAAAATCAAGCAAAGCTTATACATGTAAGTGCATATATCATGCAAGTTCGATTCTTTATAAAGTAATGATGGTTGCATTTTCTCATTTTTCTTTTCATTCTTCGAAATAGCTTGGGTGCTTTTTGTTGCATTTATGTGAGACTGGTCGTGAATATGATGAGTTTATCATATCATTGATTCCATTGTGCTGTTTTTTTCTTCTTTTTAGATATATATTAAGATATTATATTCTTGTACAGATGATTCTAGTCCTTAAAGATTTAAACTTTCTGATCACTATGACATGCCTATACTCTAATATGGATTTTTGTAATTAATTTCATGTTTTGGTCTTTGAGTGTGGGTACATCTGGTTATCTCATTTGGAAAAGTGTTTTTAGACCTGAATCACATGTTATAAATGCACAAAAAGGATGTTTGGTCATCTTGTTTTCCTGAGCTATTAAGAGGCTTATTTCTGTGACTTTGATGATATGCTTTAAGAAACTTACTTTGAAACACTAGGCTTGTGTAAAAGAACCTAATAGGTTTCTTTGACTAACAATAGTTCAGTAGCTATATGCTTTTGTTTTTTTTAAAAAAAAAATTCTCTTCATCTTGTTGATTATTTTGCTCGAGGTTTTTAAGAATTTAAAAAATTGTGCTATTTAATGGAGCTCATATTATCTGTGGGGGCTGTGAGCATTTAAAAGTATGTCTTCTTTGTATTTTGGAAGCTTTAAATATTTGGGCAGCTTCGAGTGAACTAGTAGCTCTGTTGATTCACTAAGACAATGGAGGATGACGGGGATTTCCATTGTCCAATCCCCATATGAATTCATCCTTAAAAAAGGCTATGTATTTTCATCCTACTTTGGGTTAATATCAGATAAAGGCATAATGCTACTGATTAAGTGGGTCTTTCCTCAAGTAATTTTATATGGACCGTTTGGAAAGAGATGAACCATTGTGCATTTGATGGACAGAGAGGACTAATGGTTAACTCTGTCCGCTTGTTAAATGTACTTCCTCCTATTTTAGTTAGTGTTGGTAAGAGAGTAGTCCAGTCATAGTGTTCTAGGGGTTCAGTATTTGGACTGGAGTGCACTGGTATAAAATACTTGCCTTCTCTAAGTATACATCTTTTCGGACTTTAACAACAACAACAACAACAACAAACCCAGTGAGTTCCCACAAGTGGGGTTTGGTGAGGGTAAGATGTACGCAGACTTTGCATACAAATTTTGTATACAATGTTGCACCCCACTTGCATGCCTTCAACACATTTTACCTGTAAAAAATTTTGTTTGGAGCAAAAGTACTTTTTTCTGATCTCGACATGGTGATTAAGATTAGTAATACTGCAATATCACGATATCCAGGATAAACATGGCTTAGGATGACTCATCCATCTACTGTTTTTAAAAAAAAATCTGATATAGGATAAGAGATAGAGAGTCATAGTAATACCTCCTTGTCTCCCCAAATCTTCGGAATTAACATGCATCAAACTGATTTTTTGATGTCTCGGGTAGATACTATTTGTTTCAGGAATCTGATCTTTTCCCTTTCAGTTGTATATTCTCTGACATAGTTGTTATTTGTGAAAGTTAATAATTCTACGTGCACGCAGCTGCAAACTGTGACATAGGTTGTTTCTATGAAAAGCTTTTCAGAAAATCATGGCATAGGCAATTGCTAATGTAGGGAATTGTGCAATTTTTGTCATCTCGATTTTTCTTTCAACAGGGATATGCATTTATTATTTCTGTTTGTTACATCTTTCACAGTATGTTGCTACTTTGCGTGAACTGCTGGAGCAGGTGGCTGAAGAGAGGAATTCAGACGGATTACCAAGGTCTATATGCTTTATTCTTTTCCAATTATATAATTTGAATAAAATTACATGTTGCTACACAAATTTCCAGCACTTTTGCCTTCCTTACCTTCGGTGATTTTTTTAATAAAGTCCCTGCGTTCTGTTTCTTTAGTTGGAGTTATCGTTTAAATTTAAATGTATGCTGCCTAGTCATTTCACTCTACCTAAGTAATAAATTGGAAACCTTCTCAGGATCGAATAAAAGGAAAATCACCCTCTTTCACTCTCAACTCCTACACTTCTCCAAAGTTGGACATATTACAGTTATATTTTTGAGTCCGTGGACAAATATCCTGCCTATAATGAAAAATCTGCATCCTGAGCATGGCTAATAGCCTAGTACTGTGACACTGGAAGTCATGATGATGGGATTAGTAATCTTTGTGCTGACCATTTGGTGGTGTGCAGTGCCATACCACAGGAGGACAATAATTCCTTTCATGCATCCCTGGTCATTCCACAGATAACTTTACTTTTTCTTAATCTACTGCACCAGGAGAATGTTTTAAATGTTTATTAACTTTGCTTGCCGGGGTATATATTCTTAGTGGTCTCTTATTTTTTTTTAAGTTACCAGATGCTTTTTTCCTGATTTGCGTTCAATTTTCATGTTGTTTCCCAAAACAGAGTTTCAAAAGCCAAGGTGAACGAATATGCAGAGAACATTGAAGTCATTGCTGCCAAGTTAGCTATGCCCATGGTATGCGCAAGCTAGTTTCATTTTTTGTGATTTATCATTCCGATTCACCTTGCTTTCTTATACGAAAACATATCATATGGAGGTATTTTACTGTTTTTTACGGAATATGAAAGAGCTGGCATTTTTTTTATCAATAGGCTGTCACTGAAGTTTAGTGCATTATTTGCATTGTTAGTCCATAGTACTCAGCATTTCAGACTTCACCATTCTTTTGGCCTTACTGCTACTGTTGTTTCCAGAACTCCGTTCTATTGATGTCTTTGAACGTGGTTCAATCTTCTCTTCTGGAGTCTATCTTTCAACTTATATTAGATCAACTTGTATAGTCATACGCAAGTAGTCTGTCGTAAATGTTTTTGCTTCTATTTGTATGATTAACATATCAATGATCTGCTATTGTCGTTTAAGCAAATCCAGTCTGATGTGCAAACACCTGAGGAACCTGTGGCTGAGACTTCGAGCAGCGGAACTCCCAAAGCAGAAGACAGTGTGAGTTCTGCTTCTGAAGGACTGAGAAGAAGAGTCGGGTACCTGCATGGCTCTTTTGTCACTTATAGCCATTGTAATGTGCCATTTATCATTATCTCGCTTGAACGTGATTTTCTTTTTGAGTGAAACAGGGTCCATTCAAACAATGAGGAGAGATCTCGAGACTCCATTGATTCTGGTCAATCAGCTGCAGTCAAACTGGATGATGCTGCATGGACACATATTGAGAAGCACAGGTGCTCTATCTGTACTTCTTTTCCGTATTGATACTTATAGACAGTTTTTATGTGTTGGCATCTGTTCCACCAAGGGATTTCTGGTGTGTGTTTGTTCCTGTAAAGAAGCAGCTTTCCATGTGATTAAAAGTGACAGTGGGTATGTGCTCTTCTTTACTTATTAGAAAAAATAGTTGATATGCTATAAAATATAACCAGAAAAGTCCCTGTATAAAGGAAGCATGATAATCCTTTCTTTTAGGATACTCCATTTCTTTTTTTTTCTCTCTTTTATTTACTAAGTAGAAGAGATGGAGCACACCGAGTAAGCCTTTATGAGCTACATACAATTCTTTCACTTTGTTGGCCTATCAGGTATATGCTGTATGGGTAACAGCTTGCCTTTCTGAAGTTCTCTTAGATGATGTAGGTTGGCAGTTTTGACATTCTAGTTAAGGTAGCATTTCAAATTGATTGAGCTGAAGAGAAGTATCTTTTAGCTAACTGTTAATCTTCATTTGTGTAAGTTTTAGAATTTCTTTTTGTGCTTTGAGTGTTCTGAAATTGCATCAATTTGACATACTAAACTAATC
The DNA here is from genome assembly GCF_000390325.3 of Nicotiana tomentosiformis. Taxonomy (NCBI): domain Eukaryota; kingdom Viridiplantae; phylum Streptophyta; class Magnoliopsida; order Solanales; family Solanaceae; genus Nicotiana; species Nicotiana tomentosiformis. Next base: position 56,297,668 of record NC_090813.1, on the reverse strand, counting down.
TTAGCTCTGAGGTTATATGCACCCCAATTCCCAGTTATGTTTGATGGACTTGGCTACACAGGCAGTCTTTTTTTGCTAATTTATAGTGTATTTTTAAGAATCCACATGAAATGCCCACACTCGCAGTACGCACTGTTTGACACACACATTTCTATCACAATAAGTAAATAAATAAATGATCAATGCACTATAGAGCCTATCAAGCTCCAACACCTTTTGCTTAAACTATAGTTGGAGTCTTCAGACTGATGGTTTGACAATTGCCTTTCATTAAAGGTGGGGGCTGCTCTGAAATCTGGCTTGATCAACATCATAGGAAGGAGCTTTAATGCTTCTTTCATTGAGTTAATGCTAAAAAGAAAGGGCGTTGCAATTAGAAGATTATATTCCATAAGTTTTATATATGTTTTATTGATAACATACTAACAAAGCTAGTTGAAAGGTTGAAATTAGCATTTACTAAATTAGTCTGATTCTCAATATGCTTTTGTGAATGGAGGCAGATAATAGACTTACAGCTGCATTTTGCTGCTACGTATATGTTTGTCCAGTTTTCTTCCGTTGTAGGAGAAAAGTTACAAGAGAAATTAATCACTTATTTGTGCAGCTTTTCTTTTCTCTGGAGAGGGGTGAGGGTAGTTAGGGAGAGTCCTGATCAATTATCAGATATTCTCATCTTTTGCAGGAAACTTCAGGAGGACTTGACTGATGAAATGGTTGTTTTAGCACGGCAGCTCAAAGAGAGTAGTCTCGTGATGAATCAATCCATCAAAAACACTGAGAAAGTAAGTTTTATACTCCATTTCTTTCCACCCTGCTTAAATTGTTGGGAACTATCTCAGCAATTTTTGCTTTGAGATGATTTTGCCGTCTCAAAATCATATAAACTATTTTGCCTGAAGGAGGCAATTGAGACTATTTGGTAGCTGATACCATCTTTTCTGGCACACAACATTTATTTATTAGTCTTAACTCTGGCATTACTACATGTTTGATGATTCTTTACTAGTTCTGTGTGAAATAAGAAATGGAATACTTCAGTGTTCAATCTGTTTGGATTCACTTGGATTCTGAGTTATCTTGTCCAGTTATAATGTTTTCCTTTTGTCTCTTATTAAACTTGGTCACTTTGTGTATATTGGCCTCTTAGTTGTTGTCACATATAATGTGGATGCAGATACTTGATTCAACTGAGAAAGCAGTTGAGCATAGCCTAGCAAGTACAGGGCATGCAACTTCCAGGGCTATGGATGTGTATTCCCGAAGCTTCAAGACTACATGCTTCCAATGGCTTTTGATCTTTGTGATGACATTAGTCTTTGTCATGGTTGTATTACTTATTCGAGTAACTTAGCAGTCGCCCTTTGTTAGTGGAGATTTGACAAAATGCTTGGTTTTTTTGTTACCTTGTATAGTACCAGAGGAACCTTATCAGTAAAATGCTATCTGTAATTTTAGTTTAACAAAGTTAAAGTTATTTTGGGGGAGTTTTTTTTTGGGGGGGGGGGGGGGGGTGTGGGAGGATGTGGAAATGTTCGGAGGTTATACTATTCTTTAGATGCTGAAGGTGAAGTGAGCATAACACCTGCATTCCCCTCTCCTTTACTTTTTTAAAAGAGTTTCAATATGCTTGTTGATATAATACTGATTGTTAAGGAGTATTATTTTTAGTTGGTTTTCTCCTAATTACTGCTTGTTGTTAGTCAAGAGCCGACGCTAAAACTGGGAAGGTTCCAACAGAAGTCAAACTGGTAGGTAGTCGCGGCGTCTTATTACATCCTCCCCCCCCCCCCCCCCCCAAAAAAAAAAAAAAAAAAACACACACAAAAAAAAGAAGAAAGGAAAGGTCCTGGGTTAAATTACATGCATCTCCCTCGACTTTGTAATTTAATTCCACCCCAATTTAAAAAACAAGTATAAAAGATACAAGTTTGAAAAGTTTAAATTGTCACGTAATTCTATGGTATTTTTTTGGTGAGTGTAAAGAAAATAATACATATTTAATATTTTTTCATGTTTTCCTTCATCGATTAGAAGGTCTAACTTGTTCATAACAATTCATAAAGATAATATTTCATTTCTTCAGTTAAATCTTGTGTTATGACAAATTAAGCCAAGTTAGAGGGAAGATTTATAGTTCAACATTTCAACTCAAATACTCCAATCTCCATGAGTCCATACTGACTAACTTAGAAAAAAAAAACAGAAAACTTTTCACCAAGCCTATATTTTTTTTATTGGATGTACCTGAAGGGACCACCAAAACAGTATGAATATACTGAATATTGGACCGTCAGTTCAATCTGAAACAATAAAGAAACATTAGAGACCAAATTAAAGTTTAACCTAAAAGATATGCACCACACAAAAATCTTTTCTTTTTAGATTATTTTACATAGGGGAAGGGGGACTGGACGGTGGAAAAATAACTGGCACAATTTGCATTATTTTCTTATTGATAGAAAATTCCAAGTCCAAATTAATAAGTTAATAGGAAAAAAAGAGTTGGAAAATTCCAGATAAAAATAAAGGAATCTTCTCATCATCAACAAGAGAGAGGAACTTTGGTTGAGTGTCCCTTTTTTTGCTATTTCTTGACGTCAACCTCTCTTCTTCCTCTTCCTTCTTTCAAGTCCTAATTCTAATCAGAACCCTAATCGAACAACCACAAAAATCTCAATCACGACCAAATAATCACTTCTCTTTTGCAAATTTCGATCAATTAACAACTATGGCAACCAGTGGAAACAAGAATATGAACGCCAAATTGGTTTGTTCTCTCATCTTTGATTTTATCAATTTTTCGTTATGGGTTCAGCTTTAATTCCATAAAGATTCCTTCTTTTTGGCTTATATGATCTGGGTCTTTTTTAGTTCTTCAGAATTTTGATTCTTGCCTTAGAAATTTTTTTTTTTTTTTTTTGGGTTTGATCACGAAAAGTTCTTCAATTTGGATTTCTATTGCTCCTTGTTTCCTTATCTGTAAAGTTTAAATATGGTATTTCTCTTTATTTTTGTGCTTTGCCAGTAAGTTTATTATTCATGTTGGTTACTATTTGCTGATGCTATGTTGTCATAATAAAATTGGTTATGGTTAGAATTAGTTTGTACAGTAATATGCTCAATTTGATTTTTCACTTGCTTATTATTCATTTGTTAATGCTATGTTTTCATAGTAAACCTGGTTATGTATTTTTTCCATTGTAGCTATTATGATATCTTTTATGCCTTTTGCGGTTGTACTGAAGTTTGGATAAGGTAATGAAGTGTTTTTTGGTTGTAGGTGCTTCTTGGAGATGTTGGAGCTGGAAAATCTAGTCTAGTTCTGCGTTTTGTTAAAGGACAATTTATTGAATTTCAGGTAGGTTCTTGGTTTACCATTTGATATGTGAGCTGTAAAATCGAGTCTAGTTCTGCGTTTCCTATTTTATATTTGGACCTTTCGATTTAACTCAGGTTATGTTATGTGTAGGAATCAACTATTGGTGCAGCATTTTTCTCCCAAACAGTAGCAGTAAATGATGCTACTGTAAAATTTGAAATATGGGACACAGCAGGCCAAGAGAGATACCACAGTCTTGCTCCAATGTATTATAGAGGAGCTGCAGCTGCTATAATTGTTTATGATATCACAAATCAAGTAACTCTCTCACCTGATTCCAACTATTCGTTATAATTACTCGGTGCTGCTCTGAAAATATTTGCTAGCATGTGAACTTGTTAACTTAGTTTCTTAATTCTTTATTTATAGGCATCATTTGATAGGGCAAAAAAGTGGGTTCAGGAGCTTCAGGCACAAGGTACCTGTGACATCTTAAGTTGCATCCTTGTCTGACTTTATTCCTGTAAGGCTGTATCGAAATATCCTAACTTAAATTAGTATGTCTGAAATACTTGGTGATGTATGATTAGGAGTAAGGTAGAATCTTATGGCAAAAATGCTGAAACAATCAATTAGTGTGTAATAGGAGGGGATCGATTGGACTTAGTGCTTCACATATGGGTGAGGCGAAAGTTGAACATTGTCACACAATGAAGCCAGAATGGGGATGATGCATGCAGCAGTGTTTTTTCAGTATAACGTATTGTCTTTTCATGTATCTTACTTTTCTCTTCCTCAAACTACGCCCCAGGTAATCCAAATATGGTGATGGCACTTGCCGGAAATAAGGCAGATTTGTTAGATGCAAGAAAAGTGGCTGCAGAGGTTAGTGTTTTCGTACCTATGACTCAACACTGCTTTCCATACCATCGATAGTAATGTGCAAAAGCACCACCAAAAGATTAGCCGGAGATATGGGTGTCAATTTACACATGATGTTGTTATTTGCCCAAGTTTTTAAGAATTGCGTGAATGATAGTTTCAACTACATGGCCGACATGACCAGTTATTCAAGGTTTGCAAGGTTATACCGGATACCCTACGGTATGGAGGTGTTCTTCAGTGCTCTTTTCTCAACCTCATGTTACTGCCTAGACAGTGCTTAAACCATCATTCTTGGTCTACGCTGTTGTGTTTCTTTTTTTTTTTTTCTTCCTTTTCTTGGGTTGCTTTTTTATTGAAAAAAATTGGTATCTCTCTCTCTCTCTCTCTCTCTCTCTTTCTCTCTCTCTTCCTCTCTCTCTTTCTCAGTAATGTTGGAATTGTTTGAAAAAATTTAATGAGCAATCTTTAATTTTGAGAAAGGTAACAATTATTCATCAGCACAAAGAAAGTGCTGGCAGGGTGGGAACTGGAAACAGAGAGAGTAACAAAGCTAATTACGGGTTTTGTGGAAAATTAGACTTCTCAAAAGAAAATTAGAATAGGTGAGCTTAATCCTTCAAACTTTGGCTTCACATCTTTTTGGACTAAGTTTGATCTGGGTGCTGTCCAAATATACAATGATGCACACTGGAGGAAACACGTCCAGATTATGCCACTTTGGATCACGCTTGGAAACACCCCACCCCAAACACATTAAAGAAAATAAAAATGTTGTTGCCAAAATAGGATTAGTGGCTCCCATTAAATCTAGATCAAGAAAATTCCCTAACAGGCACTCATACAGTTTCCATTTCTTAATAGTGGTGATATTTGTACATCAGTAGAAAATATAGAAAAATTATTCTGTTGGAGAGCCTATATGATTGAATCTTGGAATGAAATGGTTTCAAACAAAGTGAAATGGATAATCAGTATTCAAAACCTCAACTGTAGTTATTGATAACGGTGGGATCAAGGCTAGCTTGTGCACCTCGATTAGTTTATCGGCTGCCTACTACCAGCGTAGTCATCGAGTAACTCCAAACTGTAAGGTTTTGACAAATGAGAAGACTTACCTAGTGTTCTTTCGGTTGGATACGGAACCTTGGTTCCAAGATTGTTACTCCAGTTCCTCTACTGTTAGGCCACTTCCTTGGGGCCTAAACTCATATACAGGTCCTCTGACCCAGCTATGAGAAAAGAGGTTCTATATGGCAGAAAACCTGTGAGTTTGTGAAACTTGCAATTTAGATGTTTCTGTAGAAAACATTAAACCACACATTTTGAATTTTTCTTATAAACTGGGTTGGTAGTTAAAGATAGCATCATGGTCCAAAATTCAATTGGTTACTGAATGTCAATTCTTGTTGCCTATGACCCATTTTACAAATATAAATCTGTCTCTATGAGTTTTAGTCTATCTATTCACTTACTTAAATACACCATCCACAAGATCTCAAAGTTCTCAAGGCATTAGCATTATATCGGAATTGATATTCTAAATAACAGTTTTTTCACTGGAAAAGCATCATTACTGATACGTTACTAATGCTGTTTCAGGAAGCACAAACATATGCACAGGAGAATGGCCTTTTCTTCATGGAAACATCTGCAAAAACTGCATCTAATGTTAATGACATTTTCTATGAAATAGGTAAATACTTGCATTCATTTTCTGTGTTATGGGCTGCCAGCTTTTGTGGTAAGAGGTCATTTGCGTATGAAGTCAATGTTCTGCTCTTGTTGGCTATGCATATCATTATCGCGTGCTATCGGTTTTGAACCACTACTTATATGCATTTTGTATGACATGACGTTACTGGGAACAAAATTGAGTAATTACTTTGATACATTTTAATAAAGTAGAGGAAAAATAAATTATTAATTGGTCTAGACAATTGTTTATGATGAGGAAGTCAATGGATAATGCTTGTAAAATGTGTTTTTAGTAATTTTCAGTTATTGGATCTTTAGATTAGTTAGATGTGTTCATTGGAAACAATTAATAATACTATGTTCGGGTGCCATGTTCGTCCACTTATTAGAAACCTTGTATTGTTTATGTTGCAATTGACATGCTGATGCGGAGTAATAATACATGTTGCAGCAATACATATAAAAGAAGTAACAAAATGCCTTTAAAGTTGTTTAGTTAATCACCTCTTACCTATTATCTCTCATTTGTTTTTACTAATGTTTATAGTATTTTATTTAGTTATGAGAAGAGTTACTTTCTGGAGAGCACAGTGTTATTCATTCATCCATATTTTAGTAAATCTCATATTTCTTTTAGTTAGTATTCCAGTATATCTAAATCTTCCTCTTCCTCTTAGTGATGTTCTTAATTTGATATATTAAAAAATATAATTAACAATATTACACTAATTATTTTTATTCAAATATGATGATAAACGCAAATACTAGAGTGTAAAAAGTGATTTAATACAGGTTGAGTATATTATTGGTAACAAATCTCTGTTTGATTTAAGAACAGACACGTTTATATGATACTACATATCCAGATTTTAATACAATGAACCAAAACTCCCAATGACAAATACACTTTGGAACTTCCAAGGCGTAGTGGGTGGTTGATCTTACCTATTAAATATCTCTGTCCAAGTTGAATTTTGTTTTGTGTTCGACTTGTGCATATAACAGGGGACTTGTGATTTTTATCAATCTGAATAGTTCTTAAACTGTTTATTCACTTGCAGCAAAGAGACTGCCTCGGCTTCAGCCAACACAAAATCCATCTGGGATGGTTCTTATGGATAGGCCTGCTCAAACACCGGCTAGTGCTTCTTGTTGCTCTTAAATGTCTGTTAGTGCTTCTCACTACAATGCTGTTTTTTGTTTAATGTGTTTGTGCTGATTGTTAAGAGTTTGTTGTGCCATTTGTCCATCATTGTACAGATATTTCATGAAAAATTCTTCAAGATGATCGGCTCTTTTCTATGAATCCTCCTTATGTAATGAGATTCTCTCTCTATATATATATATATGACATGCTTCAGTATGCTATTTAACAATATATAATAATATGTGCTCTTTCTTATGGGTTCCAATTCTAATGAGCTATGTTGCTCGGACTCTCCAAAATGATGCCGAACCCGTGTCGGATCCTCCAAAAATAATGTATTTTTGGAGGATCCGACACGGGTGCGGCATCATTTTAGAGAGTCCACGCAACATAGCTAATGAGATTAGGATCATTAGTTGGGTCGCCCACGTGTAGTACAAGATGAAGCTAATTTACAACTCCTGTAATAGTATATATATAATGGTTTCCAAATAGTAGCTGTAATATATAGCAAGTAGAGTAATTGCTCAAGTCGGTGCATATTACGTTAAACTATAGTTTTGGTTGGTAAAATACTAGCTATAGTTTGAGTCCTCTTGTGGACGAGCATCTTTTTTTGGAGGAAATGACTTGGGGTAAGTTATCGTTTCGAAGACTAGCTTACTCAGTGGAAAACTATTTCATGTACAAAAACTGGAAAAGAAAGCTGACCTTTGATCTGGTGCCAAAGCTAGTGCCACAAAATCAAACTTAGATCCCAAGAGATGTCTTCCCGTACCAACTTTCTTAATTCTTACTGACCCTAGTCTGGCCACTATGAAAGATTAAAAATTGTTAAAAACGAGCTGTCAAACAAGAAGTTAGTTTTTTCTTTCATTTTCTGGTTTCACCTGTCTACGGCAAAGCAGTTTACTGCATGTCTCACTGTGGTGAATCCTGTTGGTGATCAGGCGTTTGGACATAACAATTGTGAAATTCCGAAAAAAGTGAATCTTTTTTTCAAAGTTGAAAATGGTATTTGAAAATTAGATTTGTGTTTAGACATAAATATAATTTGGAGCTGTTTTTGAATTTTTGTGAGTGAAGTGAATTTTGAAAAATAATTTTTTGGAGTTTTTCAAATTCCAAAAAAAATTCGAAATTTAACTTCAGGTGAAATTTGAAATTTTTATGGCCAAACACTCCTTCCGAAAAAAAAGTGAAAAAAAATTCGGAAAAAAGAATTTTTTATTTTATTTTATGGCCAAATGGGCCCGTAAATCTGCCATTATCGATGATATCACTTGGTCGAGCTGTCCTCATCTTGACTACACTAATCACATATACACCAACCTCGTATCACTATTTAGTATTCAGGCCATTAGTTAGTAACTTGGGATTGGAATAATAGTTGTTGTTGGTTCGATTGAAGGGTAACAGTCGTTGTATTGGAGCAACCATCAGTCAGCTATCAGTAATCGATATTGTTGAGCTAATCAATCTGAATTCTAGAACTCGACAACCACTGTTTGTTTTGGATTATGTGAATCCTTTTCTATTATATGCATAATATTAATCACTTTCACTGAAATAATAGAATAGCACCAACTACGCTAAAGAGACTGATTAAGTTAAGATTAAGAACAAACCTTATGAAAATGGAAAGCTGGAAATTCTAAAAAGATTATATCAGAATACAACCTCAAAATCGCCGAAAATCAAAGAAAGTTCCAATAATAACACGATACAAACAAATTGTACTAGCCTCCGTTTTACTCTTCTCAATGTGACTTTACAATATCTGTTCTATTCCATAACAAAAAGATATTCGTTCGTCATTGTCCTGTGAAAGGCTAAGAGATCTACTTTTAATAATTTCCTTCTTAATAACCGTTTAAAGCCAAAACAAGATGTCTTTGATATTTACAAGAGCTATAATAGTGTTTGAATCTCCTTAATATAAGAGGATCACATCAATCGTTTTCTATCATGTGACACACATAATCTTATACTTATTATTTATCATCATTGCCAAGTTATAAAACTGAAGCAAATCTTACAGTGATTATAAGGATCCTAGATTTTGATATCCCATCTTTGCAGGAATACAATCACTAGTTACATCTAAAATTATTAAAAATCATCATTTCCCCGTGAAAAAAAAATCATGTGAACTAATTCTTTTCTTAAAAGAACAAGAACAAGAAGATACATTTAATTTCAATATGCATGCTTCTTTATTTCCAAGCAACTAGCTAGTTCCATATATAGTCTTTTTGGACAAAAGCAGGTAGCAGATCGAAAATCAAAAAATTTCATTATTTATTTCTTGTGAAGTCCTTGAGAAGCTGCAGTTGAGGCACAATCAGTGTTTTGAAACCCAATCCTTTCCTTCTCCAAGTCATACACAACTTCCACATTTTGCTGTTGGAAGCATCCAAAAATCCCAGCTGGCCCCTCTTTAGAATCTTCCATGCTTTGGAACAAGAAGCATTTCACCACCGTTGAGTTTCTTGGTGCACCCATGGCATAGAAGTTATTCCCATTGGGCAAAATAAGGCTCACATTGTTCAAGAAATGGAACGTAATTAAAGGAAAATCATCGGTAACTAGAGTATTAATGTTGTTATTAGGGCATGGGAGTCTATAACAAAGATCAAATCCTGTTTGTGCCTCGACTTCCTTTGCTCGTGTGTAATTTATTGATGATTGAAAGGTGGTGAGAAGATTCGAGTAGAATGGCTCGGGTAGGTGTGTGTAAGTGGTTCCAGAATCAATCAACATTCCACCATTACCTAAAGAATCAAATTCTCTCAAGGCTAAGGGTACTTGTGTAGTGGCACCACCATTCCCCACAGTTATAGCCTCTAGGCCAATGTAATAGAAGTTAGGGTACATAGAGCTTTTCAACATAGGAGTAAATTGAAAATTTTCTTTAGAAAAAATGGCTTGTTCACCCACAACTAGAGGGCTAGACATATTAGGATTATTTGCAAACTTGAAAGGCAAGAAGCAATGTGAAAAACCTTTTTGAAGAAACCCTAATTGAGAAGGTAAAGAAAGTAGTCCTTTCCCAAACCCTACAATCCCAATAGGCTCTCTATAAGTTGTTCCAACACATCCAAATACAAACTTTTGGACTTCTCTAATATTAGAATTAGGGTTTGAGTGTACTCTTAGGGTATCCTTAGTTAGGGTTCCAGTTACAACACCTTCACCATAAGTGTAAGCAAAAGAAGGACATGGCCTTGAGCAAGTGCCCTTAAGTAGGCTACTTAAAGAGCATCCGGCGACTGTGCATTGATCGAAAGGGTTATCAGAGCTATGGATATTAATACAATAGTGACTATCACAAAAATCCCTAGAGGAAGAAGATGAAAATGAAGGAGAGAAGCTTGACATTAGCTTGTGATTCTTATAGTCATCACAATCTATACAATCAAAGGATAAGTTTCCACAAGGTACCCAAGTAAGGTCACTCCCTGTATCCATATAAACCTGGATAATTTGTGGGGGTGTTCCCAAATTCAAAGTTATCAAATAACCATCTCTCACTTCTCTTAATGGCTCAATTACGCCGTCCAACGTTTCTGAGATTTTTTTCACTAAGTTATACGAAGACTTAGGAATCGAAAGGCTATTTTTCGAACGACTTAAACTTAACACCAAGGAAGAAGAAGGGATTTTTTCCTTAGCATAGCATTGGTTAAAATGAACCAATGCACTAGAAAGAAAAGAGAAAATTAAGAAGCAGAAAGGTGTTGTCATTTTCCTTAAAAATGATTTCTTCACATGAAATAAGGCAAAGGAAAACTGGTATTTATAGCCAATTCTAGTGTTAATGGTGGAAATTAGGGTTTTCTGAACTTCTACTTAGGCTTTTTTGCGCTAACAGATGTTGCATGGTGAAGAATGATTCTTTATTTTATTTTTTGTCTTTTTGTCTTTTTGGTTAATTTATAGACTTATAGTAGTTCAATATTTTCGTGTTAGGAAAGAAAAGAAGAAAGTGTACAGCGGATTCTTGACGTTCCACAAATATTTTAAGTTCAATATTTGTTTTCTTTCTTCAGATGTTTGCGGCAGTGAAAATTATGACTAAGCTTTGCATGGCTTATACTCATTCTAGAAAGGGATAATAGGCGGCATTACCTGAATGGATCGATTCCGTACGTACCAATGTATTAAAAAATTGTTAGGCGTGCTGTTATTTTATTTCTATCAAGTATCATTTTTATTTAGGACAGTTCATTAATTGTTAATAAAGTGAAGAGGATATCATGTTTGAGTCTAGAGGCTGCCTTGTGAAAGCAAATTAGATGGACGAGTGGTTGGCACGAGCAGTGCACGTGGAAATGCACACAAAAAATGCTAGGAGTGCTATTAACAAATCGTTTTGCTAATTCATACTTGCAGATGATGACGCAAGAAGTTGCGCATCTGACAGAGATTTATATAAGATTTGGACCACTTTTCTAACAATTGTAGTTATGAATTTTAAAAGTAGGTGCACGAATTCACAGAATGTAGTAACTAGCAAGTTAGATTACAACGTTAAAACGGTTTCTCGTTGAGACTAATTAGTAGTATGAAGGCTGGCTAGTTCTGGGGTCGGTCAGTTGAACCCACGGAAGCACGTGCTATTTTTATCACTGTTCAAAGCATAAGTTATAAGTTACTAGTTATATATTTGACAATTTGCACACACTTTTCTTTCTTTTTCTTCAATGTTGACAATTCAACAAAGTTGGCTAACAATCCAAAGAAATTCTCAGCTAAATATTTTTTCTAAGGCACATGTCTATTACTTTTGCTTTTGAATGAGATGGACCCATCACGGACGAACCCACTTCCACCCCTATATCTGCCCCTGACCAAGGGGATTGCGGTCCCAATATGAGACTCGGCAAAATGTCTATACAACAATGCGGGTCTTCAAAATTGGGATATTGCTAAGAATTTTAATATGTTCAACTCAAAAGATAGATTTTAGTACGTATAATTGGTTTTTTTTTCTTTGGTTAAGATTTCATTATCAAATACTTGATGCAAGGAAAGTTATTCGAGTTGAAATCAGAGAACAGTCTTAAAAGGAAATGTCACCATATTTCAATTAACATGCATCAAGGCTCTACCACTGCACCCTCATCACCTGGTTTGCGCACAAAAAAAGGCAAGGGAAAAAGAAACAAAAGAACATAAAAGACACATAAGAAAACAAGCCTTAAATTAGCTGGCACCAAACGATCTTAAACTGTTTTAACATGAGACATGCATCAAAATCTACCATGGAATAAACAATGAAGAAAAAACAAAATATATTATGACGAAAAAGTAGAAGGCATGATTCTCAAATGATCATGAATTAGAGAAAGTGGCCACTAAGTTACCAGTCTTGATTTTGTTTTATTCTATATTTGAAAACAAAGAGGCCATAAATCAAAGTACCTTCTAGACAGATGATAATGCAGCAAGTTTGATCTGATGTGGATATAATGCTAAATTCCTTAAACTACGCCATCTTGTCATCATCTCTTCTTCTTTCATCTTTTTTATTTTAATATTCCGCTTTTGCACTTCACACTCATACAGTCAGAATAAAGCACTTAACACACCTATAATTTGGAAATTTTTATCATTAGCTTCCTAGCTCACTAGCTACAATAACAAAATTATAGGGCAAAAACCTTATTGTAAGAAATTATTATTTCTTTATTTCTCATCTCAGCTATATTCAAAGTACTAATAGAACATTTTAGATTGGCCAGTGAGGCCGTATTTGAGTTGAATGTTAAGATCTCAAGTTTATTGAGATTTTGAGTTATAATTTCCTAAATAATGGTGTAAGTTTTATTGTACTACAATTTAGTTCTCTCCTTGTATTAGTGTGTGTATAAGGTTTATTATAATTATTGGGGGAGGAAGTTGTAATCTCTATGATAATAGGTGAACCATGCTTTCATCACTCTACTTATAAGAGAAATGAGCATTTGTTTGAGAATATCATGCTTATGTCAAAATTCCCAACTATTTAAGATATTGATCTGTAATGTACGTACTGAATGTTCTAGATTCTAGAATAACAAGTGGGCTAAATGCCCAAGACCTGACTACATGGGGCAAACACACAAAACTTGAAAAGGTAAGGGGTTAGGTAGTATTTTTCAATAAAATTTGAAAACAAAAAGAAAAAGAAAAAAGGAATTAGAAGGACATATATATTATTAACTATGCAGTATACCTTTTTCTATTTGTAGAAAAACGCCACTGAATTCACTGCTTTATACTAATTTTGATTAAATAATGAGTTAGTCACTTTCATGAATATGGTTTATACAATGAATTGTACTTTCTAATATTTGTTAAATAAAAAGGTGGCTGCGCTTTTTATAGTAAATTTGGGATATTGGAAAATGACATGAACTATTGGAAATTGGAGAATCAAAGTTAAGGTTATGTAACTGACTGCACTTGTTCTTGTCTAACAAGATAGAACATGTCTATTTTAAAATACATTAGATTTTTGTCACTTTGCATTATAAAATTTAACATAATTATTTGGATATGCAGCTATAGGTCAGCCAAAAGCAAATTAGTATTGAATTATTACTACTGATGCTATTTTATATCATCTATAACAACTTTTTTAATGTTAATTATACAAATTATAATATAACATGAAAAGATTCGAAAATTTTAGCATTGGCGCAAACTCGCATACCTCTAGTCTTACAAATTCAATAGGGCTCGTCTGGATGGAAGAATTAGCCCTATGTATTTTAAATTCATAAGCTTAAGTTTTTGGATTTTCATACCTAAGAAAATTTAGATTTGAAACCCAAAACGGAATAACAAATACAAACTAGAATAGAGGTTCATCTCCGCCTCTAATTTTTATTTCATTTGAGATTACATTTAATGTCATTTTACAGTTTTATGTTCTGAAATCTCCTCTTAAATCCGTATATCACCATCCAAATGAACCCCAAGTTCTTACCTGTTTGGATGGAGGGAGTTTACCTTACATTCCACATTCACTTAGGAATGGCAATTGGGTAGGGCAGGGCATGGCAAGTTGTGACATGCTAAGCTTTTGATCTGCCCTGCCCTATTTAGCATTTTTCAAGTTTGCCCTATTAAGTTCTGCGCTGCCATGCCCTATTTATACTCTCCTTCATTTTTTTTAACTTTTTTATTTTATTTTGCAAGATTCTATTCAAGTTTTTATAAATTTTCGACCTTTTTAATAAAGCTAAAACCCGTTACCTGCCCTATCCAATCTAAGATTTTCTATGAAATTGTTTTGAGCCGCCTTGACCTACCCCATTAAGGCTTTGCCCTGCCCGACCCAACTTTCACTACTAAAAATCTGCTAAAAATCGACCAACTATTTCCGACCAACGTTGGTCGGTCAAAAAATGCGACCAAAAACCGTTCAGGTTGGACGCAAACTGGGGAAAAAATATTTACATTTTTTAAAAATAAAATACCGACTAACGTTGGTCGGTAAATTGGTCAATAGCTGGTCAGACAAGAAAATTTTGGATTATCGACCAACGTTGATCGGTAATCTAGATTCAATTTTTTAAATTTTAATAATTATTTTATTATTTAAAATATTTTATAATATTTAAGAATTTACATTTAAAATTACCGACCAACGTTGGTCGGTTAAAGAATTTAAATTTTTTTAAAAAAAACCGACCAAAGTTGGTCGGTTTTTGGTCAAACGGTCATCACTTAATGTACCGACCAAAATTACCGACCAACTTTGGTCGGTAATTCTAAAATCAGAGAAGTGAAAAACGGAAAAAACCCCCATTTCTCTGAAATTTTTCCCTCTTCGTCACTCTAAACCTTCATTCCCCTCTCTCTTTCTCCCAGCCCTCCCCCTCATCGTCTATCCTTCTCCCAGCCCTCCCCCTCGCCGTCCAGCCCTCACCCTCGCCGTCGCCGCGCCGTCGTCGTCGCCGCTGCCGCTGCCACTGCCGCCCCTCGATCTCCTTCTCCATCTCCTAAAAATTCTAGGTTTGAATTACAACCCATTTATTTATTATTTTTAGCTTTTGTTAATTAGTTATGAATTAGTTTCAATTGATTAGTGTTTCAATTATTTGAACATTGCATTTTATTGAGGATTAGGGTTTAGGTCTTGTTTTAATTAGTTTTGTTAATTGGTTTTATTAACTAATTAGTTTTATTAATTAGTCAATTATTTATGAATTAGTTTAGTTTAGGGTATGGGTTGAATTTCTTTAGTTTAGTTAGTTTATGTTTAAACTCGTAGGATATGAATTGAAATTTTAGTTTTTAGGATTTGTTCTTGTGAATTGAACTTTTAGGATATGAATTGAACTTTTAAGATATGAATTGGACCTTTTGGATATGAATTGAACTTTTAGGATATAAATTGGTGTAATTAGGAAAAAATAATTATCTTGAATTAACTAAAAAAGATATAATTAATTTATAATTGTAGAATAAATTAATTTGTTCTTGTGAATCGAACTTTTAGGGTATGGGTTGAATTTCTTTAGTTTAGTTAGTTTATGTTTAAACTCGTAGGATATGAATTGAAATTTTAGTTTTTAGGATTTGTTCTTGTGAATTGAACTTTTAGGATATGAATTGAACTTTTAAGATATGAATTGGACCTTTTGGATATGAATTGAACTTTTAGGATATAAATTGGTGTAATTAGGAAAAAATAATTATCTTGAATTAACTAAAAAGATATAATTAATTTATAATTGTAGAATAAATTAATTTATTGTTGTGAATCGAACTTTTAGGGTATGGGTTGAATTTCTTTAGTTTAGTTAGTTTATGTTTAAACTCGTAGGATATGAATTGAAATTTTAATTTTTAGGATTTGTTCTTGTGAATTGAACTTTTAGGATATGAATTGAACTTTTAAGATATGAATTGGACCTTTTGGATATGAATTGAACTTTTAGGATATAAATTGGTGTAATTAGGAAAAAATAATTATCTTGAATTAACTAAAAAGATATAATTAATTTATAATTGTAGAATAAATTAATTTGTTGTTGTGAATCGAACTTTTAGGGTATGGGTTGAATTTCTTTAGTTTAGTTAGTTTATGTTTAAACTCGTAGGATATGAATTGAAATTTTAATTTTTAGGATTTGTTCTTGTGAATTGAACTTTTAGGATATGAATTGAACTTTTAAGATATGAATTGGACCTTTTGGATATGAATTGAACTTTTAGGATATAAATTGGTGTAATTAGGAAAAAATAATTATCTTGAATTAACTAAAAAAGATATAATTAATTTATAATTATAGAATAAATTAATTTGTTCTTGTGAATCGAACTTTTAGGGTATGGGTTGAATTTCTTTAGTTTAGTTAGTTTATGTTTAAACTCGTAGGATATGAATTGAAATTTTAGTTTTTAGGATTTGTTCTTGTGAATTGAACTTTTAGGATATGAATTGAACTTTAAGATATGAATTGGACCTTTTGGATATGAATTGAACTTTTAGGATATAAATTGGTGTAATTAGGAAAAAATAATTATCTTGAATTAACTAAAAAGATATAATTAATTTATAATTGTAGAATAAATTAATTTGTTGTTGTTTTATTTGTATAGATGGAACATCGTACTTGGATGTACAATAGAAATTATCCTAATCGGCGGGGATTGCGGGAGGATTTTGTAGAAGGGGTTGATGACTTTATTAGACATGCAATGTCACTTCCACCATACCAAAGTGAAGGAGTAATTAGGTGCCCTTGTGTCAGGTGCGATTGTATGAAGTTTAAAAAATCGGAGGAAGTTAAGCTTCATCTTTATAGGAAGGGGTTTATAGAGAATTACTTTGTGTGGACTAATCATGGAGAGATCGATGGTAGCCGTGGGATATTTCATAACATGGTTGTTGGTAAAAGTAGTAGGTCGGTGGAGAATACAAATCTTGATTCTAGAATTCAGGATATGGTTGCGGATGCTTTTGGGGGTGAGCCCAATGAAAATGTTGAACAAACTCCTAATGATGACGCAAAATATTTTTATGAACAGTTAGAGGAAGCTAGTCGTCCACTACGTGAAGGAAGTCCGCACTCTGAGCTGTCTGTTGCAGTTAGATTACTAAGTATCAAATCTAATTGGAATATTTCTCAAACAGCCATGGACTGTTTCATTGACCTTATGAGTGAACTAGTTGACCCTAATATCAACTTACCTGGTGATTTCTATAAGGCGAAGAGATTGGTTTCTAAGTTAGGATTTTCGTCAATGAGAATTGATTGTTGTGAAGATGGTTGCATGTTATATTATAAAGATGATGCAACTTTAGACAGTTGTAAATTTTGCGAAAAGCCTCGTTTCAAGAGGCTTTCCAGCGGGAATATGGTCGCTGTCAAGGTAATGCATTATTTACCTCTTATACCTAGGTTAAAGAGGTTATATGCGTCGATGAGTTCTGCTCCTCATATGAGATGGCATTTTGAAAATAGAAGACCACCTGGTGTTATGTGTCATTCTTCAGATGGAGAAGCTTGGAAGCACTTTAATAGGACATATCCAGATTTTGCTAGTAAACCAAGGAAGATTCGGTTAGGTCTGTGTGCCGATGGCTTCACGCCTTTTTCTATATCTGCGACACCATATTCATGTTGGTCTGTCTTTCTTACACCTTATAATCTACCACCTGAGTTGTGTATGACTAGTCCATATATATTCTTAAATTGTATTATCCCCGGTCCACGTAATCCGAAAAGTTTGATTGATGTATATTTGCAACCTTTGATTGATGAGCTAAAACAATTGTGGTATGATGGTATTGAAACATATGACATATCAACCAAGCAGAATTTTAATATGCGTGCTAATTTAATGTGGACTATTAATGATTTTCCTGCGTATGGAATATTGTCTGGGTGGATGACTGCTGGGAAGCTAGCTTGTCCTTACTGCATGGAAAATAATAAAGCGTTCACTTTGAAATATGGCCGAAAGCAATCATGGTTTGATTGTCACCGTCAATTCTTGCCTGATGATCATGAGTTTAGAAGGATGAAAAATGCATTCAAAAAGAATAAAGTGGAATATGATTCTCCACCTCCGATACTTTCAGGTGAGGAAATTTGGGAGAGGGTCCAGAACTTCAGTAAAGTTACTGAGGCTCCACCTTATAGATTCCCCGGATATGGTGTTAATCATAATTGGACGAAACAGAGTATATTTTGGGAGTTGCCTTATTGGAAGGATAATCTTCTCCGACACAACCTTGATGTCATGCATATTGAGAAGAATTATTTTGATAATTTGTTCAACACAGTGATGGATGTTAAAGGTAAGACAAAAGATAACCCGAAGGCTAGAATGGACTTACAAGAATATTGCAGGCGGCCTAAATTATACTTGCAGACAGCAAACAATGGTAAGGTGTTCAAGCCCAAAGCAAGTTACACATTCACTTTGGAGGAAAGACGACAAATTTGTGATTGGGTTACGAAATTAAAGATGCGTGAGGGTTATGTGTCGAATCTTGGAAAAAAAGTAGATATGGAGGTAGGGAAGTTGAGCCATTTGAAAAGTCATGACTGCCATGTTTTCATGGAGACCTTAGTGCCTATTGCATTTTGTGGTTTGCCTGAAAGAATCTGAAAACCTATCACAGAGATTAGTTTGTTTTTTAAAGACTTGTGTTCTACCACATTAAAGGAAGAAAACCTACTTCGGATGGACCAGAACATCCGTGTAATTTCTAGTAAGATGGAAAAAATATTCCCATGTGGTTTATTTGATGTGATGGAACACCTTCCAATACACCTTGTACACGAGGCACGACTTGGAGGGCCTGTTCAATGCAGATGGATGTATCCCTTTGAGAGGTAATATTATAAGTTTGATGTACTATTCTATTTTATTTGAATGTTATTGGCTAACATGAGATTATGTAGGACAATTGGCAAATGCAAACAATTTGTTAAGCAGAGGAATAAGATTGAAGGATCTATATGCGAAGCCTATCTTGCAAAGGAAACTGCACATTTTTGTTCTTATTATTTTGAGAGTAACGTGCCATGTTCTAGGAATAGGCCCAATAGGCACACGGTCGAATGTGTGAATGATCCATTATATCCACCAATGTCCATATTCAATCAACCAGGCCGATGTTCTAAGGATGTTAGAAAGAGAAGTTTGAGTGATATGGAGTACAAGTCAGCTACACTTCATGTGTTGCTAAATTGTCCCGAAGTTGTACCATTTCTCAAGTAAGTATTGATTTATTAGTTATCAAAATGTAAAATTTACTGTGACTACATATTGATGCAACTACTAAAAATATTTGATATGTCACAGTCACTTCATGGGTCAATTTGGCCATGATGTTGTATATACGAGATTTGATACGTGGTTCAAACAGTTTGTAAGTGTGTGTATATATATATATATATATATATATATATATATATATATACATATGTAGTGAATGTATAAAAATTGATTCATAAGTTGTGCTAACTTATGACTTTTTTTAACTCTATGTAGGTAAATAATCCAAATAATGGTGTAAATCAATTTTTGAAAGATATATCTTGGGGACCTGGGCTTCAGGTCACAACAATGTCTAAGTACGTAGTGAATGGTTATAAGTTTCATACAGAGGATTGCTCTAAAAATAAAAATAGCAACAACAGCGGGGTGTGGGTTCAAGGTGGTGATGGCAACCAAGTTGGAGATATTGATTATTATGGTGTGGTCAAAGAAATATTACAACTAGAATATACAGGTTGGCCATATAAGAAATTGATACTCTTTAGATGCAAGTGGTTTGACCCAAATCCAACAAGAGGTACAAGAGTACACAACCAATACAACATAATTGAGGTTAATCATACGAGGGAGTATGATCGCTATGATCCTTTCATAATTGCACATAACGCTAGGCAAGTGTATTATGCTCCTTATCCATTGCGGCGGAATAAGTCCGATTGGTGGGTTGTAATAAAAACTAAGCATGTAGGTAGGGTGAAAGTCGAGAATGTGTTAGATGTTGCATATCAAAACGATATCTCCGATATTCACCAAATAGTGGACGATCAGTTAGAAAATAATTTGGAATATCCTGAACGCATATTGGAAGAAGTTGATATGAATGAAGTAACAATTATAGAAAATGAGGACGAAGAATCAACTGATGAAGCTCAAACAAGTGAGGACGAAGAATTCTCGGACGAGGAACAATACGTCGATGAGGATTAAAAAGTTGGTTTTTTAAAGCACTCTCATTTTATAGCTAGTTTCTTATATATTTCAATCTAAATGTGTATTATATTATGCAGATGGCAGGCAAGGGTCAAGGTAACAATGACCCTACTAGTTCTCGGGGTCGAGAAAAGGGTAGGAAGGGAAAGAGGAGGGTAGAAAATAATACTCCCTCGTGTCCACCCTTTTCAGAGATGCCTATATCTTATCCTCCACCACACGGCTATACTGAGCTGCCACAGCATCACGAGCCGTACACCTTCATTCAGACACCTAGTCTTCCATCACAGGGCCACAGGACTATACGTCCGACATACAGTCCAGCTGCCTCACAGCCATCTGCATCACATCCACATGGATCACATCCTTACATATCACAGCCACATGGATCGCATCCACCCACGTCACAGCCACTCAGGTCACAGCCATCGGTATCACATCCACTTGGGTCGCATCCAGCTATGTCGCAGTCACAGGGATCGCAACCATCTTCATCATCGACTCTATCTATTGCAGGCCTTCGCCTGGGAGGCATTAGCTCTGACCCGCCTACACCATCTTCACATGCCTCTAATACACATGCTTCGGATGGTGATGACGAGGTAGTACATTATGATCGATATGGCAGGATCATCATAGTCCCTGAGGGTGATGGGTAAGTGTTATTCATTATTTTTGCGTCTATTGATTTGTAACATTTTTACTAAGATATTAATGTGTTTTTATTGTTAAATTGCAAGTTCAGGCCGGGTAATAAGACTACGAGGATAATCACCAATGCCATCAGAAAGCTTTATGATGGCCCTTATACGACTTGGACTGATTGCCCATTCTCACTGAAAGAGCAAATTTTCAATCAATTTAAGGTATAAATGTTCTTTTAAACAGTTTAATAATTTATATTTATGATGTTTCCATCTAATATTTAACTTTTTAAATACAGAGCAAGTGTGTATGGGAAGACCGCTATAGCGCGGAAGTGGCTACAAATTTTCATCATAAGGCTCGCAAGAGATTGGCGGATGCTTTCTCGGATGCTAGAAAGAAGAATAAGAGGCCTGGCTGGTTACTTGAGAATTTGTGGAATGATTTGCAAAGGAAATGGCTTACCGCAGAGTTCTTAGAGAGGAGCGAAAAAGGAAAGAAAGCTCGCGCATCCGAGAAGGGAGGCTCCTTGCACACTGGAGGTGCGATCAGCCTAGGGACAATAAAAAGAAGATTGGTACGTAATTGCTTAAATTATTTTACTTTTCTAAGTATATCTATTCTGTTTATTAACTAAATTAATTTGTTTTCAGGAAAAGAAGTTTGGGCGTCCAATGAGTCATGATGAGCTATTCAAGGAGACACGTGTTGTGAAGAAGAAGAAAGAGAGGGATCAAGATAGGTGGGTCGAGGATCGGGCCTCGACTGCATATGTAAGCTTTCAATTTTATTTAAGTATTATAATTTACTTTTATAAAAAACTTAAAATACTGATTTAATTTAAAATAATATAGGGTCGCTACCAAAGTAACGTGGAGGAATTCATCTGTAGTCATCCAGCTGGTGAATCGGGTGAACCAACCCAACCTTCGGACGAGGATGCTGAAAGAATATGGTTGGAGTCTGTTGGCGGTCCAAAATGGGGGAAGGTATACGGGCTTCCTACTAAAAACTTCCATCGCTATAAGTGTGGAATACGAGGAATAGGGACTTCCTCGCAAGGCGAGAAACTTAATAGGGAGAGCCTCTCCGCTATGCGGGAGACAGTGACAAAGCTCACATCAGAGATAGAAGCGGCCAAGGAAAGAGAAAGGCTTAGAGATGCTCAATTCCTTGGCATGCAAGCTCAGATCAGAACTCTCCTATCTAGTGGAGCTTTTCCGTTGCCCCGATCTCGTGAGTCATCTCCAGAGGGTTGACCTCCACGTGATCGTTTCTCCCGCCCTGCTCGTGATCGTTCCTCCCGTCCTCCCCGTGATCGTGCTTCCCGTACTCCACAAGACCGTTCTCTATATCGTCTTGTAGATGAAAGTTCATCAGACGGTGATGATGATATTGTACAAAACACCCCTTGACTTTTATATACTTTGAACTAGACAAATAGAATCTGTTTTGAACTAGTTGTAATTAGTTTTAACTTGGTTTTGGATTTTTATGTTCAATTGAACTTTAATTTGTTAGTTTTAAAGTATTTATTGAATGTTTTGGTTGTTGTTGTTGTTGTTGTTGTTGTTGTTATTGTTGTTGTGTTGTTGTTGTTGTTTTGTTGTTGTTGTGTTTTTGTTGTTGTTGTTGTTGTTGTTGTTGTGTTGTTGTTGTTGTTGTATTGGTATGCTGGCAGGTGGTTTAGCTGACAAAACATGCATTTTATGCCAAAATTAAACCCAGAAAAACTGACCAAAGTTGGTCGGTTTTTAATTAAAAATAAATAAATTATTCCAAAATACCGACCAAAGTTGGTCGGTTAATGAACATTGAATTCCCAGAATTCAACACTACCGTCCAACTTTGGTCGGTATTTTGCTTGCATTGTTGAGATTACCGAACATAGTTGGTCGGTAATGTTTAATTTTAATTAGTTTTAAAAAATATATATTTTCAATTACCGACCAAAGTTGGTTGGTTTTTTTTAATTTTAATAATTAATAAAAATAACATAATTTAGTTAAACCAACCAACTTTGGTCGGTAAAATTAAATTAATAAAATATATTTCCGACCAAAGTTGGTCAGTAAGTAATTAAACTTGTCAGATGGCCGTTTTAATATGCCGACCAAAGTTGGTCGGTAATTTCCCGACCAACTTTGGTGTAAGCCATTCCGACCATCAAAACACCGTCCACACCGTAATGGTCGCATTTTGGTCGGTAATTTGCCATAACCGACCAACGTTGGTCGGTATTTTTGATCGATTTTTAGCGAATTTCTAGTAGTGTTTTGCCCTGCCCCATTGCCATCCGTGCATTCACCATTCCACTGTACTTGTTTGGTTATGTGTATAAGTTTTAAATTTAAAATACAATAATATACCCAGTATAATTCCACAAGTGGGGTCTAGGGAGGGTACTGTGTACACAGACCTTACCCCTGTCTGGAGAGGTAGAGAGGCTATTTTCGATAGACCCTCGGCTCAAGATAAGGTGAAAAAGAAGAAAAGAAAAAAAAGAAGCAGAAGAAAGATGGGAGAGAAAGAAAGACGAGGGAGACAAAAGACGATAAGGAAAAAGAGGAGAAAAAGTAACATCAGTTAATTAAAGGAAGAGTAGCATCAAATAGTAACAATCAGGGAGCAACAATTTCCGGTAGTAATTTTCAAAATCAATAGACGAAAGTTTTAGATTTAAAATATCAACTCAAATTAGAGTCCAAATAGTTGGTCTCTGAAAACGTTTCTACAGGGGAAGGAAAAGAGAGAAAGAGAGGAAAATTAACACTTCCATATTTTGGATACCAAAAGGAAATGGTCGTACACTAGCCTCCGTTTTACTCTTCTCAATGTGACTTTATAATATCTGTTCTATTCCTTAACAAAGAGATATTCATACCGAAAATCAAAGAAGGTTCCAATAATAACACGATACAAACAAATTGTACTAGCCTCCGTTTTACTCTTCTCAATGTGACTTTATAATATCTGTTCTATTCCTTAACAAAAAGATATTCGTTCGTCATCTGTCCTGTGAAAGGCTAAGAGATCTATTTTTAATAATTTTCTTCTTAATAATCGTTCAAAGCCAAAACAAGATGTCTTTGATGTTTACAAGAGTTATAATAACTTCTTAATATAATAGGATCACACCAATCGTTTTCTATCATGTGACACACATAATCCTATACTTATTATTTATCATCATTGCCAAGTTATAAAACTGAAGCAAATCTTACAGTGATTATAAGGATCCAAGATTTGATATCCCATCTTTGCAGCAATACAATCACTAGTTACATCTAAAATATTAAAAATCATCATTTCCCCGTGAAGAAAAAATCATGTGAACTAATTCTTTTCTTAAAAGAAAAAGAACAAGAAGATACATTTAATTTCAATATGCATGCTTCTTTATTTCCAAGCAACTAGCTAGAATATACATCCATCTCAATCCTTCAGATTGAAAGAGAATCATTTTTGCTTGTGCCTTTTTAAAATAAGAAAACTTTCTTCATCAATACATAAACGCATCATTTAAAAAAAAAAACCACTAAATTCAAAATCACAATTTCAAGCTGAGATCCATATATAGTCTTTTTGGACAAAAGCAGGTAGTAGATCAAAAATTTTCAGTATTTATTTCTTGTGAAGTCCTTGAGAAGCTGCAGCTGAGGCACAATCAGTGTTTTGAAACCCAATCCTTTCCCTCTCCAAGTCATACACAACTTCCACATTTTGCTGTTGGAAGCTTCCAAAAATTCCAGCTGGCCCCTCTTTAGAATCTTCCATGCTTTGGAACAAGAAACATTTCACCACCGTTGAGTTTCTTGGTGCACCCATGGCATAGAAGTTATTCCCATTGGGCAAAATAAGGCTCACATTATTCAAGAAATGGAACATAATTAAAGGGAAATCATCGGTAACCAGAGTATTAATGTTGTTATTAGGGCATGGGAGTCTATAACAAAGATCAAATCCTGTTTGTGCCTCGACTTCCTTTGCTCGTGTGTAATTTATTGATGATTGAAAGGTGGTGAGAAGATTCGAGTAGAATGGCTCGGGTAGGTGTGTGTATGTGGTTCCGGAATCAATCAACATTCCTCCATTACCTAAAGAATCAAATTCTCTCAAGGCTAAGGGTACTTGTGTAGTGGCACCACCATTCCCCACAGTTATGGCCTCTAGGCCAATGTAATAGAAGTTAGGGTACATAAAGCTTTTCAACATAGGAGTAAATTGGAAATTTTCTTTAGAAGAAATGGCTTGTTCACCCACAACTAGAGGGCTAGACATATTAGGGTTATTTGCAAACTTGAAAGGCAAGAAGCAATGTGAAAAACCTTTTTGAAGAAACCCTAATTGAGAAGGTAAAGAAAGTGGCCCTTTCCCAAACCCTAAAATCCCAATAGGCTCTCTATAAGTTGTTCCAACACATCCAAATACAAACTTTTGGACTTCCCTAATATTAGAATTAGGGTTTGAGTGTACTCTTAGGGTATCCTTAGTTAGGGTTCCAGTTACAACACCTTCACCATAAGTGTAAGCAAAAGAAGGACATGGCCTTGAGCAAGTGCCCTTAAGTAGGCTACTTAAAGAGTATCTGGCAACTGTGCATTGATCAAAAGGGTTATCAGAGCTATGGATATTAATACAAAAGTGACTATCACATAAGTCCCTAGAGGAAGAAGATGAAAATGAAGGAGAGAAGCTTGTCATTAGCTTGTGATTCTTATAGTCATCACAATCTATACAATCAAAGGATAAGTTTCCACAAGGTACCCAAGTAAGGTCACTCCCTGTATCCATATAAACCTGGATAATTTGTGGGGGTGTTCCCAAATTCAAAGTTATCAAATAACCATCTCTCACTTCTCTTAATGGCTCCATTATGTCGTCCAACATTTCTGACGTTTTTTTCACTCAGTTATACGAAGACTTAGGAATCGAAAGGCTATTTTTCGAACGACTTAAACTTAACACCAAGGAAGAAGAATGGTTTTTTTCCTTAGCATAGCATTGGTTAAAATGAACCAATGCACTAGAAAGAAAAGAGAAGATTAAGAAGCAAGTTGAGAGGCAGAAAGGTGTTGTCAGTTTCCTTAAAAATGATTTCTTCACATGAAATAAGGCAAATGGAAGCTGGTATTTATAGCCAATTCTAGTGTTAATGGTGGAAATTAGGGTTTCTGAATTTCTACTCAAGCTTTTTTGCGCTAACAGATGTTGCATGGTGAAGAATGAATCTTTATTTTTTTTGTCTTTTTGTCTTTTTGGTTAATTTATAGACTTATAGTAGTTCAATATTTTCGTGTTAGGAAAGAAAATAAGAAAGTGTACAGCGGATTCTTGTTCTACAAATATTTTAAGTTCAATATTTGTTTTCTTTCTTCAAATGTTTGCGGCAGTGAAAATTATGACTAAGCTTTGCATGGCTTATACTCATTCTAGAAAGGGATAATAGGCGGCATTACCTGAATGGATCGATTCCGTACATACCAATGTATTGAAAAATTGTTAGGCATGCTGTTATTTTATTTCTATCAATTATTATTGGTAGTATCATTTTTATTTAGGACAGTTCATTAGTTGTTAATAAAGTGAAGAGGGTATCATGTTTGAGTCTAGAGGCTGCCTTGTGAAAGCAAATTAGATGGAAGAGTGGTTTGCACGAGCAATGCACGTGGAAATGCACACAAAAAATGCTAGGAGTGCTATTAACAGATCATTTTTCTAATTCATACTAGCAGATGATGACGCGAGAAGCTGCGCATCTGACAGAGATTTGTATAATATTTGGACCACTTTTCTAACAATTGTAGTTATGAATTTCAAAAGTAGGTGCACAAATTCACAGAATGTAGTAACTAGCAAGTTAGATTACAGCGTTAAAATGGTTTCTCGTTGAGACTAATTAGTAGTATGAAGGCTGGCTAGTTCTGGGGTCGGTCAGTTGAACCCACGAAAGCACTTGCTATTTTTATCACTGTTCAAAGCATGGGCTATAAGTTACGGGTTCGAGTCATATAACCAGTAATTGATGTTTGTATTAGGGTAGGATGTCTACGTTACAACCCTTGTGTACGATCCTTCAGCGAACCCCGCATGAGTGCGGGATACTTTATGCACTGGACTATCTCTTTTGTTCTAAACATGAGTTAGTTGAGATTGTTAACCTTGATGATGGCATTATATTAATTCCTCTTATTTTCAATTAAACTACTCAGAAACGCGACTGGCTATTTAAATTGATTTTAATTCCAACTAAGTATTCGAGTTAGAGATGAGTACAAACCTACCCGTAATTATTTTTTCATATCTAGCATGATTTCTATTGAAATATGCATTTATTCAGATGAAGAAAGATGAGTTTTTAATTTCGGCTAATATTTTAAGTGCTTAGATTGATATTATGCTTGTGATACGATGCATAATGTGTTTTCTTAACTTTATTTTCTAAAGCATGTTTCAGAATTTCCTATGTCAGGCTTCCTAATATGACTGGTTTTAGATTTAGTAAAGGCGGCCTCCGGGTATAGATACAGTCAGACACTCAAACCTCTCTATAACAACATCCTTATATAACAACACTTCACCATAAAACCAAATTTTTCCGAAATCAAATTTCATGTTCTGTTAGAATATATATTTTCTATGACAACAATTCGCTATAACATCCAAAAATATCTTAAACAAACTGGAAGTACAAGGGGGGAGGGGTGAATTATCGAGTTTTCTTTTCTGTATTCTAAATAGTTGACTAGTTTACCAATTATTCGACTAGAGATAAGAACAGAAAAGTAATAATGCAGAAATAAAGTGCAGAAATTAAAGACACCGGGATTTTTATACTGGTTCGGATTCAATGTGAATCCTACACCCAATCCCCTTGGGTTGCAAGGGTGCTCTCTTTCAGTATTTGAAGTTTCTCGATTACAATATGGTTGATGTAGCTTTACACTAACAACTTAGTTACTAAGTCACTTCTCTCTTCTAAATACAATGCCCCAACAATGTTTATCTCATTTTTCTTCTCTTGCTAATTACACAACATATCTAAAGAGAACTACAATGCTTGTTTGGAGTAGAACAAAAAGAGTGATAGTGGTTCAGTCAAAGTATATTTGCTTCAAGCCTGGAACAAATGTATATATACTTCTTGAGACTTTCTTGACTCTTGATTGACGTGAATCTTGAGAGATTACAAACCCAAAGAAGTTGATCCTTGAAAGGAGTCATAAATTGATTCTTTCCAAGAATAAGGTCAAGTTGTCGTTGATCTTCTTTGACTTGTGGTCTTGACAGGCTTAATTTTCGCTAGGCAGATCTTTTTGTTACTTGAGTGATCAACGATGGATCCTTTGATTTCGGGCTTCAACGATATCCAGTGCAGAGCTTCGCAATCTTGTTTTCCTTTGATTTGGGACCTTACTATAATAGCTTCTGTCAATCATCTATTAAATCATTGATTGATTCTTCTTTCAGATCTCCGTTTCTTCTTCCTTTTTCATCTCTAAGCATTGATACTTTTCATTTCCTTTGCTTCTCGAGCTCCCGTTGATAGATTGTTTCCTTAATCCATACTTGAATGATAGGGATTCTTGATTCCTTTGTTTTATCCCTTGTGATCCTGCACCAATAGTGATATATTATTTTTCATTATTGAAACTTATATTTAACATTCTTCCCCTTTTTGATGATGACAAAATAATATATAAAATCAATTTACTTCTCTGTTATTATTGGTGCTTGCTTTGCTGTAGTTGACCTTTAAGTTGACTTCCATAACGTGACAGTCGACTCCCCCACAAAAGGTGCCGTTGTTTGTGATGTGCTTCATATGCTGCAGTCGACTCCCCCTCAACAAGTGCTGCTATTTGTACTGCACTATATAACTACCTTTTCTCCCCCTTTTGGCATCAGCAAAGAGGGAATATATATATATATATATATATATATATATATATATATATATATATATATATATATATAGTAAAATAAACAGAGACAAGCAATTTGGGCAATTGTAGGCATGCATAGTTTAGCAAAAATAAAGAAAATATTCAGCGACTGGTTATCCAATCCAAAAGATCAAACGATTGTCTGAAACATCCACAACTAACGACGCAAGAAATAAGTGAGAGTGTCGCAAATAGCTTCCTTCAGACGCTCAAAGCTGGCATTTGCTGAAATTGTCACCCCATCGGTCCTGTCATGTATTTCCATTAAGGCTTTGACTGCGTTTTCTGCAAGCTTGAGAATTTTGACCTTTATCTTTGAAAATTCGGACCCAGTCTCTTCGAATATGGCATGTATGTCCCCAATAGTTGATTGAGTTGCAGCAAGAAGGTCCTTGATGATGGTCAGCTTGTTGTCAATAGCAGTTAATTTTTCTACAAGATCATGATCACTTACGCTATGATGGGAACCAGAGGCTTTGATCTTTGAATCAAGCTGAACATTCTTGACTTCACCCTCTTATTTCTTCACCAGGAACCTTTAATACACACATACTCCATACTGGCAAAGGCTCTAAAGTTGTAGGATTTTGAGTCAGAGACAAAAGGGTATTCTGAGATAAAGATGTTGTGGGCTTCCAAGAGATGGGTGATAACCATACCATAGGGTAGACTAGTGGGATCATCAACACTTTCAATCATAAAATTTATGACCCATGAGGACAGTTTAACCTTAAGCTTGGTCACTAGACAGTAGACAAGAAAGGTGTCTCGTTGAGAGAAGGTGGAGAATGAGCCAGTGCGAGGAAAAAGGGTAGTTGCAACAATGTGGGCCAGAACTCGGGTTTCGAAACTAACATCACTAGGACCTAACTGGTTAGAGAGAAAATCAGATGGACACTCAACTATACAATGTTTTGCTTGATCAAAAGAAATTTCAAAATCTTCAGGCCATGTATTTTTGAACATCATGGGAAAACTAGAGCACTTACAATGAAAAATTGAGTCAAACATGGCACAATATATCAAGGATAATTTATTTTCCTAGAACTAGGGATTCTAATTATCAGGCTTGCTAGAACAAAGATTGGTATAGAACATCCTCACTACAGGTTCATAAACTTTGGGAGGGGGGTAAAGAGAAGAATTTTGACCATCCTTGAAAAGCAAAATCGATCCTTTACCTTACAATTAAGGGCCTTCACGTTGTCAAGGTCGATTACTCTGCCGTGAGCAATGGACTTATCTTTGAGTGCAACAAAGAAATCTCTATTTGGGGTATCCCAGAAATTGAGGTTCGAGCTCTAATGAACTCGAGAGGTCTACTTTAGATTTCTTGGGGGTAAAAAATTCAAGGGGGTCTTCCATGGGTCTTTTGCCAAGAGCCTTTTCTCCTATTTGGTGTGAGCGGTTAGATAGCTCTTCCTAAGAAGAGGCAAACCCTTCAGAGTTGTCAGACCCTAGGTCTACTTGTATGGAGGCTGAGAAGAAGGTTTTCCTTTAGAATGAGTACATTTTCTTGTAGAGCCAGAGGGATTCTTGAAGTGTTTAGCCACTGAAGGAATTTTGGAATTGGGTTTCTGAGCGATAAGAACAATGAATAATATAGAAGATGGTTTAGGGGGTTAAAAAAAGAAAATGTTTGACGGTTGAGTACAGAAAAGGAAAGGGTGTCAGTGAAAGGACATGATGATTGATTTTTCTTTCTTGAAAGCTGTGACTGATGGGAAAAGAGAGAGAAATTGAAGGCGCTTAATAAATGCGTACTTACAGAAGAAATGAAAACTAAAAACATTAGATACACATGAATTAAAATTCACACATAGGTCCTAATTTTTATGATCAAGCGAAATAATACCAAGTAGTTCTCTTAGTGAGCATAATCTATCTTCAAGTAAAGGCTTAGTAAAAATATCTGCAAGTTGATCAGTGGTGCTAACAAATGATAAATCTATATCCCCCTTAATGACATGATCTCTAATGAAATGATGTTTAATATCTATATGCTTAGCCTTAGAATGATGCACATGAGTCTTTGAGAGACATATAGTACTAGAATTATCACAAAATATTTGAATAGGTTTAAAAGATGATTCATAGTTACCCAGTTGATGAGAAATCTATGATAACTGTGCACAACACTGTCAAATGGCAGTATACTCTGCCTCAGTTATTGATAATGCAACTGAGCACTGTTTCTTACTGTTCCATGATATTAATGCCTTTTCCAGTAATTGACATGTTCTACTAGTGCTTTTTATATCTTCCTTATCACTTGCAAGATCAACATCTGAAAAACATTCAAGTTTAAAATTGTTAGAACGTGGGTACCATAGTCCATATGAAACAGTTACGATGAGATCGCGAATTATTCTCTTATTGCCGTTAAATGCGATTCCTTAGGAGCTGACTGAAACCCGATACATTTACACACATTGAACATAATATCTAGTCAACTGGCAGTTAAGTAAAGTAAAGAGCCAATCATTCCACGATATTTAGTTTCATCAAATGGATTTCCCTTTTCGTCTTTGTCGAGACTTGTTGATGGGCTCATTGGTGTGCCAATTGTTTTAGCACTGCTCATGCCAGACTTTTGAATCAATTCCTTTGTATATTTGGTCTGACATACAAAAGTTCCTTCCTCATATTGTTGAATTTGAAATCCAAGGAAAAACGTAAGCTCTCCTATCATGCTCATTCCAAACTCACTTTGCATGAGATTAGCAATTTCCTTGCACGAAAGAGGATTAGAACTTCCAAAAATAATATCAACATAGACTTGGATGATAAGATTACCTCATGATGATCTTTTGATAAATAATGTGGTGTTTACTTTACCTCTTGTAAAACCATGATCAAGTAGAAATGAGCTAAGCCTTTTGTACCAGGCTTGAGGAACTTGTTTGAGTCCATACAGAGTTTTAGTGAACTTATACATATGGTAAGGAAATTTTGAGTCTTCAAAACAAGGAGGTTGTTTTACATACACCTCCTCATCAATAAAGCCATTTAAGAAGGCACTTTTGACATCCATCTGGAAAAGTCTAAACCCATTGAAAGATACATATGCAAGAAGAATCTGTATAGACTCTAGTCGAGCTACTGGAGCAAAAGCTTCATCATAGTTGACTCCTTCCTGTTGTGAGTAGCCTTGGGCTACTAATTTGGCTTTATTTCGTACGACTTTTTCATCTTCATTCAACTTGTTTCTAAAAACCCATTTGGTTCCAACTATGGCAGCATTTGAAGGCTTAGGTAGCAGTTCCCAGGCTTGATTTTTATCAAATGGAGCGAGTTCCTCCTGCATTGCTTGTACCTAACTGGAATCTTTTAAGGCTTCCTCAACTTTCTTTGGTTCGATTTGAGAGATGACTGCTACATTTTTCTTTTTCTTGAGAGCTCCCCTGATTTTCATTCCTTCACTTAGATATTCTATGATAAACCTTTGGGGATATTCTGTTCACTTTTCCACTAATTTAGATGTGTTCCAATCGTAGGAGTAGTTGACTTCTTTTGTGGTTCAGGTTGATTATTGGCAGGTTCATTAGTCGACTCTATGAGTGCGTTTGAGCTATCAGTTGACTTTTGTGACTTGCTTGTCTATGATGTTTCTTGGCTGATATCTTCATCACCTGCAATAATTCCTTTCTCGTCTGTAGTGTTATTTTTATCAAATATGACATGCTTTGATTCTTCTATAGATAAAATACGTTTATTATAAATTCTAAAAGATCTACTATTGATAAAATAACCCAAAAAGATACCTTCGTCACTCCTTGGATCAAATTTCCAAGGTTGTCCTTACCGTTATTGTGAATTAAACACTTATTGTCAAATGGATGAAAGTAGCCTATGTTGGGCCGTTTCCCTTTCCATAATTCATATGGAGTTTTCTTCAGAATAGGTCTTATAAGACATATGTTGAGAATGTGGCAGATTGTGTGTCATGCCCCAAAACCCGAAGAGGCGTGGCCGGCACCCGGTGCCATACTCAGCCCGAGCGTACCACTCTGTAACTGTGAACTCTGGAGGGGTAACCCTCAACTTAGGCCGATGAGGCCATATTCTGAATCGTTTGAAAATAACGTCTCTCTTATCTATGAGGTAAACATACCTAAAAGCTGATATATATAACTGTGTAGGCCGACAAAGCCGCCATGAACATCTATTGATATACAAAATATATAGGACTCGTCTACAAGCCTCTACTGATGGATGTATTATGATCGAAACAGGGCCCGATCTACCCATAACATATATACTTACATATAGAAGATGTACACAAAATCCTAGACACGACAACTCCGAAAGACGTAGAGCTTACCGATTAGGCTGAACTCGGGAAACACCTACGGAGGAGGTATACTTGTCTATCTATCTGAACCTGCACGTACGAAATGCAGCGTCCCCAAAAAAGTGATGTCAGTACGAAATAATGTACCGAGTATGTAAGACAATAACATAACTGAAAGCTGAAATTGAACTGATAATATAATAACTGAAAGTAACTGGGAGTCAAAGATGATATAGAGATATATTTACCTGTTGATACTGACTCAACTCCTTCAATATAGTAAGTAAAATAAATGTTCGGCCCTATAAGGCTCGGTACGTGTAACTGCTCGGCCGTAGTAGGCTCGCTTATAGGAGCTCAGCCATACTAGGCTCTGTATCTCGGCCATCCTGGGCTTGCTCATAGGTGCTCGGCCACAGTAGGCTCGGTATATAACTTATCATCTGATAAGAGGTTGCCCAATAGGGGCCTGCCCACCGATTATAGCTCGATGGTGGTGAAAATACTGTAATACTATATATATATATATATATATATATATATATATAGAGAGCCTTTTCTCTCTTGACTGGAAGAAGACAATATTCAATTGAATATAAAGTCCCGATAAGGGAGAATACTGTAACTTCTGAGACTAGGATAATGTGAATAAATTCATGAATACGAACTTCTCCAATATATTGACTAATGTGCTTATCAGTCTCATAGCCTATAGCTCTTGCAAATACTTTAATATTGTCCTTGCCATCTAGGCAATTGTTCTGTGAATAAATTCAAAGACCGGGGCATTTCCCTTATAGGCCTCTTCTCACATCACGACTTGTGATCATAATTCTTCCAATCTCATAACTTTGACTACCTTCTGCGATGCAACCTGTGTGACTCTGTCCTTTTATGCGCGGATCTTCTCTCTTTTTTCTCCAGCTTTTTGCCAATCTCTTGGCCTCACTTTGTGAACTTATACAAAACTATGACAAGATGTCCCTCAGAGCATATATATGTGTACTAGAGTTCTTTGCTTGGTACTTTGTCGAATATACCACTATTGCTATTTTTTATTTTCTAGCCTTGGTTATCTCTCCTTATGGCTTTAGTGCATCTAGGTAGGTCGTACTGTACTATAACACTTACTTCAGCTTATTATTACTGAGGTGTGCTACACAACTCTAGATTACTTTCTCACTGCTTATCCCATATGTATAAATCTAAGTCCTTTAATGCTTCCTTATTACTGTTCATCTAAAGAATGGCATTATAATCTCCTCTTATACTTTGGAATTTTTGTCCATCTATTGTTGATTCACCTTAATGTTGATCTATTTCTACCACAGATAACTTGAGACCTCTTACGTAATACATTATCACTAGGACTCACGTCTCATCGGGGAACATCTAAAGTGATTTTCCTGATCCACCTAGTGGTAATACTATACTTCAATAACCGTATTTCATAGCATCCTGACGTGATTCATCTTATATGGCTATTTTAATCCCATGCAATTCATGAAATCCCTTTTCTTAAAATCATTACTCATTCAAAATCCTAAACGTCATCCTTTTATCTATCACCATTACACCCTTATTCTACTACCAGGACAACATTTCATCTCTTCTAATTGCTCATATTCTTAGACTCCTCTAAGTTCCTTTAGATTGTACCAAGCTTTCTATAACTTATGGAAACCATCAGCTTTCTTGTTTTGATAGGCTTAATCTCTAGGCCTTACCTGTTCTCGTCACCTTCCCACTCACCTTTTCATAACCTTACTCTTGTCTACCTAAAACCTTGTCGCTCTATCATACTTTAGCTTGCGACCTACACATATCTATTTATACTACCCGCAATCTTGTTTTAAATTGCTAGAACCATAGATTTCCTTTCGTGCCTTCTCAGCTATCTTTAAATGTAAGCAATTACTTTTCCTAGTCGTTCTGCCACTTGTTGCATGAATACTTGGCTTATCTTGTTGCCCACGAATACTGGAATTTCCTGTAACTCATATGATCTCAAATATCACCTTTGATTTTTTTCTTCTTCCCGTTCATTAGCCACGATATGTGCCACTTTCTTATTGAGTGCATACAATGTTGTAGTGGGATTGTTGTTACAAGACCATTTCTTCTTTATGTCACTATGCTTAGGTGGAAGCCTTCTTCCTTATTTCCTCAGCTATTCTTTCTTTGTAGCACGTAGTGGAGACCCTTTGACTCCTGTAAAGCTAGGAGCTTATTACATCGCATACCCGAAGGAATCTTTGAGCTTCTTACTCGCCTATAATTATCCCTAGTTGCATACCTTCATGCCCTTGTGCTCGTAGGGTTGCTTCTAAACTGAAATTTTGAATGTCTCTCCAGTGGCACTCTCTTTTATTTCTGGAACACTTATACAGTACCTTTAACTACCCTAACTTTTGTCTGAAATCTTTTCAACAATTGCGATCTCGTATCTACGAGACTGGATTCCCTATGTTGGGTTCACTATGTTTATCTTGCACGATCTATTGATTTATTTGTATCCTCTTGTCTAGTCATAACTAGACTCTTCCTGAATCCACTACAGACTACTCGTTGGTCCATTCTCATATCTATATTCTGCGTAACCCTTTTTGGGTTATGTCTTTTGTCTTAACTTACCTCTCGTACTGGCTCCTTATGTATCGAGTGTTCATTCCCACTTATTTATCAGTATCATCTGGTGCGGAACCCTTACTGCCCCTCCTCGGTGTCATTCTTGCATAATTTTCTAGAGTCGTATCATATCTGTAGGATCTGAATAAATGCAATCTCATTCCTTTCACCTTTTTACTACATTCTTTATTTACTATTCTATAGTTACCTCTTCATCTTTGTAATCTTTTCGCATATTTACTGACATCTTAACCACCTTGCAGTAACCCTTCTGTACCAAGGATAACTAAAATTCTTACACATGAGGGTGACACCTAATGTAACTGACACACTTAGTCCCTTAAGCTTAACTTTGCTCACAGTGCTCGTTTTAGGGAAGCGTCTTCCTGAATGACCTTTAAAGGTTATTCTTCTGTTGTCCATTCTTTTATCGCCAGAACGTGATCTCTAAAATTCTCACGATGTTGGCTATTGTCAAATCATTCGGTCCCTAATTCATATTCATTTTATCTTGTTCACCAGCTCATACTAATTTCTATTACTCCGGGGTCTAGCATTTCCTTTCGGCAATCACGTTGGAGTCACCAACTTATTTCTCAAAAGAAGGATATTACTTTATGGATTATACTCTTCTATTGTTTCAAGGCATGTCTTCACTTGTCTTTTCCTTCACTTGACTATAGACTTTGTCATCGTGTCATATTTTGATTTAACGTTATCACCCATATATCATATCTTACTCATGATACTTCATTTACTCCCTTCTTATTCTCTGGATAATATTTTTGTCTATCACTTTATTCTGAAAACTTCAACAAAATGTTCTTTCACTTTTAGCTCCCCTTGCTTCATCTTACTGGCTCTTCGGAATGCCTAACATTCTCCTTTTTGTTTTACTCGGGGCTGGAGTCATACTAAGGTAAATATTTATCCCTTATAGGATTCCACTGCCTATCTTCTGAAATTTCTGAAATTTCTGAAAATTCTAGTATTCATATCTGACTGTATTATTCTATAGTTCACCATCTGGGTGTCTCACAAAGAGATCTATTACCATATTTGCACTATCTTCGGAAATGTTAGCTAATGATAACAATTCATCCACTATTTTTGGGTTACTCTAACCCCAGCTGGATTCTGATATCCTATCCTTCTCTTAAATTATATCTGTTGGCCCCCAGAGGGCATAATTATGATGAGTGTGGCCAATTGTATAGAACTCTATTACTGTTAAAAGTAACTCATAATGCTTGTATTTCTCTGTCTGAATTGCAAATATTGATAATCTCCATTAACTAGGTACCTCGTGCCCTTCTTCATCTTGCTTCTTTTACTTGTTGAAACTTGTATCTACCTTCTGATTCTCTTATTTCTTTTTACGATATAGGTGGATAGATATTCTTGCCTTAGGTCTCCTTATCAAGAAGCTTACACATATTAGTACACACATGATCTGCTGAAGATCTCACATTTACTCATCATAAGCATGATGCAAAATCGAGTTCCTCTAACTCAACTCTTCCACAGCTACATTCAATCTCTTAAAAATTATCTTTCTAGATGTAGGTATCGTTGTATTACGATAAAATAAAATTTAGGAGTTTGAATTCCTACAACTAATCTCTACCACACGATCTAGAGTAAGAAGAAAGAATGACAGTCCTAAATGCTCTGTAGCCTCCTGCTTATAAGTATGGTGCACAACACACCCATAAAAAAGACTCTACTAGACACGGCTTGTAGACTCCCTAGGACAGAACTACTCTGATACCAAGTTTGTCATGCCCCAAACCTGAAGAGGCGTGGCCGGCACCCGGTGCCATACTCGGCCTGAGCGTACCACTCTGTAACTGTGACCTCTGGAGGGGTAACCCTAAACTTAAGTCGATGATGCCATATTCTGAATCGGCTGAAAATAACGTCTCTCTTGTCTATGGGGTAAACATACCTAAAAGGTGATATATATAACTATGCAGGCCGGCGAAGCCACCATGAACATCTAATGATATACAAAATATACAGGACTCGTCTACAAGCCTCTACTGATGGATGTATTGTGATCGGAACAGGGCCCCGACCTACCCATAACATATATACATACATACAGAAGATGTACACAAAACCCTAGACCTGGCAACTCCGAAGGACGTAGAGCTTACCGATCATGCTGAACTCGAGAAATACCTACTGAGGAGGTCTACCTGTCTGTCTATTTGAACCAGCACGCATGAAATGTAGCGTCCCCAGAAAAGTGACATAAGTACGAAATAATGTACCATGTATGTAACGCAATAACATAACCGAAAGCTGAAACTGAACTGATAATATAATAACTGAAAGTAACTGGGAGTCAAAGATGATCTGGAGATGTACTTACCTATTGATACTGACTCAACTCCTTAAATATAGTAAGTAAAATAAATGTTCGACCCTATAAGACTTGGTATGTGTAACTGCTCAGCCGTAGTAGGCTCGATCGTAGGCGCTCGACCATACTAGGCTATGTATCTCGGCCATCCTGGGCTCGCTCATAGGTGCTCGGCCACAGTAGGCTCGGTATATAACTTACCATCTGATCAGAGGTTGCCCAATAGGGGCCTGCCCACCGATTATAGCTCGATGGTGGTGAAAATAATGTAATACTGTGTGTGTGTGTGTGTGTGTGTGTGTGTGTGTGTGTGTGTGTGTATATATATATATATATATATATATATATATATATATATATATATATATATATATATATATATATATATATATACACACCCTCTGCTCTATTGACTGGAAGAAGACAATACTCAATTGAATATAAATTCCCAATAAGGGAGAATACTATAACTTCTGAGACTAGGATAATGTGAATAAATTCATGAATACGAACTTCTCTTTATGTCTCGTTATCAAACATATGTAGTTACGGGATCATACTAAAATGAAGGAAATGTGTAGCCTTAACATACCTTAAATCCATTGAGTCCTTAATACCTTCCAAGAAATTCTTCAAACAACTCAACTCAATCTACCACAGCATAAGGAGATTCAAAATCAGTGCTGAGTAAAGGCTAAGTCCGCAACTTAAACTAGTAGCTCGCTTACATAAATTTGGGCAGCATCTCCCCTGTAACTAGGCCCTCCGCCAATACCATATACCAAAAACAAAAAGAACACAACAATAACAACATGTAAGCATCATTTTCCAATCTTATCTCCATCACAATATACCACAAAACAGCCCACACACCCTAATCACTTCATACATAAAACGACGAACAAAGTAGTGTCAAACAACCTAAAAATGTAATGACGAACGACCAGCCCACCATTCAGTCATTATGTGGTGTTTATCCACACCGTATCTCCTCCAAAACTCCATAAAACATCAGTACAAGAGGACAACACGGGTGGACTACAAAACAGTCCACTAAAAGTGAAATAAATGGAACTCACGGCTTCCGATCACCGTCCTGTGAGTTCTAACTATTAGGAAACGAATTTATCAACCTTCCTTGATATTTAAAAATACAGAAAGTAAGAATTTTCTTAACTATTAAATACCTTCCAAAACTCAAATTACAAAGAAAAAGAGAGGCGATATAGCGATACTTACGTCGTAGGGATCGTTTTAATGTTATCGCTACTTGATTTCGTGCCCGGGATGATAATCTTGTTTGAAGCACTTGTAGAGAGATTAAGGGTAAGGTTAGGGGTGTTATTTGTACGTGCTCTCTGGAAAAAATGGATAAAGATACGAGTTAAGGGATGTAAATATCCCATATTTTAAAAAGTCAAAAAAGTGCTACTTGGCACCCTATGATTGGCTCTTCTTCAGATACTTATATCTTTTTATCTGGATATCATATGAACAAACAGTTAAGAGCGTTGAAAACTACATTCCAAGAACTTAACTTTGATATATAATATGTCCCAAAAAGACCCCATATAGCACATAAAATATATTGCTCAAAAACCTCAATTACAAGGCTAATCCTTAGTCGGTTTTTCCGCAACTTAAATCCGATTTTTCCCAAATTTTATATTTTATATAAAAACATCATATATAGTCATATCATGACTTTAAACTCATTTAAATCGTTATTAAAAAGTCTGATATTCATCTTAACTTACTTAAGACTTCGATAATCCTTTCTTATCCTTGTAGAAGGATTTCGTCCTTTTTGAGCTCACATTAAATAATCATATGATGATAGTGACGTCTGAAGTACGAGATGTAACATTGTTCTTAATGCCTCTTCCCAAAAGTGATTTTATAGGGAATGTTCTAATATCATTGTTCTAGCCATATCTTGCAGAGTTCGATTTTTCCTTTCAACTACTCTATTATATTGAGGTGATCTTGGAGCTGAAAAGTTGTGGGTATATCCTTGATCATCGTAGAAATCTTCAAATGATCTTCTTTCAAATTCTCATCCATGGTCACTTTGGATGGTTGTAATGAGATACATTTTTTCTATTTCAACTCTTTTACAGAAAATCTCAAAAAAATTCAAAGCTTCATCTTTTCCCTGGAAGTATTGTTTTACCTGAATCATCTTCAATGGCTTTGACTTCATACCCTAAATCACATAGCTGACTTATACTCAGGAGATTATAGTTGAGTCCATTTACAAGGTATACTTCAGTAATATCGCAATTGGTATTGAATGGAACTGTGCCGGTGCCAACTATCTTTCCTCTTGAATCATCACGAAATTTGATGCTTCCTCCATTTATCTTTGTAACTTCTTTGAACAGGTTTTTGTCACATGTCATGTGACTGGAACCCGCACGGTCTAAGTACCATTTTCCTTTGCGGCTCTTTCTGTGGTGTTCCTGCAAAATTGAATTATCACCTTCTTTTAGGTACCCAAGCTTGCTTGGGTCCTTGTTGGATAGTTCTACTGGAATCAGGTTTGTCTTTGGGTTTCCAAATCCATCCTGAAATATTAGACTTTTGAAATCTACAAAAGGAATATTTATGTCCAACTTTATTACAGTAATGACACACATTGATTAATCCAGTTTTTGATCTATCACCAGTGTTAGTACTTAAGGAATTAGTTCTTTTCTAGTTTACTTGTAAGTTGCCTAGTTAGACTTGACGGAACTATGACTAGTAGATTTATGCATGCTATTCAGTTGAATTTGCAATTCCTGAACCTTATCTTGACCCGCCGGCGGCGAGGATGCGGCGGAGCCTCGCCCCGAGGAATTTGTTCCGGCAGGGTGCTCAATTGTCATCGATTTTAAGGTTGAAAAACCTTCTTCGGTACCGGGCCGATGTGAGCCGATCTCAAGGTACCAGTGTACAATCACCGAGACAATTCTTGACAAAGTAAAACAGGAATGCAACTGGGCTACAAGCACATGGTAGTCCCATCGCCTGAGAAATCAATTACTACCCATGTGGAAGGGTTCTTAAGAATTTATACTTATCCTTTCACGTTGGGTCCATTAGACCCTGTCATCGTCGCCTTTTCAAAAGCTATGACGTGACTCTTGGCCAGATCCACCCTTCTTTTTGGAGAATAGTGATTCTCCTCCAATTCTTCTCAAGCAAAATCGAGGGGTGTCTTTTCACCCTCAATCACCTTATGCGCTTTTATAGTCTCCGACTCTATCGAGGAGGGTTAATCAAGCTTGCTCGTCGAGCCACCAAAGCACCGTTCTCGAGTATAGATGAGACTCGTGATCGAGGTTGGATGGGCCGATTTGTTTGTTCAAAACCTCGGACCTGATCCCTGCCGATGACATGCCGTTTCATGAGAAATGGAATATGAACCATGAGTACTTATTTCCCTTCGAGCGATTTAATTTGTGACTGCCTTTCATTTTCTTAATCCACTTTTTCTTTCTTGTTACAGATGTGGATCGGATACCGGAACCTATTCCGAAACTTAAACAATGGGTTGAAGGTTTGGTGCTGCAGAGACCGTACTCCGAGCGCGCTTGGGTGGAACTAGCAAAGGGTTGACGGGAGGCCCACAGTCATGGTAAGTCTCTTTCTTAGTTTGTTTGTTGTTTGATCTTCTTCACTTGCTTACCCCCTTTTTCCTTTTGTAGGACTTGGGAAGGACGTTTCTATAAGGCCCCCATCTGGTGATGAAGAGGTCACTGCCCCGAAGCAGGTTAAATAGAAGAAGAGAAAAGATGCACCCAGTTCCCCGGTCTCGGAAAAGAAAAACCCGGCGAAGAAATCTCGCAAGCCCAAGGGGGCTCCGGTATCATGCCTCTGGACTCGATTTGCCGATTAAGGGATGAGCCCGAATAAGGAGAAGAGGAATTAGCCTGTGTACGGGCTAATGTTGTGATACAACAATCCTCCGAATTGGCGGAGGTAGATAAGGGAACCCTAGCCATAATTCCTGAACAAGGAAAAGCCGAGACTATCCCGTCTAGATCTGAGATGGTTGAAGGGGAGACCGAGGGCAAGACTTCTCGGGCACTAGAAGATATCTCGAGGGATGAGCTTGGGATAATTGACATTAGTGGATCCCCTCAGATTTCGAATGCTATGATCCGTGAGGCCAACATGTTGGAAGGTCGATCTTACGAGGGTATTCAGGAGTTGAATGATATCCACAAATTTCTGGATAGGCTCGAGTCATCTACCTCAGAGGAGATTATCGGGTTGGGTGTATTACCGGTACCGAAGAAAGCATCATGGTCGGGCTTTTTCGGGTCTTCATTGGTCCCAAAACTGGTGGACTGATTCCCGGCCCCAAGCGTTAATCCCGATCATAAGCGGAAGATAGTGCTCTCCGTCCCGGAGGATGCCCGAATTTTCTCTACCCCTGTGGGGATTGCTAGTTACATTCGGTCCTTGGTGATCGAAGAGGATCAAACCATGATGAATGCGGTAGGACCCGCTTGCCTTTTCAACGAGGCCCAACATGCTCTGAATCGGGTAACTTTGATGGTATCTATGCTGTTTCTTTTATACTTAGAATTATATATAATTCTAACATCTTTTTCCATGTTTGAAGGCTTCAGTGTTGCATCACAAGGCTTTCCTCCAAATCCGGGAGGAGCACGAGGCGGAAGTTCAGAACCTTACTGAAAAGAATGACTCCTACAGACTTGGAAATGGCTCGGAACGAGCACGAGAAGATGGCTGAGTAGGTATTCTGAATTCTTCACGATAGTGAAGATGAATTGGAAATAACCACTAATGATTCGATTCTGCAAGTTTGACAGAGGCTCGAACAGATCGGATGGCTCAATTCGCAGGTAGATGAGCTATTGGCCGAGGCTGAAAAATTCAAAAAGAATATGGACATCCTCGCCTCTAAAAAGGAGACTGTTCAAGTGCAAATGGAGTTAGCTGAGGCCCAGCTTTGGGCTGCAAAAGAAAATGCCTCGGTGCAGATCGAGAAGATTAAGGAGCTTCTGCATCGGTTGGACTTGGCCACTTCTGATAAGGTAAGCTTAGCCGATGAACTCGAAGTGGCTAGATCTGAGGTGGCCGTAGCCAAATCTGAAGTGGCCGTAGCCAGATCTGAGGTGGCCGAGGCTAATAAAAGAGCTGATGCTAAAGTGGCCCAGTTCAGGATCGATGTTGAGGTCAACCAGGCGAAGGCCAAGAACATGGTCGAACATGCTAAATGGCAGGCTCAGAGGGAAACTCTCGAAGGGGTCAGTGCTCAGGGATTTGATGTTGCGGCCGAAATTGAAAATGTTAAGGCGGAGGAAGCCAGGGCCCGAAGTTTGGCCTTCCCTGAGGAAGAATCCAATAGCTCGAATGAATCTAAAGACGGAGAAAATCTCGAGGACGCAACCTCCGATGAATACCAAGCCACTTAGGACATTAAGTTTCTTGTTTTTCTATTGTATTTTTTCTGGGGCCGATTCGGCCTTTTGTAAAAAGCTTTTGAGTATAAATTTGTGTTCGAGGGTTTGAAAAAACCTTTTCCTTTATTTCCTTTCTGCCTTATAAAATTATGAAGTTGTATTCTAAGGTCCGAGGTTTAGACAATTTGATTGAAACCGAACTAGTATAGCCCTTAGGCTTTATGATCGAGTGAGTGCTTGCTCGAACTCCAAGTAAGGTAACCCTTAGGTTTTTTATTTGAGTGAGGATGGTCTCTCGAAACCAAATCAAAAAACAACCCTTAGGATTTTGTAAAAAGATTGTTTATGGCTTTCTCCCCTTTTCGGCTTAAAAAAGTTTTTTATCATTTGTATTTGCAAAACTTGTAATGCCTTAGCATGAAATAAGGAATTGTTCGAGAGTTCGAACAATTTTGTACTCATTAGAGTTTTTTAAGCTTGATATTATCAAAGCCTTTTATGATTTTTCCGGGGGAAGCATTTTTAACCGGTTTATGAAAGGATTTGAAGGCCTATTTTGTTACGGAATTCGAACGCCTCCGACCCGTGTTAATTCGGTCATAGCCTCTTTCATTCGGGATTTGCCCCTTGGGATTATTTTCCCATTTTACTTAGAGCTTGCCTGAAGTGTCATTCCCCGAGTGTGGTGGTCATGGCCTATAAAAATCGAGAGTTGCCCAAAAGGTCTTATGATCTCGGAGTTTTAATGATTCGATCTCGTTTATTTTTTGGATGGCAGTCCCCGAGCGTGGGGGTAATCATCCGAACTCTGGTCATGGTCAGCCCTTAAGCATGTGTACATAATAGATCGAGAGTATGATATTGTAAAGTAGAAAATATTTTCTAAGGCACGAGATATCGGTAAAGAAAAATACTTCTCTTTATAAATGATTATACATGCATACATGTTCTGTGCCAGGGCTCGAGCAAACTACGCGGGCATGGTTCGTTTGACCGTTTGGCCCTTACAAATTTTTCCTATCGAGACCCTGCTGCCATGAAGTAACTTCCTCCCATCAAAGTTGATATTCGAGGGAAATGCCCCCAGTATTCGAGGTTGATTGTAAAGAGGCCTTAGATACTGTTGAATTGTTTTAAGTTAGCACGATCAATGGTTGCCTCATTAAAAACCTCGTCGGAAAACCTATTTGAGATAAAACTGGTCGATGGAAAAAAGAGTGCAACGCGTGCTTTCAGACCTAAAGGCTTCATGTGGAAGAATTCATCGTTGTTTCTGGCTGAACACCTGCAAGGGTTAATTTAA
This sequence comes from Nicotiana tomentosiformis, assembly GCF_000390325.3. Lineage (NCBI taxonomy): Eukaryota > Viridiplantae > Streptophyta > Magnoliopsida > Solanales > Solanaceae > Nicotiana > Nicotiana tomentosiformis. The sequence continues at coordinate 56,252,791 of NC_090813.1, read as the reverse complement.
AATAAAAATAAAAATGAGAGGGGTCGTACCTTAGCAGTAGTATAATTTTAGGTGCGATAAATTCCAATTGCTCTGTAGTTGTTTGTCGTTTATCGTGTCGACCTTGTAGGATCCTTTTCCGATGATTTTGAGAACCTGGTACGATCCTTCCTAGTTCGGACCCAGTTTCTGTTCATTCGGGTTTCGGGTGTTGAGGGTGACTTTTCTTAGCACCAAGTCCCCGATATTAAAATGTCGAAGATTGGCTCTTCGATTGTAGTACCTTTCGATCTACTATTTTTGGGTGGCCAACCGGACGAGGGTGGCTTCGCGTCTTTCGTCCAAAAATTCTAGTCTCGTATTCATGGTCTCGTTATTCGACTCCTCTGTTGCATATCGAAACCTGATGCTAGGTTCTCCGACCTCGACCGGGATCAGAGCTTCAGCGCCATAAACTAATGAGAATGGTGTTGCTCCGGTACTGGATTTCGATGTTGTGCGGTATGCCCATAGAACCTCGGGTAGTATTTCTCTCCATTTTCCTTTAGCATCGGTCAATATATTCTTAAGATTTTGGATGATAGTTTTGTTGGTCGATTCGGCTTGTCCGTTCCCGCTGGGATGATAAGGTGTTGATAGGATCCTTTTGATCTTATGATCCTCGAGAAATTTAGTTACTTTGCTGCAGATGAATTGTTTTTCATTATCACATACAATCTCAGAGGGTATCCCGAATCGACATATAATATGGTCCCAAATGATGTCTATGGCTTCTTTTTTTATGACTTTTCCGAAAGCCTGTGCTTCAACCCATTTAGAGAAATAATTAGTCATAAACAAAATAAACTAAACCTTACCTGGCGCCGATGGGAGAGGGCCAACGATGTCCATTCCCCATTTCATGAAGGTCCATAGGGACAGGACCAAGTGGAGTAGTTCCCCGGGTTGATGAATCATGGGCACATGCCTTTGGCATTTGTTGCATTTTTGAATGAATTCCCTTGCATCCTTGCCCATATCGGTCCAATAGTACCCTGCTCTGATTACTTTGTGGACCAGCGAATCGGAATCAGAATTATTTCCACAAGTGCCCTCGTGAATTTCCCGTAGGATGTAGTCGGTATCTCCCCGTCCCAAACATATTGACAATGGTCCATTGAACGTCCTTCTAAATAACGTTCCGTCTTCGGACAAAATGAACCGTGCTGCCTTTGTACGCAGAGATCTTGACTCCTTTGGATCTGATAGAAGTTTCTCGTTCTTTAAGTATTTTATGTATTTATTTCTCCAATCCAGGTTAAACTTGTAGAGTTTATCTCGGTGACCTTCTTCAATTACCGATCTCATGAGCTGTACGATAGTCCCTGAGCTGAGTCCGTCGTCTTCGACCGATGAACCTAAGTCTGCAAGAGTGTTGGCATCGATGTTCTCTTCTCGAGGTACGTGTTGCAAGGTCCATTCCTTAAATTGATGTAGAGTCACCTGTAGTTTATCCAAGTACCTCTGCATTCGGTCTTCTCGGACTTCAAAAATCCCGTTAACTTGGTTTACCACGAGGAGGGAATCACACTTAGCCTCTATGACCTCCGCTCCCAAGCTTCTAGCTAGTTTGAGACCTGCAATCATGGCCTCATACTCGGCCTTATTGTTAGTCAATTTTGTAATTCTGATAGACTATCTAACTACATTACCTATGGGTGATTTTAGTACGATGCCTAGTCCGGACCCCTTTGCGTTCAAAGCACCACCCATAAAGAGGTTCTAGACTCCCGAAGATGTACCCGATTTTATCAGTAGTTCTTTTTCAATCTCAGGTACGAAGGCCGACGTAAAGTCAACCACGAAGTCCGCCAAGATTTGAGACTCGATGGCGGTTCGGGGTCGATACTCAATATCATACCCACTGATTTCTATGGCCAATTGACCTAAAAGCTCAGGTTTGTGCAAAATATTTTGGAGAGGACAAGTTGTTACAACACATATTGGATCACATTGGAAATATGGTTTTAGTTTCCTAAAAGCGCTTAGTAAAGCAAGCGCTAATTTTTCTAAGTGTGGATATCTAGTTTCGGCCTCACCTAAGGTCCGACTAACGTAATAGACAGGGAATTGTTTACCTTGTTCTTCTCGGACCAGGACTCCACTTACCGCTATCTCCGAGACTGCCAAGTACATGTAAAGTTGTTCGTCCACTTTCGGGGTGTGAAGCAAGGACGGGCTCGATAAATCCCCCGATTGGATACTATGAAACCAAGAAACTTGCCCGAGCCAACCCGAAATGCACATTTTTTGGGGTTGAGCTTCATATTGTACTCCCTCGGCTTATCGAAAGTCTCCTATAAATGCTTTAAATGGTCCTCTGCTCGCAGGGACTTGACTAACATGTCATCAATATAAACTTCCATTTATTTCTCTATTTGTTCTTCGAACATTCGGTTTACTAGGCGTTGATAAGTTGCACAAGCATTTTTTAGACCGAATGACATTCAATTATAATAGTAGGTACCGTACTTAGTGATAAACGAGGTCTTTTCCTGATCCTCTAGGTTCATCTGTATCTGGTTTTACCCGAAGTAGGCATCGAGAAAACTGAGAGTCTCATGGCCGTCTGTGGCATCGATCATACAATCGATATTAGGCAAAAGAAAAGAATCCTTGGGGCATGCTTTATTCAGGTCTTTATAATATACACACATTCTAAGTTTGTTTCCCTTCTTAGGGACTACCACCACGTTTTCTAACCATTCGGGGTACTTTCTTTACTTCCTGAATGGATCCTATTTTGAGAAGTTTGGTTACCTCATCCTTGATGAAGGCATGTTTGACCTCGGACTGGGGCCTTCTTTTTTGCTTCACCGGATGGAATTTTGGATCCAAGCTTAGTCTATGAGTGGTGATTTCCGGTGGGATACTTGTCATGTCAAGATGGGACCAAGTGAAACAATCCATGTTAGCTATAAGAAATTGAATAAGCTTTTTCCTGAGCTCGAGGTTTAACCTCGTGCCTAGGTATACCTTTCATTCAGGCAGATGTTCGATTAGTGTGATTTGCTCCATTTTTTCGACCATTGATTTGATAGCGTCAGAATCATCGGGGACCACAAAGGATCTAGGGATCCCATAATCATCATCTTCGTCAGTCACCTGCTTCTCTAGTTGGGTCGAGGCTGGCGTTTGTGATTGCTATTTGGTATCATGTTTTTCCTTTGAATTTGACCCCTTTGTCGATGAGAGTGATGATATCGGAATCACTTCGTCGATGGCAAACATTTCCTTTTTGGTTGGTTGTTCCCCGTAGATTATTTTGATTCCCTCTAGTGTTGGGAATTTTAGAACCTAGTGAAGGGTCGAGGGTACTGCTATCATGTTGTGGATCCACGGTCTCCTGAACAGGGCATTATACCTCATGTCGCCCTCGATCACGTGGAACTTCATTTCTTTGATGGTTCCAGCTACGTTTACTGGCAGAGTTATCTCGCCCTTAGTAGTTTCACATGCCATGTTGAATCTGTTTAGCACTAGGGCTGTGGGCACGACCTTGTCTTGTAGACCGAGTTGCTCTACGACCCTCAATCGAATGATATTGGCTGAACTACCTGGATCAATTAACACACGCTTAACTTGAGTTTTATTCATAAGTACATATATTACCAGTGCACCGTTATAGGGCTGCATGATTCCTTCTGCGTTTTCGTCATTGAAGGACAAGGTTCCTTTTGGTATGTAATCCTGAGCTCGAGATTGCTTCTCTCTTGCATTCGACACCTTAGTGTCTTTAAACACTAGCCCTTGGGGGACATCGATCCCTCTGATGATCATGTGGATAATGTGTTGCAGCTCTTCTTGTTCGTTTTCTCTATTGAACTCTCTGTTTGAAGTGATTCTTTGCCCGATCACATAAAAACCTCGAAGGTGCCCTTCATTGAATAACCGGGCTAATTCTTCTCTCAACTGCCTGCAATATTCCGTTCTGTGTACATGGGTGCCATGATACTTGCACATTCGTTTGGGATTTCTCTGGGCTGGATCGTTCTGCAGAGGTCGAGGCCATTTAGTATCTTTGATGCGTCCGATAGCAGATACGATGGCAGATGCATCGATGTTGAAGTTATACTCTGACAATTGCGGTGCTTCCTTAGGTCCAATATGCCTGTCGAAACCATTCTTGCTTATCAGCCCTCGAGACCCTTAGCCTCGATCGCTTCTCCTTTCACCTCGTACGGGGTTGTGTCCTGGTCCGCTGACCTTACGATCTCTATTATACGACTGGTATCGGTCCCTGTTCAACCTCGATTCTAGGTCGATGTCCCTTTTGGTAACGGATCCAGAAGGGGCCCCAACCGGTCATCTTCGACTCTAATATTCGATTGATATCGATTATGTGCATCGGCCCAGGTAACAGCTGGGTACTCAATCAAGTTCTGCTTCAACTCTTGTGAAGCCACCGGGCTTCGTTTGTTTAGTCCTTGGGTGAAAGCTTGAACGGACCAATTGTCCATGACTGATAGCAGATCCATTCGTTCCATTTGGAAACGAGATACAAACTCTCTTAGCATCTCGTTCTCTTTTTGCCTTACCTTGAAAAGGTCTAACTTCCTGGTCTCGGCCTTTATGGCTCTGGCGTGTGCTTTTACAAAAGAATATGCAAGCATGGCAAAAGAATCGATAGAGTTAGGTGGTAAATTATGATACCATATCATTACTCCCTTCCCCGAATTTCTTTAATAATACGGATTCAATCTCATCATCCTCTAGGTCGTTCCATTTAATGGCACGCGTGTAACAGGTGACATGTTCGTTGGGGTCGGTCATTCCATTATATTTAGGAATCTCGGGCATGCGGAACTTCTTGGGGATCGGTTTGGGAGCTGCCTTTGGGGGGAAAGGCTTTTGTACGAACTTTTTTGGAATCCAAACCCTTCAATATTGGTGGTGCCCCCGGGGATCTTATCAACCCTAGAGTTATAAGTTTCTATTTTCTTGTCGTTTGCTTCAATCCTCTTTCCTCCTAACTCTATCTGTTGTGTCAGTTCCTCGAGCATCTTTATAATTTCGGGGTTAGTCCTCGATTCTTTGTTCAATTGACCTTACTATAGCTAGCCATGTTCTGTGAGTGACTTCTTAGGGTGGATCGGGCCCAGGCCTGCTTAGTGCCTAGGTTTGGCTCTGTAACTGAGCTATCGCTACCTATTGAGCTTGCAACATTTCAAAAATCATACACAAGTTGATCCCATCCTCTCCAATATTTTGCATATTTCGAACTGCAAATCGAGTTCCATCATGAATGTTGTTTTCAGGACCGGAATGTTGGTTCGCTTCGATGGCCACATACGAATTAACGTCAATTGGGTCCACAGCCCGAGTCCCAATAGGGTCAACGTGTGGCCTTTCATCCCCGGGCGTCAAGTTGTTATTCTCATCTTGATGGCCAGATTCGTTGTCGATAGGTAGGGCCAATAATTGAGAGTTCGTCATTTTCAGCCTGAAATCAAAGACACTTCCAAGAGCAAGTGTAAAATAGTGTGTTTTACAGAGATTTGTATCAAATAACCACTATTATCCTTAGCCCCAAGGTGGGCGCCAAACTGTTTACTCGAAAAACGGATATCAATTGAATTTCTACGTAGTTCTAAGGATACATGGTATAAATTGGTATAAATTGGGAAAAATAAGTAAATGAATATCGAAATTAGCTGTAAAAGAAAAGAATGAAAATCGAATAAATTAGTTAGCTCAAGCCTTCAAGTTTTATCTTCTCCAAATTGAATAGAGAGTGATTGGTAGAAGAACAATATGATTAAATATCAAAACAAGAAAAGGATAGTATTTGCTTTATGTTCTATAAATCTTAATGAATCTGACCTCCCTTCTACAAATGATAACAACCGTTAATATAGTGAAAAAAACCTATTTTGGATATAATTAAAAATACATAGTGGGAATCTCATGATAGATTAATTAATTAGTCTCTCCTTGATTTCCGCCGTGATTTTCGCCAAGATTCTCCCCCCAATTGCGGCTATAATGACTTTTTAATTTCTTGGCTCGATCTTGATCTTGGTCAATCTCAATCTTGATTGGTCTCTGGGTCTCGAGCTCGGTCTTGGCTGACCTCGATATTGATCGGTCACTGAGGCTCGAGCTCGACAACCTAACTTCGCATCATGGCTCGATATTACAATGATGAACCTCGAACCATCATGTTCCAATCCCGATTAGTCATACGAAGGGCAAACTCGATTTTGACCGTATACATAAATCTTTATATATTATCGTATATCCGATTTATTGATGTATTATTTCACTCCAATAAGTGGTTGGTTTACCCGGGGGAAAAACAAAAGTGTTAGAGTTAATAATAGACTAGTTTAAGCTTATTTCGAAAAGTAATTAGTGAGTCTCAAATATCATCCCCCAATTCCAAATATAAGTGTCCATATATAAATATGTGTGTGGTGTGTGTGCATGTACATGTTCTGTCCTGGAGGGCAGGCCACAGACAATGGTGGGGGCAGGATATTTGTGAAAGGGATTCAAAAATTTAAAAGGATAATTGTGCTCAATGGGAACTGAACCTGCAACCTTTTAGAAAATTTTGACTCCCTTAACCATTGATCTATATTTTTTACTTGTGTTAAGGGGATTCATCATATTATATACGGTAAATGGCCGTATAAGCCAGTGAACTATACGAATTAGGACAAATATACCTGTCGTTATTAGTTCGGCCCAGATTTGTCCAGACCGTCCAATACTTGCTCATTCATGCCCTTAGTCAGACGGAATCACTATTTTGTATTTCTTAAATAAATAATAACCAGACCTAATCAAATTCTACTGACCCGATCCGTTATGATCCGACCCAACCTTATTTCTAGATGACCCCACTAGTTATTCCTTATTTCCAGATCTAGATAATTCATTCTATATAATTTTCCCCCTGTTTCCAATTCTTTCTTTACGAAGAGCATCCTTTTCCCTTTTCAATTTGTTGATGACAGCAATAGCTCTTGGTGAAAATTCATTATCTTCCCATTCCCAATAACCACATCCAGTTTTCTACAATAAAACATTAACATCATAACAAAAATCGGTTATAAATCTGTCAAAATCATCAATACAAATCTGTCAAAACAAAGATTAACAAGGAAAAAGAGAAAACTTACATTAGGCTTATGACACTTGAAAAAGCGTCTCCCAGAATTCATTTCAGTCCGCGACGTGAGATGGAGTGTAGCAACTCCACATCCACAAATCCTTCTATGACTATTGAAGAACTGGAACATTCCGACATTTCAAAAGTAAATGAAAGAAGTAAGAGAGCAAAGTGAGTAGAAATCACACAAGATAGATAACCTACTTAAGAATAAACTCAATATAGCGAGCAGATTCAACCCTAATTGAGGATTTTAGAAAGGAGCCATCTTCATAAAGAGAGAATATGAAAAGGAAGGGTTGTAAATAAGGAATAACTAGTGGGGTCATCTAGAAATAAGGTTGGGTCGGGTCATAACGGATCTGGTCAGTAGAATTTAGTTGGATCCGGTTATTAATTATTTAAGAAAGATAAAATAGTAGTTCCGTCTAACTAAGGGTATGAATAAGTAAATATTGGACGGTTTGGGCAAATCTGGGCCGAACTAATAATTACGAGCATATTTGTCCTAATTCGCATAGTTCACTAGCATATATGGCTATTTGCCGTATTATATATATATACATAAAAAAGAAAATTAACCTTATATACATAGTACAGTTTTTCGACAAATGGGGTTCGGACTGATGGGAATAAACCCCTACAGAAATAATATTCACAGTAATAAAAGCAGAATAATAACGTAGCACCGACATACGATAATTAACAAGAATAAAAGAGTGACAACGGCACCAAGATTTTTACGTGGAAAACCCTTTTGAATAGGGGAAAAACTACGGCCCCGAGACGAGCAACTGATATCACTATAGCAAAAAAAAATTACACTTTGTAGATCCGAGTAAAATACTCCAAAGACCACTACAACACTCAAAAGAAATAACCCTCTTTTGATATTTCCACCTCACTACAATATCACTTACTCTTTATTTTTCTCACAGACTATTATTTGATACCTTGTTTGTGAAACCTCACTCTTTCTTTTTCTCTTTATTGGTGTATAGAAATGAGAGCTGAAGCTCTCCTTTTATAGGTGAAGCCTCACTCTCTAAAGCCTACTATATTTGACAATTTGCACACACTTTTCCTTCTTTTTCTTCAATGTTGACAATTCAACAAAGTTGGCTACCAAACCAAAGAAATTCAACAAAGTTGGCTAACAATCCAAAGAAATTCTCAGCCAAATATTTTTTCTAAGGCACATGTCTATTACTTTTGCTTTTGAATGAGATGGACCCATCACGGACGAACCCACTTCCACCCCTATATCTGCCCCTGACCATGGGGATTGCGGTTCCAATATGAGACTCGGCAAAATGTCTATACAACAATGCGGGTCTTCAAAATTGGGATATTGCTAAGAATTTTAATATGTTCAACTCAAAAGATAGATTTAGTACGTATAATTGGTTTTTTTTTCTTTGGTTAAGATTTCATTATCAAATACTTGATGCAAGGAAAGTTATTCGAGTTGAAATCAGAGAACAGTCTTAAAAGGAAATGTCACCATATTTCAATTAACATGCATCAAGGCTCTACCACTGCACCCTCATCACCTGGTTTGCGCACAAAAAAAGGCAAGGGAAAAAGAAACAAAAGAACATAAAAGACACATAAGAAAACAAGCCTTAAATTAGCTGGCACCAAACGATCTTAAACTGTTTTAACATGAGACATGCATCAAAATCTACCATGGAATAAACAATGAAGAAAAAACAAAATATATTATGACGAAAAAGTAGAAGGCATGATTCTCAAATGATCATGAATTAGAGAAAGTGGCCACTAAGTTACCAGTCTTGATTTTGTTTTATTCTATATTTGAAAACAAAGAGGCCATAAATCAAAGTACCTTCTAGACAGATGATAATGCAGCAAGTTTGATCTGACGTGGATATAATGCTAAATTCCTTAAACTACGCCATCTTGTCATCATCTCTTCTTCTTTCATCTTTTTTATTTTAATATTCCGCTTTTGCACTTCACACTCATACAGTCAGAATAAAGCACTTAACACACCTATAATTTGGAAATTTTTATCATTGGCTTCCTAGCTCACTAGCTACAATAACAAAATTATAGGGCAAAAACCTTATTGTAAGAAATTATTATTTCTTTATTTCTCATCTCAGCTATATTCAAAGTACTAATAGAACATTTTAGATTGGCCAGTGAGGCCGTATTTGAGTTGAATGTTAAGATCTCAAGTTTATTGAGATTTTGAGTTATAATTTCCTAAATAATGGTGTAAGTTTTATTGTACTACAATTTAGTTCTCTCCTTGTATTAGTGTGTGTATAAGGTTTATTATAATTATTGGGGGAGGAAGTTGTAATCTCTATGATAATAGGTGAACCATGCTTTCATCACTCTACTTATAAGAGAAATGAGCATTTGTTTGAGAATATCATGCTTATGTCAAAATTCCCAACTATTTAAGATATTGATCTGTAATGTACGTACTGAATGTTCTAGATTCTAGAATAACAAGTGGGCTAAATGCCCAAGACCTGACTACATGGGGCAAACACACAAAACTTGAAAAGGTAAGGGGTTAGGTAGTATTTTTCAATAAAATTTGAAAACAAAAAGAAAAAGAAAAAAGGAATTAGAAGGACATATATATTATTAACTATGCAGTATACCTTTTTCTATTTGTAGAAAAACGCCACTGAATTCACTGCTTTATACTAATTTTGATTAAATAATGAGTTAGTCACTTTCATGAATATGGTTTATACAATGAATTGTACTTTCTAATATTTGTTAAATAAAAAGGTGGCTGCGCTTCTTATAGTAAATTTGGGATATTGGAAAATGACATAACTATTGGAAATTGGAGAATCAAAGTTAAGGTTATGTAACTGACTGCACTTGTTCTTGTCTAACAAGATAGAACATGTCTATTTTAAAATACATTAGATTTTTGTCACTTTGCATTATAAAATTTAACATAATTATTTGGATATGCAGCTATAGGTCAGCCAAAAGCAAATTAGTATTGAATTATTACTCCTGATGCTATTTTATATCATCTATAACAACCTTTTTATGTTAATTCTGCAAATTATAATATCGTTAGAGCATGAAAAGATTCGACAGATTTTAGCATTGGCGCAAATTCGCATACCTCTAGTCTTGCAAATTCAATAGGGCTCGTTTGGATGGAAGAATTAGCCCTATGTATTTTAAATTCATAAGCTTAAGTTTTTGGATTTTCATACCTAAGAAAATTTAGATTTGAAACCCAAAACGGAATAACAAATACAAACTAGAATAGAGGTTCATCTCTGCCTCTAATTTTTATTTCATTTGAGATTACATTTAATGTCATTTTACAGTTTTATATTCTGAAATCTCCTCTTAAATCCGAATATCGCCATCCAAATGAACCCCAAGTTCTTACCTGTTTGGATGGAGGGATTTTGCCTTACATTCCACATTCACTTAGGAATGGCAATTGGGTAGGGCAGGGCATGGCAAGTTGTGACATGCTAAGCTTTTGATCCGCCCTGCCCTATTTAGCATTTTTCAAGTTTGCCATATTAAGTCATGCGCTGTCATGCCCTATTTATACTCTCCTTCATTTTTTTTTAACTTTTTTATTTTATTTTGCAAGATTCTATTCAAGTTTTTATAACTTTTCGACCTTTTTAATAAAGCTAAAACTCGTTACCTGCCATATCCAATCTAAAATTTTCTATGAAATTGTTTTGACCCGCCCTGCCCCATTTAAGAATTACCCTGCCCTACCCCATTAAGGCTTTGCCCTGCCCGACCCAACTTTTGCCCTGCCCCATTGCCATCCGTGCATTCACCATTCCACTGTACTTGTTTGGTTATGTGTATAAGTTTTAAATTTAAAATACAACAATATACCCAATATAATCCCACAAGTAGGGTCTAGGGAGGGTAGTGTGTACACAGACCTTATCCCTGCCTGGAGAGGTAGAGAGATTGTTTACGATAGACTCTCGGCTCAAGATAAGGTGAAAAAGAAGAAAGGAAGAAAAGGAAAAAAAGAAGCAGAAGAAAGATGGGGGAGAAAGAAAGACGAGGGAGACAAAAGACGATAAGGAAAAAGAGGAGAAAAAGTAACATCAGTTAGTTAAAGGAATAGTAGCATCAAATAGTAACAGTCAGGGAGCAACAATTTCCGATAGTAATTTTCAAAATTAATAGACGAAAGTTTTAGATTTAAAATATCAACTCAAATTAGAGTCCAAATAGTTGGTCTCTGAAAACGTTTCTACAAGGGGAGGAAAAGAGAGAAAGAGAGGAAAATTAACACTTCCATCTTTTGGATACCAAAAGGAAATGGTCGTACACTAGCCTCCGTTTTACTCTTCTCAATGTGACTTTATAATATCTGTTCTATTCCTTAACAAAAAGATATTCGTATCGAAAATCAAAGAAGGTTCCAATAATAACACGATACAAATAAATAGTACTAGCCTCCGTTTTACTCTTCTCAATGTGACTTTATAATATCTGTTCTATTCCTTAACAAAAAGATATTCGTTCGTCATCTGTCCTGTGAAAGGCTAAGAGATCTACTTTTAATAATTTTCTTCTTAATAACCGTTCAAAGCCAAAACAAGATGTCTTTGATATTTACAAGAGTTATAATAGTGTTTGAATCTTCTTAATATAAGAGGATCATATCAATCGTTTTCTATTATGTGACACACATAATCCTATACTTATTATTTATCATCATTGCCAAGTTATAAAACTGAAGCAAATCTTACAGTGATTATAAGGATCCAAGATTTTGATATCCCATCTTTGCAGCAATACAATCACTAGTTACATCTAAAATATTAAAAATCATCATTTCCCCGTGAAGAAAAAATCATGTGAACTAATTCTTTTCTTAAAAGAAAAAGAACAAGAAGATACATTTAATTTCAATATGCATGCTTCTTTATTTCCAAGCAACTAGCTAGAATATACATCCATCTCAATCCTTCGGATTGAAAGAGAATCATTTTTGCTTGTGCCTTTTTAAAATAAGAAAACTTTCTTCATCAATACATAAACGCATCATTTAAAAAAAAACACTAAATTCAAACTCACAATTTCAAGCTAAGATCCATATATAGTCTTTTTGGAAAAAAGCAGGTAACAGATCGAAAATTTTCATTATTTATTTCTTGTGAAGTCCTTGAGAAGCTGCAGCTGAGGCACAATCAGTGTTTTGAAACCCAATTCTTTCCCTTTCCAAGTCATACACAACTTCCACATTTTGTTGTTGGAAGCTTCCAAAAATCCCAGCTGGCCCCTCTTTAGAATCTTTCATGCTTTGGAACAACAAGCATTTCACCACCGTTGAGTTTCTTGGTGCACCCATGGCATAGAAGTTATTCCCATTGGGCAAAATAAGGCTCACATTGTTCAAGAAATGGAACGTAATTAAAGGGAAATCATCGGTAACTAGAGTATTAATGTTGTTATTAGGGCATGGGAGTCTATAACAAAGATCAAATCCTGTTTGTGCCTCGGCTTCCTTTGCTCGTGTGTAATTTATTGATGATTGAAAGGTGGTGAGAAGATTCGAGTAGAATGGCTCGGGTAGGTGTGTGTATGTGGTTCCAGAATCAATCAACATTCCTCCATTACCTAAAGAATCAAATTCTCTCAAGGCTAAGGGTACTTGTGTAGTGGCACCGCCATTCCCCACAGTTATGGCCTCTAGGCCAATGTAATAGAAGTTAGGGTACATAGAGCTTTTCAACATAGGAGTAAATTGAAAATTTTCTTTAGAAAAAATGGCTTGTTCACCCACAACTAGAGGGCTAGACATATTAGGATTATTTGCAAACTTGAAAGGCAAGAAGCAATGTGAAAAACCTTTTTGAAGAAACCCTAATTGAGAAGGTAAAGAAAGTGGTCCTTTCCCAAACCCTACAATCCCAATAGGCTCTCTATAAGTTGTTCCAACACATCCAAATACAAACTTTTGGACTTCTCTAATATTAGAATTAGGGTTTGAGTGTACTCTTAGGGTATCTTTAGTTAGGGTTCCAGTTACAACACCTTCACCATAAGTGTAAGCAAAAGAAGGACATGGCCTTGAGCAAGTGCCCTTAAGTAGGCTACTTAAAGAGCATCCGGCGACTGTGCATTGATCGAAAGGGTTATCAGAGCTATGGATATTAATACAATAGTGACTATCACAAAAATCCCTAGAGGAAGAAGATGAAAATGAAGGAGAGAAGCTTGACATTAGTTTGTGATTCTTATAGTCATCACAATCTATACAATCAAAGGATAAGTTTCCACAAGGTACCCAAGTAAGGTCACTCCCTGTATCCATATAAACCTGGATAATTTGTGGGGGTGTTCCCAAATTCAAAGTTATCAAATAACCATCTCTCACTTCTCTTAATGGCTCAATTACGCCGTCCAACGTTTCTGAGGTTTTTTTCACTAAGTTATACGAAGACTTAGGAATCGAAAGGCTATTTTTCGAACGACTTAAACTTAACACCAAGGAAGAAGAAGGATTTTTTTCCTTAGCATAGCATTGGTTAACATGAACCAATGCACTAGAAAGAAAAGAGAAGATTAAGAAGCAAGTTGAGAGGCAGAAAGGTGTTGTCATTTTTCTTAAAAATGATTTCTTCACATGAAATAAGGCAAAGGGAAGTTGGTATTTATAGCCAATTCTAGTGTTAATGGTGGAAATTAGGGTTTCTGAACTTCTACTTAGGTTTTTTTGCGCTAACAGATGTTGCATGGTGAAGAATGATTCTTTTTTGTTTTTTTGGTCTTTTTGTCTTTTTGGTTAATTTATATACTTACAGTAGTGAGGCCGTATTTGAGTTGAATGTTAAGATCTCAAGTTTATTGAGATTTTGAGTTATAATTTCCTAAATAATGGTGTAAGTTTTATTGTACTACAATTTAGTTCTCTCCTTGTATTAGTGTGTGTATAAGGTTTATTATAATTATTGGGGGAGGAAGTTGTAATCTCTATGATAATAGGTGAACCGTGCTTTCATCACTCTACTTATAAGAGAAATGAGCATTTGTTTGAGAATATCATGCTTATGTCAAAATTCCCAACTATTTAAGATATTGATCTGTAATGTACGTACTGAATGTTCTAGATTCTAGAATAACAAGTGGGCTAAATGCCCAAGACCTAACTACATGGGGCAAACACACAAAACTTGAAAAGGTAAGGGGTTAGATAGTATTTTTCAATAAAATTTGAAAACAAAAAGAAAAAGAAAAAAGGAATTAGAAGGACATATATATTATTAACTATGCAGTATACCTTTTTCTATTTGTAGAAAAACGCCACTGAATTCACTGCTTTATACTAATTTTGATTAAATAATGAGTTAGTCACTTTCATGAATATGGTTTATACAATGAATTGTACTTTCTAATATTTGTTAAATAAAAAGGTGGCTGCGCTTTTTATAGTAAATTTGGGATATTGGAAAATGACATGAACTATTGGAAATTGGAGAATCAAAGTTAAGGTTATGTAACTGACTGCACTTGTTCTTGTCTAACAAGATAGAACATGTCTATTTTAAAATACATTAGATTTTTGTCACTTTGCATTATAAAATTTAACATAATTATTTGGATATGCAGCTATAGGTCAGCCAAAAGCAAATTAGTATTGAATTATTACTCCTGATGCTATTTTATATCATCTATAACAACCTTTTTATGTTAATTCTGCAAATTATAATATCGTTAGAGCATGAAAAGATTCGACAGATTTTAGCATTGGCGCAAATTAGCATACCTCTAGTCTTGCAAATTCAATAGGGCTCGTTTGGATGGAAGAATTAGCCCTATGTATTTTAAATTCATAAGCTTAAGTTTTTGGATTTTCATACCTAAGAAAATTTAGATTTGAAACCCAAAACGGAATAACAAATACAAACTAGAATAGAGATTCATCTCCGCCTCTAATTTTTATTTCATTTGAGATTACATTTAATGTCATTTTACAGTTTTATATTCTGAAATCTCCTCTTAAATCCGAATTTCGCCATCCAAATGAACCCCAAGTTCTTACCTGTTTGGATGGAGGGATTTTGCCTTACATTCCACATTCACTTAGGAATGGCAATTGGGTAGGGCAGGGCATGGCAAGTTGTGACATGCTAAGCTTTTGATCCGCCCTGCCCTATTTAGCATTTTTCAAGTTTGCCATATTAAGTCCTGCGCTGTCATGCCCTATTTATACTCTCCTTCATTTTTTTTTAACTTTTTTATTTTATTTTGCAAGATTCTATTCAAGTTTTTATAACTTTTCGACCTTTTTAATAAAGCTAAAACCCGTTACCTGCCCTATCCAATCTAAAATTTTCTATGAAATTGTTTTGACCCGCCCTGCCCCATTTAAGAAGTACCCTGCCCTACCCCATTAAGGCTTTGCCCTGCCCGACCCAACTTTTGCCCTGCCCCATTGCCATCCGTGCACTCACCATTCCACTGTACTTGTTTGGTTATGTGTATAAGTTTTAAATTTAAAATACAATAATATATCCAGTATAATCCCACAAATGGGGTCTAGGGAGGGTAGTGTGTACACAGACCTTACCCCTGTCTGGAGAGGTAGAGAGACTGTTTTCGATAGACTCGCGGCTCAAGATAAGGTGGAAAAGAAGAAAAGAAGAAAAGGAAAAAAAGAAGCAGAAGAAAGATGGGGGAGAAAGAAAGACGGGGGAGACAAAAGACGATAAGGAAAAAGAGGAGAAAAAGTAGCATCAGTTAGTTAAAGGAAGAGTAGCATCAAATAGTAACAATCAAAGAGCAACAATTTCCGATAGTAATTTTCAAAATCAATAGACGAAAGTTTTAGATTTAAAATATCAACTCAAATTAGAGTCCAAATAGTTGGTCTCTGAAAACGTTTCTACAAGGGGAGGAAAAGAGAGAAAGAGAGGAAAATTAACACTTCCATCTTTTGGATACCAAAAGGAAATGGTCGTACACTTGTTTTGGGAAGAAAATTTGTGCCTGAAGAAGATACTTAACCAATCTTTACTTTAACATGCCAAACTAGAGGGAAATTTACAACTGTCTTTTCCTTTCCCTCTTTCTATCCCTTGCAATGAAAGTTTAAAAGTAATTGGAACATTCCAATATTCTAACACATTCTTCCTTACCAACAATAGCTACAGAAATAGGGATGTGGATGTTCTTATTTAGCTAAACATCCTAAACTGCAATCTATCCCCACCAGAATATATTTCATTTATCAAACAAAAACTGAGTCTCTGACCAATGCAACATTAAGGAAATACTCGCACGAGAATCTAAGTTCACATCTTTCACTTTTGAACACTTATATCTTTACAAGTAAATGAAAACCTGGTAGTTCAACAAATAGTTTCCACACTTGCAAGAAGTGATGCCAATCAAAGAATAAAAGCAAAAAATAGGAGTAGAATATGGAACTAAATAAGATGGCTCGTACACGAGTAAATCAAAGTTGAAGGAAACAACAAAATTATATGAACACGCTAACATGCAAGTGAAGTTACTGGCTCTGAGATGTTTATCGCATGGAAACAACTGTATCATTTGAACAGATCACATATACAGGGCTCATGTATTACTTACTTCCCGTGGTGTTTCTCATTGCATTGTTATACTTTCCTTCTCAAAACAGATATAGGACATGTGAACGTCTTGAACATGCTTTGCCAGTAGCCAATTACATGTGTTGGTTTCTGTTGATTCTACTAACCCTCTATTCTTCCGACGTCTTTAACCCTTCTCTCTTCCCCTTTCAGCTACCCTATAACCTATTTGTACAGTATAGAGGAGTTCGTGGGAAAAATGCATCAATGGGCACTGATCATGCTGACATCTTGTCACAGCCTTTTTGCAAGATTCTTTTTCAACCCCTTAATGATTTTGCCGAACCACATCAGGTTCATCACACCAAGAGCTGAGGGGAC
This sequence comes from Nicotiana tomentosiformis, assembly GCF_000390325.3. Lineage (NCBI taxonomy): Eukaryota > Viridiplantae > Streptophyta > Magnoliopsida > Solanales > Solanaceae > Nicotiana > Nicotiana tomentosiformis. The sequence goes on along the minus strand of NC_090813.1, from coordinate 56,235,718 downwards.
TCCAAAAACCAAAAGAATACCGAAAATGTGCATGTGAATGACCTGCAATCATTTATTCATATTTCAAAAAAGAAAATTTTTAGTAATTAAATTAGAAATCATTTGATACTAGCACATAATAAGAGAAGATAAATAGAATGCACTTCTTGGCAAAGAAAGGAAATGAAGCTAGATTCTGGAATTCCAGATACTGCCCTAAACTCCTTAAAGTATGCAAAAGGAAAGGAAAAAGGAGGGGAAAAGAAAAAGAATATTAAAAAAAGATCCTCGTATACTATTTCCAAACCCTCTCTTCTATTTCCGAACCTCATACACCATTGCAGAGATATTCATGTTGATCCATGTTTCAGAAATAATAGAGTGATAAAACCCCTTGATCAATTTCAGTAACAGTATTACTCACCAGCCAATAACTTTTTTGCAGTAAGCAGATACTTTTACCAGCAAAAGGTTTGTCTCATATACTGTGTAATCTATATACAAACTATAAGTGAAGAACATAGTTTGCACCGAGCCAAAATTTCAACAAGGGAGATGGACAATCTTAAAATTACAAGGTTAAGCTTAATGCTTACTCCTTCACGTGAATTTTCTATAGATCCATATAGTTCTCTTTACTAGTATATCAACTGTTTAAAGCGTATAATTATATCTTTACTTCCAATTTTCTCAGTTAATAAAAGATTAGATTGTCTGCTGCTATTTTTGGTTGATCTGCATTTGTAAATATGCATATATTTTATTTTCTATTAATGTTGAATAATAACAATTTTAAAACTTAGGTGCTATACAAACTTGCATTATGATGTATTTACAATTTATATTTTGTGCAACTACAGCGCCGCGATTTATTCGTTCAAAACTAAACAACAATTAAAATAGAAATGGAAAGCATGTATTCTGAAAGAAAAGGTAATGTAACAAATAATCATCATAAGTGAAGGATTGACAGCATTCTAAAAGTAATCACAATGATAGACTTTTTGATGATAAACTATATATAATGTTATCGGAGGGAAGATGCTTTACTTATAATAAAACCCATATCAATGAGTTGGTGGTTATATGGGAAATCCCTACAGAATCTTGCCTAGAGGATACTTTAAAGAATATAATGTGTTTTTGAACAATTTCTTCAAAATCCTTTACTGCAAATAACCGGCCATTTTAATTCAAACTAACGATAATTACGCCTCAATTCCAAGCTAACTGATGTCAGCCATATGGATCCTAACTATCCATTTCAATAATGACCTGTTTCATTCCAATATTAAATAGTTTGGGATGTTATAACACTACAAGTTCCGTACATAATCGACAGACATATAAATATGTAAAAGATTAAAAGAAAACCACCAAGAAATGGAGATAATGTATCTATCTTAGACACATTAGGTTCCTGTTAGAAATGTAGACTGGTTTACTCTTTATGCTCACTTGTATATATGGTTTCAGTACAACCCATGTACTTTTTTGTGTTTAATACATACAACATATTACCTTCCCAAAAAAAAATGGAGATAATGTAAGCATACCAATATGTCTACGTCTTCATCCCAGCTAATGGGAATAACCTATATGATCTTTTGCTTCCGTTATGTTTTACCTTTTCCAAGTATGCTTGGATTCCAAGAGATTGTAGGTCTTTTAAGACAACAGACAACTCCGTTCCATGTGATTTTAGTCTACCCTGTCCGCTTACAACGCCTTCAATCGTCATGGTTTCACTTCTACGGACGGCGCATTTGGAGGTCTACGTAAGACATGACCAACTATCTCAAGCAACCTCTCAATTTATTGTCTATGTAACCTTGTATTATTGCACATCCATCTTAATATTTGCATTTCTAGGACACTCATCTTAAGGATGTGTTGAATCATAGAGGATTCACTCTCATATAATATAGTTGGTCTTACAATTCAGGCCATAAAATATTTAAGATCAAAACTTTAATGGATTTTACCGTCAAATAAAGTTAACAACCAAAATACTTGGATTTTGATTGAGGGAATTTCCTTGGGCTTAAAGAGTGTTGGTAAAACATATTTCAAAATAGCCGAATTTCTCTGGAAGAAAAAGTTAAGACCTTGTTGATTGAGAGAGAGAGAGAGAGAGAGAGAGAGAGTTGTCAATAAACAAAGAGTCACCTGATCATAGTGCAAATAAACATGGTAAAACATGTAAATGAACAGCAAAATTCTTGCAACCTGCATTTAGTAATAGAATTCAGTTAGCAAATACTAAATAGGGATCAATGAAATGGTTAAATGTCTCAAAGACAATGGAATCATGGCATGTGTCAATTATAAGGAGCAACCATTCCAATTCACCACAAATCACCTCTATTCCTCACCGCCTCCCCACTCTTATCTAGAATAGAAAATTTTGGATGAGAGAGGGGTAGCAATGCACTGCAAAGTGTAACAGTCCCTTCTATATGTCATGCAGCTTATGTTAAATGGACTCTTCATTTGCTTTGACATACCCCTGTTAAACGGTTATGACATGATTCAGGGTACATGAGGCAGATTCTTCAGCATATAACAAAACCTGCTAAAAGTAGTGTACCCCAGATAATACCCGTTCCTACATCCACGTAACAAACCATGCTACAAATCCTTTTATGCAAAATGGCATTGTATATGCCACATGAAGAATTGAAGACCTCACTTACCAGCCATGCAAAAAATATCACCACGCCATTGATCAGATATGCACTAGATCTTTTCAGTCCAGCTGTATCAAGAAACCTGAAAGAAAGCCATAAAGAGACATAAGTTCATAGGGTGCTGCAACATGGATGCTGCTGAACTTCACCAACGTGTCTTCTTCTTAGCACCTACCATCTCATGTTGATCTCTGGTGTTGTCACCTCAGATATCAGTACCATGAATGTATAAAGCTGTCCTTCTCCAGTGTACATGGAGTATGCTACAGCAATTGCTGAAAGAGAATGATGGACAACCTGAAATCCAACAGTTAAAATTTGACATACTACACATAAATCTGCACATCGTATTTCCAGAGATTTAATGGCCACTCTTCCAATTATACTAACGAAACACAAGACATGACCGTTTTTCAGTTCCAATCAAAACGGAGAAGTCCAGGGAAAACTAGTTGCCATAAGCTGCATTATATATACGAACTACATTGAATTGGTCACTGCAAACTGGTAAATATTATTTACCTCCAATCTACTAAATGCATTTTCTCTCCCTTTTTCCTTCCCATAAGAAGCCCCTCATCATTTTTTCCGATCTGTCTGACAGTACTCTCGGCATATGAAACAAATACAAGTAGGTACATTATCTAAAATAGACCTCCATAGTGTATTTTTCCCCTTTAAGCATATATGTCTCTTTCAACTGTTCAACCTCTTAAAATTATCAATTACCTGTTGTTAGAAATCTTTACTTTGAGTTTTTTTCTGAGTGGTAATCCCAGATAAATGATGTGTGATGTTGTTGTCCTACAACCACAAAATACTCGCCAGTGTGAATATTTTGCAAATCTCCCATCTCTACCAACTCAGACTTCTGTGTGTTAGTATATAGTCCTAATTCGGCTGCAAACTGAATCAATTTCAACACAAATATTATAAGTTTCTGCATTATGGCCCACAAAAATCAAGGCATCATTCAGGGAATAGCAAAAGATAGAAACCCATTATCCATTTCCTTTCAATCCCCACTTCAAAGTTCAAACCCCTTTAATATACAACAGAAACTCCTAATAGAATATGATATGCCTTTTCAATATCCAACTTGCATAATACTCCTCGAGGTACTTCACTATTTAATCACGAGTCCACAAATTAACTTGGTGATTAATCATCACTGCACCTGAAATTTGTCTTCTCAACAAAAACATTCAGCGAGGCTAAAATTAGATTCTCCATTATCGACTTAAGTCTCCGGCAACTACCTTAACAATTATTGTCCTCTAAAGTCCTACATATGAAACACTTCTTGAACATTGTTAATCACCAAGTCACTAAGGAGCGGTCAATCTTCTTTTCTATCTTTTCCCAGTTTCCACTAGAAGTGCACCAGAACTTGTTAAACGAGCCAAAGATTAGAACAAGGAGATAAATGTCATCCCTTTGTCAAGAAACTACACCCCGCCAAAATAATTTGCCATGCCTCTGAACTTTTTCCAAAATAATATTTCGAGATAGAAATCAATGTGGAGTACCCAGAATCCAAAACATAATAAAATTTGTGAATTTACTGGTGATTTGCAAGCTGATTGGCAGAAGCATTCATTGAGAAACAGATGTGGTAGGTTAAACTTTAAATTTTGTAACCCACCACCCAACACGTCTGATTTTAATTAAATTATCTGGTTAGTACTTCCATCTTACGACCATATCATTTAGTCCATATAACAACAAAATAAAAAGATCCCTTTTACTTTTCTAGCACCTCCACTGTACAAATGTTTAAAAGCCAAACATGGCTGTCTATGGGTCAATATTTCCAGTATACAACACAGAATCTACTTTAAAGGTATGAACTTTTTGAACTTTTTTAGTAGTTGTTGAAGATCAAATACTGAAGTCTTCATCAAGTGAAGTTCCTTGTGTTACATACTTGTACAACAAGCTAAAAAGCTAGCATGTATCACAAACACATTCATATCTACCTAATATTACGTGAATATTAACACTCAACAGTATTTACAGGTAATTAAGTTTATTTTTCATTTTCACACCTAGACCCAAGATCCAAACAGTCTGGCATCTATCCTTAAATTCAAGCATTAAGCCTAGCAACAGAAAGATCCTATCAGAGAGTAGGGAACAAAGGGGATCACTTGCCACATAACAAAGATAACCACTTTGTGATGCACCGCGACAGGGAAAAGAAAGAAAAAGAAAGAAAAAAATGAATGAGATAGATTGGTGGAGATATCTGCCTGGCTGATTTCAGGAAACACAACTATTGCTTGTTCAAAACTAAGAAAATAATTTCAATGTTAAGTGGAGTGTCTTGCACTTGAGAATATATACTTACATACTCTAATCCGCCCAAAGAAGGATAAAACCAGCAAATCATTCCAAGGTCTGAAAGGAAGTACCCAGCTGATACCTGACAACGTCACAAGCTGAGGATTAAAATAGCCAGGTGACAAGAGAATTTGACATCTAATTTACTTACTGACACATGAAAATAAGAAAGGTAAATCAAGTTCTAAGCTAATTAGGTTAGCAAGTCCTGACCAGCATGCCTGCTATATTGACTCTATTACGTTAAGCAAGATAATGCAACATGACCACATAGCCCAATCCACAAAACCAAATGATATAGTGCAAATACCATGGTGTAAAGCTAATGAGCCACATAATGGAATTCTAAGAGACATAATACCAGCTTAAAGAAATAATAACCAACTTTTGAACCGATTTATTTGTTGCTGAAGCTATATATCTTTCAGGAAACTGTTGCAATAGTATAACAAGGAAACAAAAGAAGCAATACATTTTTGTAGTTTGTATTTATAGAAAACATTTTAAGAAAAAGGAAAGACTTTTGTTCTCGGCTATCTTAATATTATTCTATTTATTTATTTTGGAGAGGGAGGGGGGGGGGGGGGGTTGTAAATAGAAAAGGTCATCCATTGAGATGCCAAGCTGGTGTGGACAATATGTAAAAAAGTGAGAGTGACTCAACCACAGTTCATTTGTGCTATCCTAATCAGTTATAATACTGATAATTTCTACTCAAACCAATAAATTACATGAAACAAAAGAGATCCTTTTCCCCTACTTGTGTTCCTCTAACTATTAAAGTAAATAAGGCAAAAAAGTTCATCTTATACTACTTCTGTTCCTTCACTACTGTAGAACAATCTCCTATTTCTTTCATCTCTCATTAGCTTAAATTAAAACATAGTTCTTCACACTGTCTCTCTTTACTGATATGTTGATTCCTCCAGCTCATGATGGTTTCTTTTGCTGTTGTTGGTGCTAACCAAGCAACATTGACAGAGAACTAGCAGAATTCCACAACTGTGTAATGAATATAAAATGTAACAGGAATTGGTCGGTGTTTTCACCAATTTCCTTACACAAGCAGCATTAAATCACCACAATTCTTCTCCTCCTCTTCCTTATGTTGTCCACCTTCAATATTACGTTGTCCACCAAAGTGAAAATTACAACCTTCTTACGTGCTTTGGTGTCATACATGTTCTTCCACACCTCCCTCCTATCCCTCTCTCGATATAACACCCAATTATATGATTTCACGAACATCTTCATTCCTTTGACCCTCAGGCCTCAACAACATCACATCCTTCTTGAATTCCCTCTGGACCAGTTAGAGCTTCCAAAATAGTTCCTTATCTCCTCCTTTTCTCAATCTTGATTAACCTCCTAAAAATAACATCCCGAACCATGCAATTAAACCGTGCATAAATCAACTATGCCTCATTCTGAATTACTTAGAGTTCATCATATGAATCATCTACATCCATTTCACTCTATCAGGTCCATTTTATTCCAATTCTGCAACACCACATATCTTCCAAAGTCAAACCTCACCCCATTACACAAGGTGCTGATACTCCAAAAACTGGTTTTTCATCTTCATTATCCCTTCTCACTCAATCCTGTGTGAATCTAATATATCCATGTATGAGACCAACCTTTTCATGTAGGTTATAAATCTTAATATATTATCGTATAACCGATTTATTGATGTATTATTTCACTCCAATAAGTGGCTGGTTTACCCGGGGGGAAAACAAAAGTGTTAAGTTAATAATAGACTATTTTAAGCTTATTTCGAAAAGTAATTAGTCAGTCTCAAATATCGTCCCCTAATTCCAAATATAAGTGTCCATATATAAATGTGAGTGTGTGTGGTGTGTGTGCATGTACGTGTTCTGTCCTGGAGGGCCAGGCCACAGACAATGGTGGAGGCAGGATATTTGTGAAGGGGATTCAAAAATTTAAAAGGATAACTGTGCTCAATGGGAATTGAACCTCCAACCTTTTAGAAAATTTGGACCCCCTTGACCATTGATCTAAGTTTTTTACTTGTGTCAAGGGGATTCAGCATATTATATATATACATAAAAAAGAAAATTAACCCTATATACATAGTACAGTTTTCCGACAAAGGGGGGTCGGACAAACCCCCTTCCGCCCCCCTAAATCTGCCCCTGGCCACAGGGATTGCGGTCCGAATATAAGACTCAGCAAATGTCTATATAACAATGCGGGTCTTCAGAATTGGGATATTGCTAAGAATTTTAATATGTTCAACTCAAAAGATGATTTTAGTAAGTATAATTGGGTTTTTTTCTTTGGTTAAGATTTCAGTATCAAATACTTGATGCAAGGAAAGTTATTCGAGTTGAAATCAGAGAAGTGAGAACAATCTTAAAAGGAAATGTCACCATATTTCAAATAACATGCATCAAGGCTCTACCACTGCACCCTCACCACCTGGTTTGCACACAAAAAAAGGCAAGGGAAAAAGAAACAAAAGAAGAACATAAAAGACACATAAGAAAACAAGCCTTAGCTTAGCTGGCACCAAAGGGATTCTACCCCGTGCAAAGTGTAAATTTGAATCCCTTTAAACCCAAAATTCGATTGTTTTCCCCTAAGAGTAACAGGTCCATACAGGAAACAACAAACCAATAACGTTTTTGCCAAAGAAAAATTGAGCCCTAACTTTTTCTAGTTAAGAAGCATACATAGAGGTGAATTCAGATATTACATACTTAATTAATTATTTATAATTGAAGTTCCATCTACATTAGCATTACAAGGATAAATACCAGAGTCATCTTTATTCTACAACCAGAGAGATACGCCACTGGATTTTGAATGCCTGAATCAAGACCTTTCAAGGAAACCCAAAGGGGAAGGGGTATCACAAGACAATACTCAGCATATACAGTAGAAGATTACTTACCCCTAACGTAAAAGTCGATAGCGGTGAACTTCTGGTGATTAAAAGGCCATCAGGATTGTGATCAGAGAAAAGATTGGACCAGAATGCAAAATACGTGGACACAACAGATATGAAAATGGCATGGACTGTTGACATGCCACTGCAGAAAAATAAGTCTCACAAACATGAGTAGTGAATTAATAAAACCTTGGGAAGTATAAAGATAGAATATTTACCGGTTGTTCCACTCAATCCTTTGAATTTTTGTTAGGGTAGTGTACGTCCTGAAGTAAAAACTGCTGATCAGCTGACATAGATCATAGACCTGTGAAGAGCCAAAACAGTTTTAAAAGGAATGGAAGTACAGGGGGAAAATTGTGCAGCAAATGAAAGTAACTTATGTAGGACATGTTCTATACTTCTTTTATTTTCCGAAAAACCAATTAGAAATATTATAATTTCCCCCAAATCTTTATATTTTCTTTCTTTTTCTTTTGTATGTTTCATCACTACCGTGACAAAGAAGATCAAGAACATGTAAAGTTTCTTCATCAAATATGTGTCAGCTTTGAATCAAAAAAGGGAAGTCCTTTCTTCAATAGTCACAAGAAAGATAAAAGATATATGATCGATAAACATTACCATTTTGCAAGCAAATATGCCAGCAAAGACAGAAGTGTAAGGTATAAAAGGATCTGCTAACAAATAAGTTTTAACCAATATCTCAGCCCGACTCTGATAAGATCTAAATGCCACTATATTCCGTGCAGGAGCTGCCTTTCTACCCATTGCAGTTGCCATGTCTTTAGCTCTCTTTTTAACTACTATCTCCAATTATAAAATGAACATCACCTACACATGTACACTGCAAATACATCCCCCAGCTTCCTGAAATGGAAAATTTAGCAATATATCTATCAGCCAGCAGAGTTATTTGATATAGTATGAGCATTATAAATGTCTGTTTGGTGAGGAGTATGAGCATAATAAATGTATTGGATGTGCGTTGTGAAAAAGAATTGGAGCAAATATTTCGAAATCTTTCAAATGAAAATGAGTAACTACAAATATCTTAAAGATCAAACCACATACAGGCAGTATCCCAAATAGATTTCAACTAAACTAATGATAAACTCAAATATAAGCAACAAACATCATTTACTATACTTTGCCTTATATTCCCTCCTCTTTTTGCCTCCTAAATTGTTGGAGAGTCCGAGCCTCCAAAATCACAATGATACAATCATGATCCAGCTTGACTCGATCTTTTTGACACCTTACTGGAAGTAAAAGAGCTCATGATAAGGATCATGCACAACTTAAAATTACTTGTCTGCTAAGACTCCTAAGCCACTTGGTAATATTAACACAAAAACAACAAATAGTCCTGCAAACTATCATACCACTAAAATCACCAGAAATTCCAGCTCACAGAAACCTTAAGATAAACAGAGAACAAATTGTACCTCAAAAACAAAATCACAGCATTATAACATTATGGACAGTGAATTACTAGCAAAGTAATTTAACCTTTTTCCGCACAACACCTCCCCACCCCCTCCCTGGTCAAAAACAACGGCACTAGTTGCTATATTCACCGACCCCATTTCAAAGATTGTGTTTTTATGACCACTAGATGCTGCCAAATCAAAGGTCAAATCTTGAATAATGCAAGAGATCAGATCAATACCCAAAAAAGTAAAGCAAAGATACATAAGCAATATACATACAAAAGCTTGCAGATCAAAATAAAACACACACACACATTGCTTCTTACCCCGCGAAAATATGCAGATTTCAGAAACCAACAGCATGCAGCCCACCACATAACAGAAAACCCAGAAACAAAAACGGATAAGAATGCCAAATAAAAAAGAGTATTTAGAGAAAGATTTGTTGCAAAATGGGGTGTTGAAGAAAGAGACCGAAAGGGAAATGATGAAGAAAAGGCAAAGAACCCGTGAAAGGGGGGCAAAAACGTGAGATACAATCAATATGTTATGATTTCGTGATGTTAGTGTATTTTTGCACTGTAAAATGGAATCTGACAACCGAAGCAATGAATGAAAAAGAAGGGCGAATATGAAAATGTAATTAGTTACTCGTATGTTGTGGTGGGAAATGGTGAAATATGCAATCAATTAAAGTATTATGTTAAAAAATACTGTAATAATAATGATAATAATTGAAGTGCCAGATAGCTGTGTCTTTGGTTCTTAGGATTTACGTGTGGGCTTGTGTTTGGCTGTTATTTGATTGTTTTGTGTGGATGCAATTGTATCTTATTCTTGTTTCAGTTTCCTTTTTCTTCTATAAAAGATAAAAGATATATGAGAAACAACCCAAAAATAAAAGGAACAAAGAAAAGCTAATGAAATACTTAGGTCTTAGTACTCCACTTCTGGATGAAAAGATTCAGAAGGATTTAGAAGGAGAAAAAAAAAAGATTAGACAAATATTGGCACCATTACCTTCCTCTTTCTTTTTATTTCGGATCTAAATGAAAGGGTTTTAGGAGCAGAGACTTAATCATTTAATCAAAGTATTGATTAATGGTCTAGAGTCAATCTTCCATGCTTAAAAAAAACAAATAGTCAACGCAATAATTCTTGAAAGTTGGATTGTGACCCTTGTATAAGAATAATATTGAGTATGGCATATTAGTAATGTTGGGATTAATAATACATGAATTAGTTATGTTGGGATTATTTCTTTAATTTGGTGTATTAAAAATAACATGTATTGCATAAAAATTATTTGCTTACAAAAATACTCTCAATATTCTTTGGAATGGATTTGAAAAAGGTTTTGAAAGGATAGTTTTATCTTTATACATACTTATCTATAAATTAAAACTCATGGTATTACTAATGATATAGTTTGTTATGTATAAGAATAGTACTGAATAGAGTATATAACTAATACATAGGTTAAAAAATACTACCAAACAAAAAAATAATAATATCAAAACTAATACATATATTATTTTTCATAATATATATTACCTAACGACCCTTATTGTTTGTCGTCTGAGTAAAACTTATTGACAACTCGATGTGGAAAAAATAAATATTAAAATAACAGAGTTGATGGTCCATCTTGTCATCTTGTTTTGAGTATTCAAGGAAATTGGACGATTGACCAAATGCAAATTTTTTTAATTAAATATTACCTGTCTTGTTTTAAAATGTGAGGTTGGGACTGCAAAGGTGCTCTATCTTACCGAATTTATAATTAAAAAATGACTTCCAAATTGAAAGAACCTTTCAAAAGGAATAAACAAGGTTAGTAGGACAAGTCGGTGGTTACTAAACCTACCGGCAAATTAAACTAGTAGAATATTTGGTTGATTCCAATAAGTATCTAAAATATTCTGAAAAAGAAAAGGTTTATAGTGTTATAAGAAAAATCAAATTATGGTGGATGTCTACTCTTCATCCATGATCTTCTTAAATGTTTAATAACATATTCAATGACATATTTCTATGCTTAATGACATATTTTTCTTCACTTTTCATGCCTATATAAAGGCCTTGTAATAGATAAGAAAATACACACAATTGAAGAAGAAAATCTCTTCCTTCTCTCTATCTCTATTTCTTGTTCATGTTTTACTAAATTGCTTTTATTTCATAACAACATATCTTGTTCATGTTTTACTAAATTGCTTTTATTTTATAACACGTTATCAGCACGAATTGCTCATTTCATGATCTTCTACGTCAAGATTATGTAAATTATAAGCAGACAATGAGATCAAGTACGATGAAAAATATCTTGGATGATAATACAAAGATAAGTTTTACATCCATCTAAACCCATTCATATTTTCATATCTTTGCATTAGTTTTATGTGCAGTATTTAGTTAAAATATTTTTTTCAATTATATCCACTGAAATAAAGAACTGGAAAGGTACGTCTTTATTTGCCACATCTCTTATAGGACAAATATAATATTCCAACGTATATATATGTTCTGACATACTATGATAGATAATTATTAAGGTAATTTAGTAATAATATTTTTACCATCACATGATGTATTTCATTGAAAGCAAAATTATCAAATATGTAGGCGATTTTACAGTACCTTGCAAATTTGGCATTCGAATATACAATCAATATAAACTCATTATAGTTATAATTTATAATAGTCACAGTTATGCATTAAGCCTTAAATATTTTTGCTGGAAACATAAGGCTCATTCCTCCGTATTGAATTTTTTGGTGAAGTTCTTATAGTCTTTGAAATAAAAGTGGTTATAGGCTATCTGCATCTTTCCCCTAATTAATTTATTAAAATGTAAAAGTGATTGTATCATTTTAAAAAATGGCATATATCCTAACTAGCATTTTTGTTGTAGAGAAATTGTTTCAAGATTGAAATAGTTATATATGTCTTCTTAAAAATTAATTTACTTATGTCTATAATTATGAAATAATAATATTTTAAAGGCTCGAGTGCGAGTCCTAGTGAATTTTAGACTATTATGCCAAAGATTGAGGGTAACACGATGGGTTCAAGTCCCAACGCACTATGTTGATAAAAAGACGTTGGATTCAAGTTCCAACGTATTATGGCCTAGCATGCCTTTATATGGGTAAGACATTGGGTTTGAGTCCTAATGCACCATATTGATAATAATAATAACTAAAGAAAAAATAATATATTTTTCATGAAAAAATATGAAGCTTGTCCCACTTGATTTGCTCAATTCTTGAAGTAAATGTGAGAGCAGTGCATGATAAGTCTAAATAAATACAAGTGGTTGAAAAATGAATGTGGGCGTGCGAAAGGCCAAAATAATAATAGTTATCACTATGATAATTATAAAATGGGAGAACAAGACAATGTTTACTATCAAATTAGTATAAAAAAATAAAATAAAATAAAGCACATTGTATGATTATACTCCATTCTTTGAAGAGAATATGACATGTGATAAACATTGAGAATGCATACTCATTCCGGAAAGTGAATGTGAAAATATATATGTGATAAAGATTATGCATAATAATGTACTAGTGCATGGTTGGATAAATACTACAACTCACCTCTAATGGGGGTTTGAGACAAAGAAAGATAATGAATATTATTGTGTACTTACATGAATATATCATTGGTCGCATACATGTGATACGCCAAATATTTTGTCAAGCCTTATGAAAGTTATTAAAAGCAAAATTAAAGCAAGAAATTATTTAGCTTATGATGATTTTGAACATGACAATTATTATGATATGATTCTCTTTGTGAAGGAGACATTCATTATATATATTGATGGTGTGACAAAAGATCTTGTAGTATAAAAGAAGTTAAAAGATCTGAAAGAACTAATTTGTTACTACCCGAATGAATGAAATTGTTCATGACATTAATCTTGTAGTAAGTGTCAAAAGAAATATTTTGATTTACAAATATATTAGCCAAAGTGGTTAGCATATTGAAACTATAAATGAAAAAAATATTGAATATCTTTATATTACTATAATCATACCGGGTAAATATGAAATGTTACCTGACTTTTCTTCTATTTGTACTACACAAGTATAAGCATGATGATGCAATCACAAGCCACAAGTAAACTAGAGGTTTACTGAAATAAATATTAGTTGGCATGACCGGTTGACCATCTCGGTTCAATTATGATGCGAAAATTTAATTGAGAATTACATTGGCATATATTGAAGAAATATAAGATTCTTCAAGAATTCTCTTCTGCTGCTTATTCTCATGATATACCAGTTAAGGTTGGGATTGAATTCCTTGATTTATGAAACGAATAAAAGGTGAGAAATATGGGCCCAGTCACCTTCCATGTGGACCGTTTACTATTATATGATTTTAATAGATGCATCTATTCTATGGTCGCATGTGCATTTGTTATCAACTTGCAGTTTGGCTTTTGCAAGATTGATTGCTCAAATTATTAGAGCACAGTTCCATAATATAAATTTTGATGATTTATCTTGATAATACTGGTTTAAATCCAAGTTGTTTTAGGAGAAATTGTATGCCTCCAATTATATCTAAACCATTAGTAATGAGAACAAAATTGCCAAAATAAAATTTGGAATGTGATATATTATTTAATATACAACAATACTTTTACGCATCTAGCCAAGTTATGATAAGTTCTCCCTATCGCAATCGGTTCACGGTCAGAAACCAAATAATTTCCATCTAGAAATATGAATGTGCTATATGATTTAATTGTTCCACCACAATGCACAAAGATAGATCCCCAAATAAGGCTAGGGATATTTGTTGGTAATCCCAACAATAGGGGAAGAAAATGGGCAGCTGAAAAAGTAATGCATGTAATGAATTATTATGAGTACATCTAGATCCTCGTACGAGAAAATGTGAACTTGAAGTTCAAGTGATAATTCATTTGCAAAATATTGCCAGGCGTATTTACTGACCCAAAACTAAATGTCATATTCAGTTGCTAATGTTCCAAATAAAATAAAGTTCATAATGAATAGAGTCTATGGCATGCATGAAGCATAATAGACTAATCGGTTTCAAAGATAAAACTCCTTGAAGAAGGAGAGGAGCAAATGTTCAAGATGGTCATAATAAGGAGGCAAGTGCTCTAGAAGAGCACCACGACATAACACTTCATAAGACCTCATGGGAGAGGCTCAGGTACCTGAAGATAATAAGATAAAGAGATTTCAATAAGTTATGTCTTTATTGGGTAATAGTAGAACCGATATAAAATGATCTTGACGATATTGTTAATATAATGTAGCGCTCAATATTATTAATATTGACGAGGATCTTGAGCTCAAATCTGTCATGAAATTTGGACAGATAAATGATTGGCCAAATGAAAAATACGCAGTGAAAATTAATTTCACCTGAAAAATATGAAGTTGGACGGATAGTCCCAACATCTGAAAGTATAAAGCCAGTGGAGGTATAAATGTGTTCTTGTGCGGAAAAAAAAAAGGTCAAGTCGATAAACATAACGACGATTTGTGTCACAAGAAAATTTATAAATATCCTGGCATTGATTATATAGAAACATGTTCTCCTGTGGTGGATGTCGCCATTTCAGGTTTTAATCTGGCAATACAAGAAAAATGTGATATGCGTATAATAAATATCATTGAGGATTTAAATTGTTCTGAAGCATATTAAGGTTTCCAAGAAATTTATTCAATAAAACTTTAAAAATCCTTATACGGATTGAAACAATCAGGGCGCGTGTGGTATAATCGCCTGAGTGAGTACCCGTTGAAAGAAGGGTACACGAATGATTCAATTTGTCCTTGTGTCTTTATAAAAAGATCTGGATCTAAATTTGTTTTAATCACCGTGTATGTTGATGATTTAAATATCATTGGAACTCATAGGGAGCTTTCTAAAGCAGTAGACTATTTAAAGAAAGAATTTGAAATGAAAGATCTTGAAAAGACCAAAATTTGTCCTGGTCTACAAATTGAGTATATGAAAGATGGAATTTTTGTCCATCAATCAGCATACACTAAAATAATTTTAAAGCGATTATATATGGATAAAGTACATCCATTCCGATCTCATGAAAATAATGAAGAGCTTCTTGGTCCCGAAGTACCATATCTTAGTACAATTAGTGCACTAATGTATCTTTCTAACATTACAAGATCTGACATAACTTTTTCAGTTAATGTCTTAATAAGATATAGCTCTGCTCCTACAAGGAGACATTAGAATGGAATCAAACACATATTGCGGTATCTAAAAGGGACTACCGATATGGGATATTTTATGACAATGATTGCAGTCCCGATCTTGTTGGTTATGCCGATGCTGGGTATTTATATGACCCACACAAGGCTCGATCTCAAACATGCTATGTGTTTACATATGGAGACACTGCCATATCTTGGCGATCGACTAAGCAATCAATCGTGGCTACTTCATTTAATCATGTTGAGATAATTATTATTCATGAAGCAAGTCGAGAATGTGTATGGTTGAGGTATATAATACATCTTATTCGAGACAAATATGGTTTGAAGTATGACAAACTACCCACAATTTTGTATGAAGACAATGCAACATGCATAGCCCAATTGAAGGGAGGATTCATAAAGGGGATAGGACAAAGCAAATTTTACCAAAGTTATTTTTCACACATGATCTTCAAAAGAATGGTGATATCAATGTGCAACAGATCCGTTCAAGTGATAATATGACTGATATGTTCACCAAATCTCTACCGACGTCAACCTTCAAGAAACTAGTGTACAAGATTGGGATGCGAAGGCTCAAGGATGTGAATTGATACTCTCATCAGGGGGAGTTAATACGCGTTGTATTCTTTTTCCCTTATAAGATTTTGTCCCACTGGGTTTTCCTTGCAAGGTTTTTAACGAGGCAACCAAAAGGCGTATTTCTAAACATGTGTACTCTTTTTCCTTCACTAAGATTTTTTTCCCATAGGGTTTTTTCCTAATAAAGTTTTAACGAGGCACATTATCTATGGACATCCAAGGGGAGTGTTATAAGAAAAATCAAATTATGGTGGATGTCTACTCTTCCTCCATGATCTTCTCAAATGCTTAATGACATATTCAATGACATATTTCTATGCTTAATGACATATTTTTCTTCACTTTTCATGCCTATATAAAGGCCTTGTAATAGATAAGAAAATACACACAATTGAAGAAGAAAATCTCGTCCTTCTCTCTATCTCTATTTCTTGTTCATGTTTTACTAAATTGCTTTTATTTCATAACAACATGTCTTGTTCACGTTTTACTAAATTGCTTTTATTTTATAACATATAGCAATTTAATTACTCCTATTAATTGAATCTTAAGTAATGGATGTTGCATCAACAATCCATATAACATAGAATTATATCAACTATTTTAAAAGGTTTCTAATTAGGATAATGAACGAACTATAGTGGGAACTGGGAAGTGTATAACCCCTAATATAGTCCGCCAAATATAGACAATTTAAAAGGAAAACAAGTAAATTGCTGAGACCTTTTAATATTTCATGTAATATTAAATACTAGTATTACTTGAGAAATTGAAATGCTAGTATTACTTGATATTAATACTAATGTTAATAGTATTTAATAACAAGGTTACATTGCAAAATTTTATGCTCATTACAACTAGCGACCACATCAAAATTGGAGCCTGTGACACATCGTGCCTGAATTCTCACTCTAAAGTGAAAACCACCCGTTGATGAATTGAAGCGATGTCGATCCAAACTCCACCACATTATGCCATATCTTTATCATGATACTTTTCTGGATAAATTCTGAAATCCAGAACCAAGACACATCATAGTGACAGTTCCCGTCGAGGCATCAGGTTTCATGACAAACTTAACATCCAAAAAGTCTCTTATGTGCCTTAGTGCTTCCATTCCATAGGGCGACAGCTTCCCAACCCGAACTTCTGAAACGTCTTTCGGACACAAAGCACATAGAAGAAACAGCAGTCCCTGTTAATATACACACAAACAAGAGATTGGTAAGACGAGGAGCTTGAGGGAAGTATGATCAGCTAGAACTCATAAAGAGATTAACGTTGTCAGTAAGTTCTACACACCTGATGTGTTGAATCTACTACTCCCCCCTGTTTAATTTCCGCAAGTAGTGCAGAAGCAATTTGCTCACCAACTTCCTCAGCAGGGATCAGATCTTTCCTATCATCCTCTAAGTCTGTATCATCTTCTCCTCTTGCATAAGAAACTGTAGTATCAGCAGATATAGCACAACCGGAGGTAGTCTCTGCAACTAGAGAAATTCCATAGCCAGGTGACCTGCAATCAAAGTCGATCTTCAGATGTAGTCAGCAGAGTCCGAATTAAAACATGTTTTGGATTGTTTATTACTACATAAAAAGATAGCATATGTGAGATATCAACAAAATGATCATACATTCCAGCTTGTGCTCCAGCTTTATGATCTGTAAAGATATGAACATCTGAAAGCAAAGGATTCAAGATTCCACGAGCTGCATGTATCATGGTATTCTCAAACTGAACAGAGACCCTAGTTGAAAAGGAAACACCTCTAATTCTCTTCACCAGACCTTCATCAACCCATTTAATAGCCTGTATAATAGCGGTCACCAAAAAAATTGGTCAAATCTGACTGATTGGCGTTTGGATGCCACAGAATACAAAACAATGAAGTGAATGAGAAAAAAGCTCACTTTCAAGCTATTCGGGACCATAGGAACTGAAAGAAGTACTTCTCCACCACCTTTAGGAGCAACTCCCCGACTCTCAATTTTCAGTTCCAATCCTTCTGCAGGGACTCCGAACTGCTTCAGTACAGGCAAAGTAGTTGATCGAAAAGTATCAATAGATGGGTCCTTTGAATCATTTGTGATCCCTGAAAATGTTGTTTCAAGCTTTAAGATAATGACCAAATTCTTAAAATAATTGCAGCATTTTCTAACTTCGTTATATAAGGTAAAATTTATTTTTAAGGTACCGAGATGGTACAAAAAAGGTACAGAAAAACATCCCAAATTAAAACATCAGCAAACTATTCTCCCCCTCCTAACACCTCCAGAAAGTCCATAAATTGATTCAGATTTCCTAACTCACATTCAGTTACAAGGAAATCAATGATTTTAATGTCCAAAGGCTGTAAATATTGAAGCGAGAACCAGTTGCAGTACTTTTGGGGGTTAATCTTTGCAATCCACATCTTATTTAGGGGAGAGATATTAGAACTCCAGTTAAAGCTTCTTGAGCTGCTAAACCCAAGCAATTTTACTTTGATAACATGGCTATCTTCAGCCTAAGAACTCTATCAACCATTTTATGTCCTCAACTTGCATCGAGCCACCACCCAAAGCAGTCGTAAAACAGGCCAATTTCCTTCCAAATGGCAGAGCTAAGACTAATAACAGCAACCAACAAGATTACAGATTTGCTATTTCCTCGGCTAACTCACATCAGGCAGCCAATCTCTTTCTTGTTGTTTCCTAGAAATCTTCTAAGTCATCTAATTCATAAAAGAATTCAGAGTTTGTCATTTCTATAGCACTTTTCCTTTTCACTCAAAATTTGTATGCAAAAATTCCCTCGGCATCAAATAGCAATTATGTATATGATCATGTAATCCTGGATGAAATTGATTGGTTGAAGACAAAGAAGATTAGCAGCATCTGAGGAAATGGAACTAGAAGCTAATATGGTTCCCAGAAGGAACCGATCTCTTTGGTCATGTTTCTAATTTAGGTGAAGCTGGAATCTCCACAAGGCATGTTGCCAATCACCAGCACCATTCCTGTCCAAATTCGACTTAAGGGCATGGAAGAGATGATAGATCTTCCCTGGAACAAAAAGAAAGAGGAAGCAGAGACAACTGAACGATGGTTTCATCAGCAGAAAATGAGAAAATTGATAGAAGCAGGCAAAGGTGGGGCAGGAGATAAGATAAAGAAAAATGTTTCAAGGATGTTTTAGGAATAAACTGTAGTGACAAGGGGAATGGAGCACCAAAGGTAAAATTTGGAGCTCAAATACTACTGCCCTTTAACTCATTCTCTTTGCAAAATTGTGAAAACATGTGATAGAAATTGTAGCAATTACAGTATGAAAATTACACAAATAGATAAGATGTCATACTCGACATTCCAGACTGACTAATCCAATTAAGTGTTAGTTTGGATAAATCTTAGTTATAAAATGATACCTCAGTTCAAGCGCCCTCTTAGTAGTTAGTACCTAATTTCCTTCCATATACTTTATCCCGAGTTTTAGTGCACTATCCTTTACAATAGTAAACAACCAAAGCAAAAGAATGGCTATACGAACATTCCTTTTCCCTGATGACGCTTCATGAATTTTAAACTATATTGCTCGGACTCTCCGAAAATGTCTCTGGGTGCATGTCGGATCCGACAAAAGTAGTGTATTTTTGAAGGATCTGACAAAGGTGCGGAAACATTTTGGAGAGTTTGCGCAACATAGATTTTAAATCATGGGAATTGAATTGATATCACATGTATTCACTTTTAAATAGGTCATCATAACATCCATTCCTATGTAAAAGCTACATAAAGCAAAAGATATGCTGTTAATTACCCAGTGAAATGGTTTATTCTCAATATCCGGTAAGCACAAGGTACTCCATTTAGAACATAATCTAGCTCTTTTTATCTTATAAGGAGAACATAATCTTTCTACCAAAGACACCTCATGTCCATCTAAATAGTTGGACTTTCACTTTCCAATCAAGACAAACATGGTACCCTGCTTGCTACTGTTTTGCAAATTAGACTAAATTGTGATGATTTCCATGATATAAATTAGAAAGTTACTGCCTGGCGGATCAAAAAGAGGGTAAAGGGCATACCTTTGAGCCGAATGGTGAGTGGTTTCTTCCCAAACATACCAAGGACAATCAACGGTTCCAAGAAGTAGCCGATGGAGCGACTTACACCACAATCATGAACTAAATGCCTTCCGCCCATTATAATTCCTGGTTTATACTTTAGTTTTGTTCCTGCCCAAAAATAGCACAACAGGTTCAAAGAATCAATTTTTAGCACACGATATGAGCAGAAAATGGTATGGCGGAAGCTGAATAATTTTTACCAGTTTCATTGATTTCAACGACACAATCATCGCAGATTTTTTCAAGGAGGCGGAGGAAAGAGACCTCGTGAGGACGAAGGCCAGGCCAAGTAGCCTCAGAACGAATATCCTCAATAACAATCGATTTGGATGAAAGGGTCGCTAGTAAAAGACGGAGTCTCAAGTTCTGGCTTCCTTTCAGCTTCATGTATGATAATTTCCCCATCTTCTTCGTCTCTGTCTCGTCTCTTCAACTGTAAACTCTTCTCTGAAATAGAGAAAGGTAGCGGCGGGAATGGTGGCTGAAAGCGGTTCAATGTTTAGGTTTCTTGTTTATCCGACCCGAAATAAAGAAGGCCTACAATCTCCTCTTTTCAAAAGGGATTTTACACACTACAATACTTATTTAAGATTACTAGTTTTGGTGTACCCTTGTATATTAATAAAAATAAACTTTTAAAATAATGTAAAAATTAACAAAAATTTATAAGCTCTAAATAATAAAAATATATTTTTTGAAAGTTTTATATTTATAATAACTTTATATAAAAAAAAACAAAAACAAAAAATTTTAAAACCTCAAGGCACATGTCCTACGCGCTTTGGAGTCCTAACGTGAATTTGCAAAACCTAAGAATATGATTTTCTTTTACAAATATAATATAATACATTACATAAATCAAATAAAAAAATTAACATAGAATGTAATTAATTTAAAAGTCCTAAATATTACCAAAATAATTAAAATTTTAAATATTAGGATAATAATCAAATGTCTATTTTGTTACTGTAAACTCTATTTTAATTTTTACAGGAGTAGAAAAGACAAATGACATTTTAGTAAGGGCATTCATGATTTTAATATAACTAGTCTTAACGTATGTGCGATGCGCATGTTCTTCGTGTTAATGAAAATAAAATTTTGAAAATATCATAAAATTATTCAAAAGGTGTATTTGCGTTATAACATAAAAATTATTGATGTAAATTCCAAAATGATAAATATTAATCATATAAGGGAGTTAGAACTGCTCTAGCGGTTCTTCCTTTAGTTTATTTTCTTACTTGCTTCATTGTACAAAAAAGTCATAGGAGTAGTGTTGATTGATATGTAAATTATTCGTTCAACTTTTTCTGAGCACTTACGTATGTGCATTGCATGTAATTTTCTTATTACTTATTACAATATTTGTGTTAGATAGCTTACCAAAAATTAAAAATTATTTACCCATATTTTATTTATTTTAACGAAACTTCTAAATTGTAGTCTTATTGTCACAACCCAAAATTTACCTAGTAGTGATAACACCTAACCCAACCCGTCAGGTAAGCCAATTAACAACTATCCAATTTAATTAGATTAATTAAGATAAGATATGATAATACACTGCTTTTATACAAAAATTTTCCAGGACTGGTAGTATAAATCATGAGCTTCCAAGATTAGAATTTACAAAGTTGGTATAAAATAAATACATCATATGTTCGAAATGTACATAAATATATTTTTATAAATCTAAGGCTATCATGAACAAGAGGCAGCTATGACCGGAACGCAGGTACGTCTTCAAATCCAGCTCACGTCGATCACAGCAACATCAACATCCAATATCTGCACGCAAGGTGCAGAAGTGTAGTATGACTACAACCGACCACATGTACTCAATAAGTAGCAAACATAACCTTAGGTTGAAAGTAGTGATTAGCTGGAACAAAGGTCGGGGTCCAACACCAATAACCAACAACAATTCATAATAACATAATGGAAGTAATAAAAGAAGTAGCTCAGAGATAAAATGCCCAGCTCATTCACAATTCCAAAAACAATAGTCCTGCTTTTCAAATATATTAGTGAAAATTCAAATCTTTTACCTAAATCACCAATTTATGAATAAGTTTGAAAACTGTGATTTTTTCCAAAACTTTCAACAGGTAAATGTTTCATTTTTAAATGGCATAAGAAAAATACATCTCTATGCCTACATGTCAATATGTAGGAGAAGTCATGAATAACGCAATATCGTACAGCATGAGTAAAATGCATCTCTATGCCTGTATGTCAAGTGTGCATGTCAATGCGATACAACTCGGTAATAAAATCACATGCATACTCTCAAAGTATCATTTCAGTCAATTCTCCCAGTCACTCAATCCTCCCAATCGCTCGGCACTCGCACTCGGCAATCAGCACTCACACTCAGTAGGTATATGCGCTCACTGGGGGTGTGTACAGACTCCGGGGGCTCCTTCAGCCCAAGCGCTATAACAAGTCAATCATGGCATAAATCAATAAAATATGTTGCGATGTGCAGCCCGATATATATATATATATATATATATATATATATATATATATATATATAGAGAGAGAGAGAGAGAGAGAGAGAGAGAGAGAGAGAGAGAGAGAGAGAGCCAATATGGCATGTTGCGTCGTGCAACCCGATCCCATAAACATCTTCACCATCAGGCCCTCGGCCTCACTCAGTCATCAATCTCTCCAGTCTCTCGGTCTCTCAGTGTCATGAAAAGAATCAGCCCAAAAATAATGATGTGAAGTGGTAACAGAGACTGAGATATAATATGCATATGAATGCGTATGACTGAGTATGTAAATGCAATGTAAGCAGATAACTCAACAACAGAAATGACAGTGGATCTCAACAGAATAAGCATGTAGCCTAGACATGGTTTCTAACATGGATCACAGCTCAATAGCTCTAGTACGTAGAGATTTCATGATTACAAATAAGATCAGTTAATTACAGAGTACCATAGAAGTAACAGAGTTACAATTCACACGGTGCACGCCCACACGCCCGTCACCTAGCATGTGCGTCACCTTAACACCAAACACATAACACGTATATTCCGGGTCCATACCTCCAACATGAAGTTTAGAAGTATTACTTACCTGGATCAAGCCGAATCCAATGCCAAGCAAGATAAACAATACTCCGGAAATTTTATTCCGCGCGTATCAACATCCATACGCCTTCATATCTCCTCAATTCAAGCCAAACGATTCGTAGTTATCCAAACAACGTACAAGTTAATCACAATTTACTCGAATGCTTATAATTTAACAATTTGCAAAAATTTCAACTCCGCTCAAAAAGTCGGCAGTGGGGCCCGCGTCTCAAAATCTGACGAAACTCACAAAATCCGATAACTCATTCAATTACGAGTCTAACCATACTAATTATATTCAAATCCGATACTGAATCGATGTTCATGAGATTGTAGGAAATTCCTCTGATTTCTCTTGAAAAATCAATAATCTAATGCCGAAAATGAAGATTAATTCATGGAATATAATTACAAGGGAGTCAAGAACACTTATCCCAAGTTATGTAGTGAGATTTCCATTTGAAAATCGCTTAAACCGAGCTCCCAACTCTGTTTATGTCAAAAATAGCAAAATCCCCCGATTATAGGGATTTAATGCTTGGAGCACCACAGGTGGCGTGGGGTGCTGCCTGTGGCGCTGTTTACAAAACCTCTAAAACATCCCAGTGCCAGGGCTAGCGCCCCACGCTACCCTGGGCGTTGGTGACGTGATTTTATTTTTTTTGATACAGAAATGGACATAACTCTCTCATACGATATCCGAATTCGACGATTCTTTTTTGCTATGGCTCCGTAATTTCATTATGGATCTAAGATTCAATAAAAACTAAATTTAGAGCTCATTTGGTTAATGTGATACCACGTATTCTTGAAGAATCTACATCGAAACATTCTAAAAATATCCAAATTAAATTCTGTTAACCATCTGAAATCCACCCGAGGCCCTCGGGACCTCAACCAAATATACCAACAAGTCCTAAAACATCATACAAACTTAGTCGATACCTCAAATTACATCAAACAATACTAAAAATATGAATCACATCCCAATTAAAGCTTAAATGAGACTATTGAATTCCAACTTCTATATTTTATGCCGAAACCTATCAAATCAAGTCCGATTGACTTCAAATTTTGCACACAAGTCATAAATGATATAACGTACCTATTCAAATTTCCAGAATCAGATTTCAACCCCGATATCAAAAGTCAACTCCCGGTCAAACTTCCAATCTTTTAATTTCCTATTTTTGCCATTTCAAGCCCAATTAAACTACGGACTTCAAAATAAATATTAGGACACACTCCTAAGTGGAAAATCACCATACGGAGCTATTTGAACCATCAAAACTTTATTCCGGAGTCGTTTGCATAAAAGTCAAACTTCGGTCAATTCTTTTTTCATTTAAGCTTCTAAACAAGGATTGTTCTTTCAATTTAATCTCGATTCATCCGAAAATCAAAGCCGACGATTCACACAAGTCATAATACACATTATAAAGTTGCTCAAGACTTCAAATTGTTAAAAGGAGCGTAGATGTTCAAAACGACAAGTCGGGTCGTTACATTCCCCCTCACTTGTTACATTCTCCCCCACTTAAACATATGTTCGTCCTCGAACGTGCCAAGAGTTGTTCCTAAACCTTCAAATTATTCCACATCACCACACACATACTCGGGGGTTATCCCACGCCACCCTATTCCATATAGGCCTGACAACACAACATAATTAAAGATCATTACTTTAACCTTAGTCCGTAAAACTTAGAACCCAATTTCCAACATTCATAATTTCTTACAAGACCCGAATCTCACATCTACACACTGTATAAGTTTGAACAAGCTGTATCAAGCCATAACCATAACCCCAGATATAATCACATAACATACTACATAACTCACATACTTGCAGCATCATTTTCGATCACAGTAACTACTCAAAACCAACTCGGTACTAGTATTTGATGGTTGGCTATAATCTTGTATTTTAGTCGCTTATTGCACTTTAATTGAGTTGAGCTTTAATCGCTAGTGGTTTACACTAATTGTGTATTTTATGCCTTGTAGGAGTGATTCTGATCTATGTAGATATTATGGAATGAATTCAAGCTATTCAGGAGCTTTGAAGTCTGAGTAAAAGCCCAAGTATTAAGTGGGATCGAGTTCGGGGATCAACTGATAATAGTGGAACGAAACGAAGAATCGAGCAGGCATATTGCGCAGTGTCCAGTAAAATGCACATAACGTTTCTCTCGGAACTCCGCTTGGGCTCCAGAATATATCGTTGGAAAGCTATTTAAAAGAGCTATAACTTTCATGTTTTACATTTTTCAAATTCCCAACAGGGTGAAAAGTGCATTGGGTGCGCATATGAGGCAGAACAGGGTGAAAAATGTGTGGCCAAGTGCGCGAGCACACTTCTAGGTGCACGGCCGCGCACGTCCTGTCCGGGAAAAGTGTCCTATTTCGCGTAGGAGAAGGTGTATTTGTTTGGGCCCGACCCTATTTGGTATATATGCATGGTAAAACGGTATTTTGAGGACTTTTGACAGAATTTAGACCTAAGAAAGCTAAGGAGAAGAGGGAGAAGCAAGAGCACAAGGATTTCACCATTCATCCTCACTCAAGATAAGGGTTTGGATGTTTTATGTTTCTCTTTGACTTAAACTTAATTGTGATAAATTTCTCCATATTCATGGAGTAATTATTTCTTAGGGATTGATGGATTTGGTATTTTGAGAATTGTTCTATAGATATTAACTCTAGTTTTATGTATTGACACGTTTTGGGTATTTTTATTGTTGCACATATATTCACTTGTTTATGTAATCGAAAGAGGCATATTTTGTGTTGTTTTGCATTATCTTATTGGTTGAATTCATTAATTCTTGTTAGTAATCGAAAGAGGCTAGTTGAATTAATGTTTAGACCTGGTTAGGAGGATAATTGAAAGAGGTTCTCCTAATGATCAATCCACTACGAATTCTTACATATCTTCACCAAGCTTAACTTAGTTCATATAGTATGGTTGAGACTTAATCGAGAGAGGAGTTTCTACTGAATGTTTGAACATAATAGAGTGCATTCGAGATACTCACTTGAACTATAGAAGTGAAGTAACTAGAGTTAATTCCCAAACAAGTATCTTTCACCATGCCATTTCATATACATTATCACGTGAGGGAGAGTGTAAAGCACGAAGGGTGATGACGTGCCATTTCAGTTATACTATCATGTGAGGAAAGGTATAAAGCACGAAGGGTGATGCCCTGCCATTCATATACATTAATATGCATGAAGGATAATGCCGTGCCATTTCATATACATTGTCATGTGAGGATGAGAGTAAAAGCACGAAGGGTAATGTCGTACCATTATTTTATATTATCATATGTTCATGGCACGAAAGGTATTTCCGTGCAGGCGAGGACAAGAGACATACGTTATATTGTAATATATTTTCATTGTGTATACATCCATGCCTTTATCTTGAGCTGTTATTGTGCACCTATATTTTCTATGTGACTTGTAGTCGTTGTTGCTTCTTGTGTGCCTCCCACTTTATTTCTTTTATTGTTATTGGCATTTCTCCCACCTAATTGGTACTGTTATATGTATGCTCAGTGAGAAAGAGATAAACGCATGAAGGGTGTTGCCATGCCAATTGATTTGATATATATATATATATATATATATATATATATATATATATATATATATATATATATATATATATATATATATATATATATCGGGTAAGAATGAGACAAATGCACGAAGGTGTTACCGTGCCATTTGATGTGATATCTTGAATATATTTCTCATACTAGAAAAGTTAAATGAGGCATCACATGGTGACTTTTACTTGAAAGAATTATATCCGAAAGGTATTTACTTGAAATAATTATATTCGAAAGATATTTACTTGAAATAATTATATTTGAAAGATATTTACTTGAAAGAATTATATTTGAAAAATATTTATTTGAAAGAATTATATTCGTAACATATTTATTTGAAGGAAGTATATTCGGGATATATTTAATTGTACGGATTATATTCTAAAGATTTTTATTTAAAAATAAAACAACTTATAGATAAAAGATGTATATTTTGAAGGACTCGATTAATTGGTTGTACTGGTATTTATTATTCGTTTGAGCAATATTTATGGTGTTCTTGTTGCTTTCTTGTTTATGTCACAAGTCGATTATTGTTGCCATCACTGCTATTTATTTTCTATTATTTTTGTATGGTATATTGCACAGGTTATTTGACTAGTAAGTGTCTCGACTGTACCTCGTCACTACTCCACCAAGTTTAGTACTTACTAGGTACCGACTATGGTATACTCATACTACACTTCTGTGCATTTTTGTGCAGAACTAAATATTGGGGATATCGAATTCGGACAGAGATTAGAGTATGATAGCAAGGATTCAAGGTAGGAGTGTTTGGTTGTCGTAGTCCCTTGGAGTCTTTTCATTATATTGTACTGTCAACTCTTATTCGAACAATATTGTATATTCGATCCTTGAGATCATTGAATGTATTCAGTTAGAGTTCGTGACTCTGTATTACCAGTCTTGGGAAGTTGTTATAATTATTTCCGTTGTTGGTTTCGACACTTGTATTAAATTATATGTTTAAAAAAAAAGGGGCTCGAAATGAAATTGTAATTGGCTTACCTAGTCTTAGAGACTAAGTGCCATCACGACACATGTGGTGGAATTTTGGGTTGTGACAATTCATTTTATGGAATTGTAGAAAATTCCTCCGATTTCTCTTGCAAAATCAATAATCTAACGCCGAAAATGAAGATTAATTCATGGAATATAATCACAAGGGAGTCAAGAACACTTACCCCAAGTTGCGTGGTGAAATTTCCCTCTGAAAATCACCCAAACCGAGCTCCCAAATCTGTTTATATCAAAAATGGCGAAATCCCCCGTTTATAGGGATTTAATGCTTGCAGCGCCACAGATGGCATGGGGTCTGCCTGTGGCACTGTTTCCAAAACCTCTTAAACATCCCAGCGCCAGGCTAGCGCCCCACGCTACCCTGGGCGCTAGTGACGGGATTTTATTTTTTTCGATACGGAAATGGGCATAACTCTCTCATACGATGTCCGAATTCGACGATTCTTTTTGTTATGGCTCTGTAGTTTCATTACGGATCTAATGCTTCAATAAAAAGTGAATTTGGAGCTCATTTTCATAATGTGATACCACGTATTCTTGAAGAATCGACGTCAAAACATTATAGAAATATCCAAATTAAATTCTGTTAACCATCCGAAATCCACCTGAGGCCCTCGGGACCTCAACCAAATATACCAATAAGCCCTAAAACATCATACGAACTTAGTCGATGCCTCAAATTATATCAAACAACACTAAAAATATGAATCACACCCCAATTAAAGCTTAAATGAGACTATTGAATTCCAACTTCTATATTCGATGCCGAAACCTATCAAATCAAGTTCGATTTACTTTAAATTTTGCACACAAGTCATAAATGACATAACAGACCTATTCAAATTTTCAGAATCAGATTCCAACCCTGATATCAAAAAGTCAACTCCAGGTCAAACTTCCAATCTTTCAATTTCCTATTTTCGCCATTTCAAGACCAATTTGACTATGGACTTCAAAATGAATATTAGGACACGCTCCTAAGTCCAAAATTACCATACGGAGCTATTTGAACCATCAAAACTCCATCCCGGAGTCGTTTGCACAAAAGTCAAACTCCGATGATTTTTTTTTTTCCATTTAAGCTTCTAAACAACGATTGTTCTTTCAATTTAATCCCGAATCATCCGAAAACCAAAGTCGACAATTCACACAAGTCATAATACACATTACGAAACTGCTCAAGACTTCAAATTGTTGAAATGAGCGTAGATGTTCAAAACGACAAGTCAGGTCGTTACACTTATTTTATCCAAACCTAAGTAATTATATAGACATTCGAACTCGATTATAATTAACAGTTTTTAAAAATGTTTAACCTGATCGTTGTCTTATTTTGCCAATGATTTCTTTTTAAGGTACTTTACTTGTGGCAAATTGCATATATACGTTATTTTCTCTATTTTTATTTCTTTGTATACAATGTTGATTAATCTTTTTACCGTTTAAAATAATTATATATTTAAGAGATTGTCATTTGAATTTCTAATATTTAGACAATAAAAGTGGAAAACAATTTGAGTATACTTCAAATTTTAAGTCCCTTGCCCAAAAAGAAAGTATTGATTGCTAAGTTTAAATTCATACCACCTCAATATAATGCTTTTATATTTTATAATAAAAACTATGTTTTACTGCACTTTGTTTTACGTGCCTTGCCAGAACAATTGAATTATAATTCTTGTGTCCTAATTGAACAATGTTTCTTTTGTTTTTTTTACGTCCTAATTGTTAACTATAATTGAACTATAATTAACAATTTAAATAAGAAAATAACTCATATAAGTAAAAAATATCTTAACTTTGTATTTCTAAATATTAGGAGATCATACCTAATAATTTTTGTTGATTTCAAAGTCCTAAAAATTAGAAAAATTATTTAATTAGGATTTTGTCTAGTGTGAAACTTATTTTTGAAGGGTAAAAAAGGCGAATGACATTTTGCGCCTTCGTACTTTTTATATACATATATATATATATATATATATATATATATATAGATTATCATAAATGACATTATTTTTGGTTTATTTCAAAAATAATAGATCATATACAATTGTAGTATATTTCAAAGTTCTAAAAAGGAAAAATGGTCAAATATACCATTCCACTATGCGAAAAGGATTAGATTTACCCTTTGTTATACTTTCGGTAAAAAAAAAAATACCCCTAACATTAGCTAATTGGTTTAAATATACCATTTCTCTATTAGAATTGTCCGAAGTGGATACTTTATCCCACGTGGCGCTGTCATTTTGATGAGGTGGACACTATGTGGCATGCCACCTCACCAACCTCAATCCATTTTATCCCTCCCCTCTCCACCACCACCACCACCACCACCGTCACCAACAACAACACCATGGCCACCATATATTCTAATTTCTACCAGGTTCTCAACGAAAAGTTCTATGGTCTTATGCACAGTATTGATACTGATATCCTATCCAAGATTCATTGAAAGGATTTTTATTCTGAGAATCTTGGAAATGATTCAAAGAGTGACTTTAATTTTGGAAAGGAAGTAACATAATATAGTATTTTTCTTTTCTTTTCATTGTATCATCTTAGATTTTCTTTTTTCATTTTAAAATAGCTAACTTTCTATGAAATTTGAAGTATTACGGATAGTCAATCGCTTGTTTTTCAATAGATTTGACTTAGTAGTTTGTTCAAGAATATCCAAAAAAACATTCTCAGACATTTTCCTACATTCGGCCTCTAATTTCTTACAGTTTTCCGTATATGGTATCATTTCCTTCTCAAAAAATTTCCTAAGAAAGAAATTTCGACGAAAAAAATGTACACTCATGCGTTCTCACAAAGATCCCTATGCTGAAACGTCTACATGAATTTGTCTATAAAATGGTGGTAGTGGATGGTGTCCACATCATCAAAATGGCAGTACCACGTGGGATAACGTTTCACACGGGACAATCCTAATGGAGGAAGGGTATATTTAATCCATTTAGCTAACGTTAGAGGTAGTTTTGTACCGTAAGTATAACATAGGACAAATTGATCATTTTCACATAGTAAAGAATAGGGGTGTCAATGGTTCGCTTCAGCCGGTTATTTTATAAAATTTGTACCATACAAATTTTTCGATTATTCTATTATGTATAACCAAAATTTGACTGTAACGACCCGGTCGGTCGTTTCGAGAGTTGTAGCCCCGTTCTCTCATTTTCTGCTCCATTTATGCTTTATAGTTGTTATATGACTTATCGGATTGGTTGGTTCGGGTCCGGAGAGATTTCAGAATGAATTGGGATACTTAGTCTCATAATGAAAAGCTTAAGTTGAAAAAGTCGACCGGATGTTGACTTATGTGTAAACGACCCCGAATTTGAATTTTGATAGTTCCGTTAGCTCCGTTGGGTGATTTTGGACTTAGGAGCGTGTCCAGATTGTGATTTTGAGCTCCGTAGTGGAATTATGCTTGAAATGGCGAAAGTTAGATTTTTGAAAAATTTGATCGGAAATAGACTTTTTGATATCAGGGTCGGATTCCGATTCCGATTCCGGAAGTTGGAGTAGGTCCGTGGTGTCATATGTGATTTGTGTGCAAAATTTGGAGTCAATCGGACGTTATTTGATAGGTTTCGGCGTCGGGTGTTGAGTTTGGAAGTTTCAAAATTCATTAGGCTTGAGTCCATGTGCGATTTGTATTTTTGATGTTGCTTGAGGTAATTTGAGGGTTCGACTAAAGTTCGTATGATGTTTTAGGACTTGTTGGTATATTTGGTCGAGGTCCCAGGGGCCTCAAGTTGATTTCGGGTGGTTAACGGACTTGGAAGTTAAGTTGAGAAGTAGCTGAAGTTTGAAGGCTGCTGGTGTAATCGCACCTACGGATGGGGAACCGCAGGTGCGAGCTCGCAGATGCGGAGAGGGCTGCGTAGATGCGAAGTTTGAGGTGAGGCAGTAGATGGTCGCAGGTGCCATGGTTTTCCCGCACCGGCGTGACCGTAGATGCAGTAGTAGGACCGTAGAAGCGGAAGTGGACTGTGGACTGGGCTCCACAGAAGCGGACATTTCCTCGCAGAATCGAACCCGCAGGAGCGGGATTTTGGTCCGCAGGAGCAGAACCCTTCGCAGAAGTGGATAACTTAGTCGCACCCGCGGAGCCGCATATGCGGGTAAGTGGTCGCAGATGCGGAAAGCTTGTGCAGAAACTATATAAGCGAGGGTTCCGAGAATTTTCACCATTTCTAATGTTTTGAGCTCGAATTGTGGAGGTCTTTGAGAGGATTTTCAAGGGGATTCTTGAGGTAAGTTCCTTGTGTTCATCTTACTTCAATGATTATGTTTTCCCCTCTGATTTTCCACCTAGTTGGTGTATTTTTGAGGTGTAATTTGGGGGTTTGAGGCTAGGGATTTAGAGAGTTGATTTTGAGGATTTGAATGACCAATTAGTGTCAGATTTTGATGAATTTGGTATGACTAGACTTGTGGTTGGATGGACTTTCAGATTTTGTGAGTTTTGTTGGATTTCGAGACGTGGGCCCAGGGGGTGATTTTGAACCAATTTCGGATTTTGAGTTATAACTTGTAATTTCTTGTAGAATTGATTCCTTTAGTTCGTATTGATTGTATTGTACTATTTGTGGCTAGATTCGGGGAATTTGGAGACCGATTTACGAGGCAAAGGCATATTGGAGTAGGGATTTGCTCGGATTGAGGTAAGTAACACTTCTAAACTTGGCTCTGAGGGTTCGAAACCCCGAAACATGTATTATATAATTGGTGTTGAGGTGACGCACATGCCAAGTGACGAGCGTACGGGCGTGCACCGTGAGAATTGTGATCTGGTCGATTCCATGGCACTGTCTAGTGGTTTTATCTTGTTGGTATCTATATTTTCATCACGTGATAAAGTAATTGAGCTGTTAATCATGCTAGAGATCATGTTTAGGCTATATACCGGTACTGTTGGGACCCATAGTGGTCGTTTCTTGCTGTTGTCTTACTGATTTCATTGATATTTTGTACTCAGTCATATTCATTCATTACATATCATATTTCAGTCTCTGCTGTTATTTATTGATACATCATATCATTGTTTTCAGGCTAGTTTCATGATATTGTGAGCCCGTGAGAGAGATAGACTGAAGAGATTGATGACTGAATGAGGCCGAGTGCCTAATTATGAGTGACATTAATAGGATCGGGCTACACGTCGCAACAGTTATACTGATTTATGATAGCGCTTGGGCTGAAGGATCCCCTCAGGAGTCTGCACACACCCTAGTGAGCGCGGTTGATTATATTGAGAGGTGGATCTTCCCCGGACATGGATCTTATCCAAAGTATTATATACCTGGAGATGGATCTTCTCCACGGGCTGGATTGGCCCTACTCAGTACTGGGTGACTGATGGTCAGTGATGTATATATTCCGAGATGGATCTTCCCTTCCCTGTGAAGTATGGGCCATATACAGTACTGAGTGATTGAGCATTTGAGAGTGTGAGCACATGAGGATGTCAGCATGGTGTGTTACATACAACATGTGTATTGGCATATAGAAGTAGGGGAGTTATATTCTTCATATCATTCAGATTTGATCCATTTTACTGTTTTGAGATATCTATCGAACTTGAAAGCTTGTCTACGTTTTTGTACTGTTATTTTCTATATTGAACTATGCCGGTTGAGTTCGTACTTTCAATCCAAAGTTTGGATTTGTTACTTATTGAGTTGGTTGAACTCTCTCTACACCCTGCACCTCGTGTGCAGATCCAGGTACTCCCGATTACGGCGGCTGCTGAGTGAGGAGTCGAGATCTCGGAGACTATCGAGGTAGCTGCATGGCGTTCATAGGCCTTGACTCTCCTTCATTATCTTTATTTGTATTTCAATTCTTGTTCCTCAGACATTGTAGTAGGTTGTATCCTGGTATATATGTTCATGTACTCGGTGACGCCCTAGTTTTGGGAGAGATTTGTATTGCGTTGTGGTTTTATTTCGGGTTTTAAAGGGTTTTCTTAAATATTAACTGCTTCTGTTTAATTTTCAAAGCTTTTATTTGGTTGAACTGGTTGAGTAGTTGGCTTGCCTAGTTCCACGATAGGCGTCATCACGACGGTTGGTTTTGGATCGTGACAAGTTGGTATTAGAGCCTAGGTTACCTAAGTCTCACGAGGAATGAACAGGTTTAGTAAAATCTTACGGATTGGTACAGAGACATCTGTGCTTATCTTCGAGAGGCTGCCGAACCCTTAGGAAATTTCACATTCTTGTATTCTTGTCGTGCGGATTTGTTGATTCCGGTAACTAAACTTCTGTTATTCTATTCTCTCACAGATGGTGAGGACACGTACTACTGGGCAGGATGGACAACCACCAGTACCACCAGCTAGGGCCGCGGGAGGCTGAAGTCGCGGTAGAGGTCGCGGTAGGGGCAGAGGTGCAGCTCATACAACAGCTAGGGCAACACCTGCATACCCACTAGTCGCTCCAGCTCAGGAGCAGGTACCCGATACAGTTGAGCCAGTGGGGCCAGCTCAGGTACTAACTGTGCCGATTGTGATTCCAGGCCTTCAGGAGGCTTTGGCCCAGTTTGCATTGGCCTTGCTTAGGTGGTTTCGGCTCAGGCCACACCAGCCACTTCTCAGGCCGGGGGAGGTACTCATACCTCTGTTTCCCATACTCCAGAGTAGGTAGTGCAGGGACTTCAGATACCGAGGGTACTACCAACCCAACCGGTAGTAGCTGCTCAGGCCCCGGTAGTCCCCGTTATGACTGATGATGAGCAGCGGAGACTTGAGAGATTTGGGAGGCTTCGACCTCCATCATTTAGCGATGCTGAGTTAGAGGATGCTTAGGTATTTTTGGATAAGTGCGAGTGGATGCTTCAGACAATGGGTATTCTGGAGACCAGTGGGGTCTCGTTCACTACTTTTCAATTTTCTGGGGCTGCCTTCAGATGGTGGGAGTCTTTGTAATGACTCGGCCGGTCTTTTTGAGAGTATTAGCCCCGATCCCCTATTTACTGCTTCCTATGTATCATTTTATGCTTATGTGACTTGCCAGGAGGATTTGTTTTTGGTTTGGGAGTGAAATAGGACACTTAGTCCCTAAAATGGAGGCTTAAGTTCTAGGAATTTAACCATTGTTGGAACTATGTGAAGACGACTCCGGAATGGAGTTTCGTTGATTCTGTTAGCTCTGTTGGGTGATTTTGAACTTAGGAGCATGTCCGGATTATGAATTGGAGGTCTGTAACTGAATTAGGCTTGAAGTGGCAAAAGTAGAATTTTTGGGCAGTTTGACCAGAAGTGGACTTTTTGATATCGGGGTCGGATTCCGATTCCGGAAGTTGGAGTAGGTCCATAATGTCAAATATGACTTGTGTGCAAAAGTTGAGGTCAATCGGACGTGATTTGATAGGTTTCGACATCGGTTGTAGAAGTTTGAAGTTTCAAAGTTCATTAAGTTTGAATTAGAGTGCGATTCATGTTTCTAGCATTGTTTGATGTGATTTGAAGGCTCGACTAAGTTCGTATGATATTTTAGGACTCGTTGGTATGTTTGATTGAGGTCCCGGGGGCCTCGGGTAGATTCCAGATGGTTAACGGACTAGAATTGGACTTGTTGGAATTGCAGAAAATCTGGTGCTTCTGTTACTGGTTTCCTTCATCGCATTCGCGAAAGAGGTCTCACGTTCGCATAAGGTATCTGGGAGGCTAGCGGAGTTTTGTTCTTCGCGTTCGTGATGTGGGTCCTGCGTTCACGAAGTTCTGAGGTATTAGGTCTACGCGTTCACGATAGGGACCTCGCGTTCGCGTAAAAGGAACTGGTCTGATGAGTCACCAGGCATCTAGCTTACGCGTTCGTGGTGAGGGTCCCGCATTCGTGAAGGATCAGGTAGTGGAAGCTTCACGTTCGCGATTGGGACCTCGCGTTCGCATAAGAGGGAATTTTGGTTGCTTGATTTTTGTGCTTCGCGAACGCGAGGCACATTCCGCGTTCGCGAAGAAGGATTTATCTGGGTAGCAGATTATTTTTCAAATTCGAGGGTTTTGCCATTATATCATAACTTGAGTTAGAGAGCTCAAATTTAGGCGAGATTTGGATGGCTTTTAGAGGCAATGATTGGGTAATGATTCTTAACTCATTTTTGGTTATATCCCACTAATCTATCGTTAATTTTATCATTTAATTAAGGATTTGGGTCGAGAAATTTGGGGGAAAAGTTGGAAAGTTCTTCAACGCAATTTTGGGGTTTTGATTGAGATTTTTGTATCGAATTTGAGTAATTTTGGTATGGGTGGACTCGTGGTTGAATGGGTGTTCGTATTTTGTGACTTTTACCCGATTCCGAGACATGGACCTGTGTCGACTTTTTGGGGCGATTTTCTAAATTCTTGTTAAAGTCTTGATTTTATTAATTTTGGGACTACGAGGCGGTACATCAGGAGATCCCCATGTATATTTACTTTTGGGACTACGAGGCGGTACCTCGGGATATCCCCCTGCATATTTACTTTTGGGACTACGAGGCGGTACCTCGGGAGATTCCCCTGCATATTTACTTTTGGGACTACGAGACGGTATCTCGGGAGTGCCCCTGTTGTTTATCCCTATGTGATGTGCTGTTATCTTTCTATAGTTTCTCCTTATTAAATTTCCAGTCTCTTATTACATTGCTATATTTTTTCGCCTTAAATTATTTTATACCAGTAGGGCCCTGACCTTACCTCGTCAGTACTCTACCGAGGTTAGGCTTGTCACTTACTGGGTACCATTGTGGTGTACTCATACTACTCTTCTGCACATGTTTTGTGTGCAGACCTAGGTACCCCCTACTAGCCCCGCTATTAGCTGAGTGTACTTGCTGCTGCAACGGAGACTTCAAGGTATATCTGCCAGCGTCCGCAGACCTCGGAGTCCCCCTCTATTCCCTCCTATGTTGTTTTCTTTTCTGTATTTTCCTTAGACTCTGATATATAGAGACACCTAGCTTTATCTTAGAAGCTTGTGACTTGCAATTATCGGGTTTTGGGAATATTGTTATACTCGAGTTGTTGGTTACTTATACATGTCGAGCGGCATATTTTCCGTTATATAATTATCTGTTGAAATTATTGGTTGTTTCTGTCTCTATTTTTAATTATTTCGCAGTTGTTAAGCTTACTTAGTCGTAGAGATTAGGTGCCGTCATGATATCTTACGGAGGGAGAATTGGATCGTGACAGGATTGTGAGAGGCGCAGGCCGGTCGGTGCGGCACCACTTACATGGTAGGAGTTCTCCGTTCTCTTCTTGGAGAAGTTCGTGCCGCAGTCTCACAGAGAGGGGCTGCGTAGACAGTTTGAGCAGCTTCGTCAGGATGGCATGTCTGTGACACAGTACGAGATGAGGTTTTATAAGTTGGCCTATTATGCAGTTTGGCTGGTTCCCACTGATAGGGAGAGGATTCGAAGGTTCATTAATGGCCTCACATATCAGTTGCGGTTGCTTATGACTACGGAGAGGGTATTTGGTGCTACTTTCGATGAGGTAGTCGACATTGCCCGGCAGATAAAGATGGTCCATAGTCAGGAGCAGGTTGAGAGGGAGGCCAATAGGCATCGTGGGTCAGGAGGTTTTAGTGGTGTTCCTTTTGGAGGTCAGTTCCACCGCGACAGGGGTCGTCCTTATAGGCATGCTCAGACGACTCCTCCAGTTCACCGTGGTGCATCATCCGGTCATGGTTCATACAGTACACATCAGATCCAGTCATCTCCCAGTGCCCTTCCAGCTCAGAGTTCATCCCATACACCTTCAGTTCAGGGATCATCGGCACCAGTTCGTCTAGTGGGTATTCTGGTGCTCGGGGCTCCCTCTAATCCCCACGACTATTTGCAGGGAGAGGTTGTTTTGAGTGTGGAGATATGGGTCACAACAAGAGGTATTGTCCTCGCCTTATGGGAGGTCTAGCTCAGTAGAGGAGTCAGCCTACAAATTCAGCACCCATTACTTCACCACCCGCCTAGCTAGCTTGGGGTGGAGCTCAGTCAACTAGGGGTCGCCCTAGAAAGGGAGGTCGATCAGGTGACGGTCAGGCTCGATTCTATGCTATTCCAACTAGACCAGATGTTGTTGCTTCAGATGCAGTGATCACATGTATTGTCTTTGTTTGTCACAGGGAGGCTTCTGTATTATTTGACCCTGGTTCTACTTATTCGTATGTCTCATCATATTTTGCCCATTATCTGGATATGCTCCGTGAGTCCTTAGTTTCATCTGCTCATGTCTCTACGCCGGTGGGCCATACTATTATTGTGGATCGTGTATATCGGTCATGTGTAGTAACCATTGGGAGTCTGGAGACTAAAGTTGATCTCTTGTTGCTTAGTATTATTGATTTTGACGTGATCTTGGGTATGGATTAGTTGTCTCTATGTCATGATGTTCTAGATTGTCACGCTAATAATGTGACATTGGCGATGCCGGGGTTGCCGAGGATTGAGTGGAGAGGTTCTCTAGACTATGTTCCCAGTAGAGTGATTTCATACTTGAAGGCCCATCGGATGGTTGGGAAGGGTTGTTTATCTTATTTGGCCTATGTGAGGGTTGTTAGTTCTGATACTCCCACTATTGATTCTGTTTCAGTGATGCGGGAGTTTCCGGACGTATTTCCTGCAGACTTGCCCCGGGCATGCCGCCCGACAGGGATATTGACTTCAGTATTGACTTGGTGCCGGGCACTCAGCATATTTCTATTCTACCATATCGCATGGCACCAGCTGAGTTGAAGGAATTGAAGGAGCAACTTCAGGGACTCCTTGATAAGGGGTTTATTAGGCCTAATGTGTCATCTTAGGGTGCACCGGTATTGTTTATGAAGAAGAAGGATGGTACTATGAGAATGTGCATTGATTATAGGCAGTTGAACAAAGTCACAATCAATAACAAGTATCCTTTGCCGCGTATTGATGATCTGTTTGACCAGCTTCAGGGAGCGAGAGTGTTCTCCAAGATTAATTTGAGGTCTGGGTATCACCAGTTAAAGATTCGGGACCCGGATATTCTAAAGACAGCCTTCAGGACCCGTTAAGGTCATTATGAGTTCCTTGTGATATCTTTTGGGCTGACCAACGCCCCAACAGTGTTCATGCATCTGATGAAAAGTGTGTTTCAGCCTTATCTTGACTAGTTTGTTATAGTGTTCATTGATGATATCCTGGTGTAATCTCGTAGCCAGGAGGAGCATGCCCAACATTTGAGGATTGTGTTGCAGCAGTTGAGGGAGGAGAAACTTTATGCCAAGTTCTCCAAGTGTGAGTTTTGGCTCAGCTCAGTGGCATTCTTGGGACACGTGGTGTCCAGTGAGGGTATTCAGTGGATCCGATGAAGATAGAGGCAGTTCAGAGTTGACCCAGACCGTCCTCAAGTACGGAGATTCGGAGCTTTCTCGGCTTGGCCGATTACTATCGTCTCTTTGTAGAGGGTTTCTCGTCTATTGCATCACCTTTGACCAAATTGACCCAAAAGGGTGCTCTTTTCAAGTGGTCGGATGAGTGTGAGGAGAGCTTTCAGAAGCTCAAGACTGCCTTGACCATAGATCCAGTTCTAGTTCTACCATTAGCTTCTGGTTCTTATACAGTGTATTGTGATG
This sequence comes from Nicotiana tomentosiformis, assembly GCF_000390325.3. Classification (NCBI taxonomy): domain Eukaryota; kingdom Viridiplantae; phylum Streptophyta; class Magnoliopsida; order Solanales; family Solanaceae; genus Nicotiana; species Nicotiana tomentosiformis. The sequence goes on along the minus strand of NC_090813.1, from coordinate 56,196,100 downwards.
CTTCTCGGATTGGTATCGGGTGTGTTTTGATGCAGGAGGGTAGAGTGATTGCTTATTCTTCGCGTCAGTTGAAGCCTCATGAGAAGAACTACCATGTTCATGTTTTGGAGTTAGCTGCCATCATTCATGCATTGAAGATTTGGAGGCATTATCTCTACAGTGTGTCTTGTGAGGTGTTTACGGATTATCGAAGCCTCCAGCACTTGTTCAAATAGAAGGATCTAAATTTGAGATAGCGGAGATGGTTGGAGCTGCTAAAAGACTACGATATCACCATTCTGTATCACCCCGGGAAGGCCAATGTAGTGGCAGATGCCTTGAGTAGAAAGGCGGTGAGTATGGGTAGTTTGCATTCATTCCCGTTGGAGAGAGACCTCCTGTAGTTGATGTTCAGGCTTTGGCCAACCGGTTCGTGATATTGGATATTTCGAAACCCAGTCGGGTTCTAGCTTGCGTGGTTTCTCGGTCTTCCTTATTTGATCTCATTAGAGAGTACCAGTATGATGATCCCCATTTGCTTGTCCTTAAGGACACGGTTCAGCACAGTGATGCCAGAGATGTGACTATTGGGGATAATGGGGTATTGAGGATGCAGGCTCAGATTTGTGTGCCCAATGTGGACGGGCTACGTGAGTTGATTCTTGAGGAGGCCCACAGTTCGCAGTATTCCATTCATCCAGGTGCCGCGAAGATGTATCAGGACTTGAGGTAACACTATTGGTGAAGGAGAATGAAGAAGGATATAGTGGGGTTTGTAACTCGGTGCCTTAAATGTCAGCAGGTCAAGTATGAGCATTAGAGACCGTGTGGATTGCTTCAGAGGTTAGAGATTCCAGTGTGGAAGTGGGAGCGGATCACCATGGATTTCGTAGTTGGGCTCCCACGGACTTCGAGGAAGTTCGATGCTATTTGGGTGATTGTGGATCAATTGACCAAGTCCGCGCACTTCATTCCAGTTGGTACTACTTATTCTTCAGAGTAGTTGGCTGAGATTTACATCTGAGAGATCATCCGCCTTCACGGTGTGCAAGTGTCCATCATTTCAGATCGAGGTACGCAGTTTACATTACAGTTCTGGAGAGCAGTGCAGCGAGAGTTGGGCACTCAAGTTGAGTTGAGCACAACATTTCACCCTCAGACGGACGGCCAGTCCGAGTGCACTATTCAGATGTTGTAGGACATGCTACATGTTTGTGCCATTGGTTTCAGGGGTTCATGGGATCAGTTTCTGCCACTCGCGGAGTTTGCCTACAACAATAGCTACTAGTCGAGCATTCAGATGGCTCCGTATGAGGCTTTGTATGGGAGACATTGTAGATCTCTGGTGGGTTAGTTTGAGCCGGGTGAGGCTAGACTAATGGGTACTGACTTGGTTCAGGATGCATTAGAGAAGCTTAAATTGATCCAGGAGAGGCAATCTAGACAGAAGATCTATGCCGACAGGAAGGTCCGTGATGTGTCTTACATGGTTGGGGAGAAGGTTCTGCTAAAGGTTTCACCCATGAAGGGTGTTTTGTGATTCGGGGAAAACAACTAGTTGAGCCCTCAGTTCATTGGGCCTTTTGAGGTACTTCAGAGGATTGGAGAAGTGGCTAACAAGCTTGCCTTGTCACCTAGCTTGTCGAGTGTGCATCCGGTATTTCATATTTCTATGCTTCGAAAGTATGTTGGCAATCCGTCTCATATTTTGGATTTCAGCATAGTTCAATTGGATGGTGATTTGACTTATGATGTAGAGCCGGTGGCCATTTTGGATCGGCAGGTCCAAAGTTGAGGTCAAAGGATATAACTTCAGTGAAGGTGCAGTGGAGAGGTTAGCCCATTGAGGAGGCTACTTGGGAGACCGAACAGGATATACGGAGCAGATATCCACGCCTATTTGAGACTCCAGATATGTTTCTAGACCCGTTCGAGGATGAACGTTTATTTAAGAAGGGGGATGTAACGACCCGGCCGGTTGTTTCAAAAATTGTAGCCCCGTCCCCCCATTTTCTGCTCTATTTGTGCTTTATAGATATTATATGACTTATCGGGTTAGTTGGTTTGGGTCTGGAGAGATTTCAGAATGAATTGAGACACTTAGTCTCATAATGGAAAGCTTAAGTTGGAAAAGTCGACCGGATGTCGACTTATCTGTAAATGACCCCGAATTTGAATTTGATGGTTCCGTTAGCCTCGTTGGGTGATTTTGGACTTAGGAGCGTGTCCGAATTGTGATTTTGAGGTCCGTAGTGGAATTAGGCTAAGTTGGATTTTTGGGGAATTTGACCGGGAATGAACTTTTTGATATCGGGGTCGGATTATGATTTTGGAAGTTGGAGTAGGTCCGTGGTGTCATTTGTAACTTGTGTGCAAAATTTGGAGTCAATCGGACGTGATTTGATAAGTTTCGATGTCAGGTGTTAAGTTTGGAATTTTCAAAATTCATTAGGCTTGAATCCATGTGCGATTTGTGTTTTTGATGTTGCTTGAGGTAATTTGATGGTTCGACTAAATTCGTATGATGTTTTAGGACTTGTTTGTATGTTTGGTCGAGGTCCCGAGGGCCTCGGGTTGATTTCGGGTGGTTAACGAACTTGGAAGTTAAGTTGAGAAGTTGGTGAAGTTTGAATGCTGCTGGTGTAATCGCACATGCGGATGGGGAACCACAGATGCGAGCTCGCAGATGCGGAGAGGGCAGCAGAGATGCAGAGTTTGAGGTGAGGCAGTAAATGATCGTAGGTGCGATGGTTTTCCTGCACCTGCGTGACCGTAGATGCGGTTGTAGGATCGTAGAAGCGGAAGTGGACTGTGGACTGGGCTCCGCAGAAGCAGACATTTTCTCGTAGAAGCGAGCCCGCAGGAGCGAAACTCTTCGCAAAAGCGGGTAACTTGGTCGCAGCCACGAAGCCGCAAATGCGGGTAAGTGGTCGCAGGTGCGAAAAGCTTGGGCATAAACTATATAAGTGAGGGTTCCGAGAATTTTCACCATTTCTAACGTTTTGAGCTTATTATGGAGGTTTTTGAGAGGATTTTTAAGGGGATTCTTGAGGTAAGTTCCTTGTGTTCATCTTTCTTCAATGATTATGTTTCCCCACTGATTTTCCACCTAGTTGGTGTGTTTTTGAGGTGTAATTGGGGGGTTTGAGGCTAGGGATTTGGAGAGTTGATTTTGGAGATTTGAATGACCAATTGGTGTCGGATTTTAATGAATTTGGTATGGCTAGACTCGTAGTTGGATGGGCTTTCGGATTTTGTGAGTTTTGTTGGATTCCCAGACGTGGGCCCTGGGGGCGGTTTTGAACCAATTTCGGATTTTGAGTTATAACTTAGTAATTTCTTGTAAAATTGATTCCTTTAGCCCGTATTGATTGTATTGTACTGTTTGTGGCTATATTCAGGGCATTTGGAGACCGATTTGTGAGGAAAAGGCGTATTGGATTAGGGATTTGCTCGGATTGAGGTAAGTAACACTTCTAAACTTGGCTCTAAGTGTTCGAAACCCCGAAACATGTGTTATATGATTGGTGTTGAGGTGACGCACATGTCAAGTGACGGGCGTGCACCATGAGAATTGTGATCTGGTCGATTCTATGGCACTGGCTAGTGGTTCTATCTTGTTGATATCCGTGTTTTCATCATGTGATAAAGTAATAGAGCTATTAATCATGCTAGAGATCATGTTTAGGCTATATGCCGGTATTGTTGGGACCCATAGTGGTCGTTTCTTGCTGTTATCTTATTGATTTCATTGATATTTCATACTCAGTCATATTCATTCATTTCATATCATATCTCAGTCTCTATTGTTATTTATTGATACATCATATCATTGTTTTCAGTCTAGTTTCATGACATTATGAGCCCGTGAGAGAGAGAGACTAGAGAGATTGATGACTGAGTGAGGCCGAGTGCCTGATTGTGAGTGACATGTATGGGATCGGGCTGCACGCCGCAATGGTTATACTGATTTATGATAGCGCTTGGGCTGAAGGAGCCCCTTCGGAGTCTGCACACACCCCTAGTGAGCGCAGTTGATTATATTGAGGGATGGATCTTCCCCGGACATGGATCTTGTCCGAAGCATTATATACCTGGAGATGGATCTTCTCCGCGGGATGGATTGGCCCTACTCAGTACTAGGTGACTGATGGTCAGTGATGTATATATTCCCGGATGGATCTTTCGTGGGCCGTATGGGCCATATACAGTACTGAGTGATTGAGCATTTGAGAGTGTGAGCACATGAGGCTGTCAGCATGGTGTGTTACATATAGCATGTGCATGTGCATATATAAGTAGAGGATTTATATTCGTCATATGATTTAGATTTGATCCATTTTACTGTTTTGAGATATCTATCAAACTTGAAAGGATGTCTACGTTTCTGAACTGTGCCGGTTGAGTTCGTCACTACTTTCAGTACAAAGTTTGGATTTGTTACTTATTGAGTTGGTTGTACTCACACTACACCCTGCACCTCGTGTGCAGATCCAGGTGCTGCCAGTTACGGCGACTGCTGAGTGAGGAGTCGATATCTCGGAGACTATCAAGGTAGCTACATGGCGTTCGCACGCCTTGACTCTCCTTTATTATCTTTATTTGTATTTCAGTTCTTATTCCTCAGACATTGTAGTAGGCTGTATCCTGGTATAGATGCTCATGTACTCAGTGACACCCCGATTTTGGGAAAGATTTGTATTGCGTTGTGGTTTTATTTCGGTTTTTAAAGGGTTTTCTTAAATATTAATTACTTCTGTTTAATTTTCAAAGCTTTTATTTAGTTAAACTGGTTGAGTAGTTGGCTTGCCTAGTTCCACAATAGGTGCCATCACGGTAGTTGGTTTTAGATCGTGATATAGACTTTTCGAAACCGTTCCAATCATGTCGGTTTCTCTTCGGTATCGGTGCGGTTTGGTTAATTTTAGGTAATGTTTTTTAAATATCATGTAAAAATCACTAGTAGATGTAGAATGCAATAACATACGTACTTTTATAGGACTTAGCAAAATTCTCTAGACATTTTTACAGTTTAAAAGGTTGGATATTTTGGAGCCCAATCGTGTCCTAGCTTGTACAGTCGCTTGGTCATCCTTGTTTGAGCGCATCAGGGAGCGGCAGTATGACGACCCTCATTTGCTGGTCCTTAAGGACACAGTGTGGCACGGTGGTGCCAAGCAGGTTACTGTTGGAGATGATGGAGTTTTGAGGATGCAAGGTCGTGTTTGTGTGCCTAATGTGGATGGACTTTGTGAGTTAATTCTTGAGAAGGCTCACAGTTCTCGGTATTCTTTTCATCCGGGTGCCACCAAATGTATCAGGACTTGCAGCAACATTACTGGTAGAGGATGATAAAGAAGTACATAGTTGCATATGTAGCTCGGTGTCTAAATTGTCAGCAGGTAAAGTGTGAGCATCAGAGACATGGTGGTTTGCTTCAGAAGTTAGAGATTTATGAGTGGAAGTGGGAGCGTATCACTATGGATTTCGTTGTTGGACTCCCACGGACTCAGAAAAAGTTTGATGCAGTTTGGGTAATTGTGGACAAGCTGACCAAGTCAACGCACTTCATTCCTGTGGCAGTTACCTATTCTTCAGAGCGGTTGACAGAGATTTACATCCGCGAGATTGTCCATCTTCACGGTGTGCCCGTGTCTATCATTTCATATCGAGGTACAAAGTTCACCTCGCACTTTTAGAGGGCAGTACATCATGAGTTGGGCACACAGGTGGAGCTGAGCACAACATTTCATCCTCAGATAGACAGACATTTCGAACGCACTATTTAGATATTGGAGGATATGCTCCGCGCTTGTGTTATAGACTTTGAAGGTTCTTGGGATCAGTTCTTGCCGCTTGCAAAGTTTGCCTATAACAACAACTACCAATCGAGCATTCAAATGGTTCCCTATGAGGCATTATGCGGTAGGCGGTGTCGATCGCCAGTTGGATGGTTCGAGCCGGGGAAGGCTCAGTTGTTGGGTACAGATTTAGTACAGGATGCCTTGGATAAGGTCAAGATTATTTAGGATCGACTTCACACAGCTCAGTCCAGGCAGAAGAGTTATACCGACCGTAAAGTTCGTGATGTTGCATTCATGGTCGGAGAGAGAGTGTTACTCCGGGTATCACCCATGAAGGGTGTGATGAGGTTCGAAAAGAAGGGCAAGTTAAGCCCTAGGTATATCAGGACTTTTGAGATTCTTGCGAAAATGGGAGAGGTGGCTTACAGGCTTGCGTTGACATCGGGTTTATCAGTAGTTTATCCGGTGTTCTATGTGTCCATGCTCCGAAAGTATCACGGTGATCCGTCCCATGTGTTAGATTTCAGCTCTGTCCAGTTGGACAAGGATTTGACTTACAACGAGGAGCCGGTGGCTATTTTAGCCCAGCAGGTTCGTCAGTTGAGGTCGAAGAGTTATCCTTCAGTCCGAGTGCAATGGAGAGGTCACCCCATCGAGGCAGCCACTTGGGAGTCCGAGTCTGACACGCGGAGTAGATATCCCCACATTTTTACCAGCCCAGGTACTTTTCTATGTACGTTCGAGGACGAACAATTATTTTAGAGGCGGAGAATGTGATGACCCGATAGGTCATCTTATGTTTTAGAATCTAATTCTGCACTTTGAAGCCTTAAACACCTCATTTTATCCTTCCTCGATTTGAGTGCGCAGTCCGGGTGTTTTTCTGGAAAGCTTTTATGTTAAAAACCGAGAAAATATAAAATTTTTGTCTTTAAATCCATTTGAGTTGACTTCGATCAACGTTTTAAGAAAACGGACCCGGATTCATGTTTTGATGGTCCCGGTGGGTCCGTATCATGATTTTGGACTTGGGCGTATGCCCAGAATCGAATTCAGAAGTTCCTAGCTCGAGTTATCACACTTTGTTGAAATTTGAAAGTTAAAGGCTTAATGACTTTAAAATGTTTGACCAATGTTTGACTTTTGGATATTGGGTCCGTATTTTAGTTCCGGAACCCGGTATAGGTCTAATACTATATTTATGACTTGTCTGTCAAATTTGGTGAGAAATGGAGTTGGTTTGACGTGATTCGGACGTCCTGTTGTGAAAATAGAAGTTTCAAAGTTCTCTTGAAAATTTCATTTGATTTGGTGTTCAATTTGTAGTTCTAGATGTTATTTTGGGATTTGATCGCGCGAGCAAGTTCGTATGATGGTTTTAGACTTGTGTGCATATTTGGTTTGGAGCCCCGAGGGCTCAGGTGAGTTTTGGATAGGCTACGTAGTGGAATTTGACTTAGAACATTGCTGGTGTGTTTCAGTTTTTGGTGCAGGCCTCAGACCTTGCAATTACGAGGTCAGGCCTCGCATTTGCGACCTCTGATGGGTTCGCATTTACGAGCAACTCATCGCATTTACGAAGAGTAATTGGGGAACCTCAAGTTCAGATGAGGGAGTCTTCTCATTTGCGAGGTTCGTAATTGCGAACCCCAGGTTGCAAATGCGACATCTGCAACTGACCAAATAGCTGAGAAAACATGATTTTTGTTCATTCTCTCAAATTTTCAAACTTAGAAATCCTAGAGGCGATTTTTCAAAGAACTCTTCTTCCCTAAATCATTGGTAAGTGATTCTAACCTATTTTCTTTCAATCTTTCATTACATTTCCTAAGATTTCAACCTAAAATCTAGTGTTTTCATGGTGGAAATTGGGGGTTTGGGTAGAATTAGGAATTTTTATAAAATGGGAATTTAGACCTCGAACTGAAGTCGGATTCCAAAATAAATTACATAACCGGGCTCGGAGGTGAATGGGTAAACGGGTTTTGGTCCGGATTTCGGGTTTGGACCAAGCAAGCCTGAGAGTTGACTTTTGTTGACTTTTTCAATAATGATCTAAATTGAATTCTTTGCAATCGTGGGTAGTTCCTAAGGCTTAATTTGAATCGTTTGGTTGGTAATTTACTAGATTCTATTGGTTCGGAGGCTTGTTTCAAAGGCAAAGCTGTGATTGAGCTTTGAGTGGACCTTTGGAGCGAGGTAAGTGTCATGGTTAACCTTGACTTGAGGGATTAGGACTTGTTTGTCTATTTGCTACATGTTTAGATGTTAGGTACAACATATATGTGAGGTGATGAGTACTTATGCGTTTTTGTCGGGATAAAGCATATGGGTGGGGACTTGTTCCTGGTAGTTTATTGCTTAATTTGATCTTGTTATCCATGCTTAGATTAGTTACTTACTAAATTGATCGTTCTTATCGTGTTTACGGGTTTGTGATAATTGAGTATTGATTCCAAAGTTGAGAGTGGTATTGTGGAACCATTGTTGAAGTAAGCCTTGTTCTTGTTGATTCTATCTCCCTGCTATTACTTGTTCATTATTATATGGTAAGGGAGAGTGTTAATGCACGAAGGGTGATGTCGTGCCATATTGTGAGTATTAATGCACGAAGGGTGATGTCGTTCCATATTGTGAGTGTTAATGCATGAAGGGTAATGCCGTGCCATGTTATGAGAGTTAATGCACGAAGGGTGATGTCGTGCCGTATCTATTGATTTATATTGTGAGAGTGAGAGTAAAAGTACGAAGGGTGAAGCCGTGCAGAATCATTGTTTCATTGTGAGGTTGAGAGTAAAAGCACGACGGGTGATGCCGTGCAATTTTCTTCATTGTGCTTAATTATTTTTACTGGTTAAAGGTATATTGACTGTTCTGGTCATCATTTCCGCTATATTTCTCGAATCTTGCATCCCCTTTAGAATGTCCCCTTCCCAATAGTACATGTTTAGTTGTTATTTGTTGTTATCTTGTACATATATTGTTATCTGCACATGTTCATTATGTGGGTGTCCTGTCATAGCCTCGTCACTACTTCATCGAGGTTAGGATCGACACTTACGAGTAAATGGGGCCGGTTGTACTCATACTACACTCTGCATTTCTTGTGCAGATTTTGGTACCGGTCCTAGCTGATCGTGAGGCTTAGCAGCTTGGACTTGCTTATTGGAGACTCAAGGTAGATCTGCTGGCGTCTGCAGACCTTGGAGTCCCCTTCTATCTCCCCTATTTTACTATTTCTTTTCATTCAGAACAATTGTATTTCTTTCAGACTCTATTTGTAGAACATCTTAGAAGCTCGTGAGTTGTGACTCCAGAACCATATTGTATCAAATATTATGGGCTTTATATTATTCTGCATTTCAGTTTTAGCATCTATTTAGCTTGATTGATTCTGCTATTGAAATTGACTAAAAATTGGTTTAAAGAATCCTCTAACGTTGGCTTGCCTAGCAAGTGAAATGTTAGGCGTCATCATGCTCACGAAGGTGGGGATTCTGGGGCGTGACAAGTTGGTATCAGAGCACTAGGTTGCCTAGGTGTCATAATTCACGAGCAGGCTCAGTAGAGTCTTGGAGGATCGGTATGGAGACGTCTGTACTTATCTTCTAGAGGCTATAAAGTTTAGGAACAAATTTCACATCTATTCTTCTTTGTCGTGCGATTTTGTTCTCTCATTACTAATTGAACTCTTCTACTCTTGTTATCTCATAGATGGCGAGAACACATACTGCATCTTCAGCTGAGCAGCAGCCAGAGCCCCCAGTGGCAGCTCCTACGAGGGGCAGAGGTCGAGGCCGGGGTCATGCCAGAGGCCGAGGCAGGGGTAGAGCTCAGCCCAGAGCTCGAGCTGCAGCACCAATAGTGGAGCCTCAGGTGGAGTTGGATGAGGAGGTTCCAGCCCAGACTGTACCTGTTGGACTAGCTCAGGTTCCGGAGGGGTTCATCGCCACCCCAGTGCTTCAGGACGCTTTGGTCCGTTTGGTGGGCCTTATGGAGAGTGTGGCCCAGACTGGTACATTTCCCTAGGCACCAGCCGTCTCTCAGCCTGGAGGAGGAGCACAGACTCCTGCTACTCACACTCCAGAGCAGATGGCTCCCCAGTATCAGACTCCTATAGCTCAGCCAGTTGGAGTAGTTCAGCCGGTTATTGCGGCACAGGCCGATGATGGGCCAGCTATGTCTTCTGAGGGCTTATTGAGATTGGACAAGTTCACCAAGCTATTTCCAGTTCACTTCAGTGGTGCACCTTCTGAGGACCCACTGGATTATCTTGACTGCTGCCATGAGGTATTGCGGCACACGAGTATAGTTGAGACTAGTGGGGTCAATTTTGCTGTATACAAGATGACAGGATCCGCCAAGAGGTGGTGGAGAGATTATATGTTGACCAGACCAGTTGGGTCGCCTGCTCTTACTTGAGACCAGTTCTCTCAGATATTTCTTGAGAAGTTCCTTCCTATCACATTGAGAGAGGAGTATCGTCGGCAATTCGAGCGTTTCCAGTAGGGCATTATGATTGTTACTTAGTATGGGACCCGTTTTGTGGATTTGGCCCTTCATGCTATTCTTCTGCTTTCTACCGCGCGAGAGAGAGAGAGAGAGAGAGAGAGAGAGAGAGAGAGAGAGAGAGAGAGAGAGAGAGAGAGAGGAGGTTTATTGAGGGACTTGCTTAGCCGATTAAGTTGTAGATGGCTAAGGAGACCGGGAGTGAGATTTCTTTTCAGACGGCTGCCAATGTTGCCAGGCGAGTCGAGATGGTTCTTACATAGGGGGGAGGTCAGGGGTTTGACAAGAGGCCTCGTTATTCCGGTGGGTTTAGCGGCGCCTCGTCTGGAGGCAAGGGTACTTTTGGTAGAGGCCATCCTCCCAGGCCGTTTCATTCAGCACTCCAGGCATCCCACGATGCTTCAGGTGGTCGTGGCCCTCATATGCCTTATTCCGACCAGCTAGCCTACAGTGCACCACCAGCTCCTATTAGTGCACCTCCACTCCAAAGTTTTCAGGGTGGTTACTCAGGTCGACAGGGTCAGTTTCAAGGTCAGCAGTCACAACAGCCGAGGTCCTGTTATACTTGTGGTGATCCGAGGCACAATGCTAAATTTTGCCCTCAGGCATCGGGCAGTTCACAGCATCAGGGTTCTCGTGCCATGGTCCCGACACCGGGTGCTTCACTGCCCGCTCAGCCAGCTAGAGGTAGGGGTAAGGCAGCTAGAGGTGGAGGTTAGGCCGCTAGAGGTGAAGGGCAGCCAGCTAGGGCCAGTCCTAGTGGTAGGGCCCAGCCCTGATGCTATGCTTTTCCAGCCAGGTCTGAGGCTGAGTCATCTGACGCTGTTATCACCTGTACTGTTTCAGTTTGCAGTAGAGATGCTTTAGTTCTATTTGATTCGGGTTCTACTTATTCCTATGTGTCATCCTATTTTACTTCATATTTGGTTGTGCCTCGTAATTCTTTGAGTGCTCATGTGTATATGTCCACACCTGTGGGAGATGCTATTATTGTAGACCGCATTTATAGTTCGTGTGTGGTTACCATTGGGAGTCATGAGACTAGTGTAGACCTTCTACTTCTCGATATGGTAGATTTTGATATTATCTTGGGTATGGATTGGCTGTCACCTTATCACGCTATATTGGATTGTCACGCCAAGATAGTGACCTTAGCCTTGCCGGGGTTGCCTCGATTAGAGTGGAGAGGGACTCCTGGCCATTCTACCAGCAGGGTTACCTCTTATATGAAGGCTCGGCGTATGGTCGAGAAAGGGTGTCTAGCTTATCTGGTTTATGTCCGTGATTCTAGCGTGGAGGTTTCTTCCATGGATTCAGTACTAGTTGTCCGTGAGTTTCCAGAGGTGTTTCCTGTAGACCTGCCGGGCATGCCACCCGACAGGGATATCGACTTCTATATTGACTTGGTTCCGGGCCCCACCTGAGTTGAAAGAATTGAAGGAGCAATTGCAGGACTTGCTCGATAAGGGCTTCATTAGACCTAGTGTCTCTTGGGGTGCGCCTGTGTTGTTCGTGAAGAAGAAGGATGGATCGACGAGGATGTACATAGATTATCGGTAGTTGAACAAGGTCACCATCAAGAACAAGTATCCATTGCCGAGGATTGATGACTTATTTGATCAGCTTTAGGGTGCCAAGGTGTTTTCAAAGATCGATTTGAGGTCTGGCTACCATTTGTTGAGGATTAGGGCATCCGATGTCCCTAAGATAGCTTTTCGGACTCGGTATAAGCATTATGAATTTCTAGTGATGTCATTTGGGCTGACAAATGCCCCAGCAGCATTTATGGATTTGATGAACCGGGTGTTCATGCCCTATATGGATTCCTTTGTGATTGTGTTTATTGATGATATCTTGATCTACTCCCGCAGTCGAGAGGAGCATGAGCAACATCTTTGGATTGTACTTCAGACTCTGAGAGACAACCAGTTATATGCTAAGTTTTCAAAATGCGAGTTTTGGTTGGACTCAGTCGCCTTCTTGGGGCACATTGTATCAGTAGAGGGAATTCTGGTGGATCCTAAGAAGATTGAGGTGGTTCAGAACTGGCAAAGGCCCACTTCAGCCACGGAGATTCGAAGTTTCTTGGGATTGGCAGGTTATTATCGTCGGTTTGTGGGGGGTTCTCATCTATAGCAGCCCCATTGACCAGGTTAACCAAGAAGGGTGCCCCGTTCAGATGGTCAGACGAGTGTGAGGCGAGCTTTCAGAAGCTCAAGACTGCTTTGACTACGACGCCGGTGTTGGTGTTGCCCACAGGTTTAGGATCTTATATGGTATATTGTGATGCATCCCGTGTTGGGCTCGGTGTAGTATTAATGCAGGATGGTAGGGTGATTGCATATGCGTCGCGGCAGTTGAAGGTTCATAAGAAGAATTACCCTGTCTATGACTTAGAGTTGGCATCCATTGTTCATGCGCTGAAGATTTGGAGGCACTATATTTACGGCATGTCGTGTGAGGTTTTCATGGATCATGAGAGCCTACAATATTTGTTCAAGCTAAAGGATCTCAATTTGAGACAGAGGAGGTGGTTGGAGCTATTGAAAGACTATGATATCACCATCTTGTATCATCTCGGGAAGGACAATGTGGTGGACGACGCCTTGAGTAGAAAGGCAACGAGTATGGGCAGCCTTGCGTATATTCCAGTCGGTGAGAGACCACTTATATCAGATGTTCAGACTTTGGCCAATCAGTTTGTGAGGTTGGATATTTTGGATCCCAATCGTGTCCTAGCTTGTACAGTCGCTCGGTCTTCCTTGTTTAAGTGCATCAGGGAGCGGTAGTATTACGACCCTCATTTGTTGGTCCTTAGGGACACAGTGCGGCACTGATCAAATAGCTGAGAAAACGGGATTTTTGTTCATTCTCTCAAATTTTCAAACTTAGAAACCCTAGAGACGATTTGTCAAAGAGCTCTTCTTCCCTAAATCATTGGTATGTGATTCTAACCTATTTTGTTTTCAATCTTTCATTACATTTCCTAAGATTTCAACCTAAAATCTAGTGTTTTCATGGTGGAAATTGGGGGTTTGGGTAGAATTAGGGATTTTTGTAAAATGGGGATTTAGACCTTAAATTGAGGTTGGTTTCCAAAACAAATTATATAACCGAGCTCGAGGTTGAATGGGTAAACGGTTTTTTGTCTGAATTTCAGGTTTGGACCAAGCGGGCCTTGGAGTTGACTTTTGTTAACTTTTTCAATAATGAACTAAATTGAATTCTTTGCAATCGTGGGTAGTTCCTAAGGCTTAATTTGAATCGATTTATTGGTAATTTGCTAGATTCTATTGGTTCGGAGGCTTGTTTCAAAGGCAAAGCTGTGATTGAGCTTTGAGTGGACCTTTAGAGTGAGGTAAGTGTCATGGTTAACCTTGACTTGAGGGATTAGGACTTGTTTGTCTATTTGCTACATGTTTAGATGTTAGGTACAACATATATGTGAGGTGATGAGTACTTATGCGTTGTTGTCGGGTTAAAGCATGTGGGTGGGGACTTGTTCCTGGTAGTTTATTGCTTAATTTGATCTTGTTATCCATGCTTAGATTAGTTACTTACTAAATTGATCGTTCTTATCGTGTTTACGGGTTTGTGATAATTGAGTATTGATTCCAAAGTTGAGAGTGGTATTGTGGAACCATTGTTGAAGTAAGGCTTGTTCTTGTTGATTCTATCTCCCTGCTATTACTTGTTCATTATTATATGGTAAGGGAGAGTGTTAATGCACGAAGGGTGATGTCGTGCCATATTATGAGTGTTAATGCACTATGGGTGATGCCGTGCCATGTTATGATAATTAATGCACGAAGGGTGATGCCGTGCCGTATTTATTGATTTATATTGTGAGAGTGAGAGTAAAAGTACGAAGGGTGAAACTGTGCAGAATCATTGTTTCATTGTGAGGTTGAGAGTAAAAGCACGACGGGTGATGCCGTGCAATTTTCTTCATTGTGTTTAATTGTTTTTACTGGTTAAAAGCATATTGACTGTTCTGGTCATCATTTCCGCTATATTTCTTGTATCTTGCATCCCCTTTAGCATGTCCCCCTCCCAATAGTACGTGTTTATCTGTTATTTGTTGTTATCTTATACATATATTATTATCTGCACATGTTTATTATGTGGGTGTCTTGTCATAGCCTCGTCACTACTTCGTCGAGGTTAGGCTCAACACTTACGAGTACATGAGGTCGATTGTACTCATACTACACTCTACACTTCTTGTGCAAATTTTGGTACCGGTCCTAACTGATCGTGAGGCTTAGCAGCTTGGACTTGCTTATTGGAGACTCAAGGTAGATCTGCTGGCATCCGCAGACCTTGGAGTCCCCTTCTATCTCCCCTATTTTACTGTTTCTTTTCATTCAGAATAGTTGTATTTCTTTCAGTCTCTATTTCTAGAGAAATCTTAGAAGCTCGTAAGTTGTGACTCCAGATCCGTATTATATCAAATACTATAGGCTTTATGTTATTCCGCATTTTAGTTTTAACATCTATTTAGATTAATTGATTTTGCTATTGAAATTGAATAAAAATTGGGTTAAAGAATTCTCTAATGTTGGCTTGCCTAGTAAGTGAAATGTTAGGCACCATCACGGTCCCGAAGGTGGGGATTTGGGGGCGTGACAATAAGATATGACAACAAAATATATTTTAAAATATTGATCAAAGTGTGAAAAATGTCACATAAATTGGAATAGAGGGAATACTAAACTTACAAAAGTACACACTATGGGTTCTAGTTTATAGTTTTGAGGTAGCACTATTTAAACTCTTTTCCCTATTTAATTCATAGGATATAAATCATAATTAGGATGAAGAGAAATTTTCTTTTCTACAACAAAGCTAACACAAGGATATTAGAATTTATGTATGTCACGATCCGGAATTCCCACCGCTGGGACCGTGATGGCGCCTAACATTCCACTTGCTAGGCAAGCCGACGTTTGAGAATTATTAAATCAATCCTTATTCAATTTAGTAAATAACAACAAATAAACTAAAATGAAATACAACGAGTGTGGAATAATATAAAAACTTCATTAAGTCACAACTCACGAGCTACTATGATTTACTACAAACAGAGTCTGAAAAAAGAAAATACATTGTTTTAAAGTAAGGAAATAGTAAATGATAACACTAGAAAGAGACTCCACGGTCTGCAGACGCCAACAGATCTACCTTGGGTCTCCTGACACTAAATCCAAGCTGCTAAGCCTCACGATCAGTTAGGGCCGGTACTAAAATCTGCACAAAAAGTGCAGAGTGCAGTATCAGTACAACCGACCCTATGTACTGGTAAGTGTCAAGCCTAGCCTCAATGAAGTAGTGACGAGGCTATGACAAGACACCTACATAACAAACATGTGCAAATTTATAGTATATGTACAAATAACAACTAAACATGTACTATTGGGAGGGGGAAACATGCTGAGGGGAATACGAGATAAAGAACTACAGCAGAATGGTAACTTGAACAACCAATATACTATGAACCAATAAGAACAAGTAAATACAGTAAAGGAAAAATGCACGGCATCACCCTTCATGCTTTTACTCTCAACTCCACCATAAGATCAATAGAAACGACACGACACGATATCACCCTTCATGCATTAACTCTCATAACATGGCACGACATCACCCTTCATGCATTAACACGCACAATATGGCACAGCATCACCCTTCATGCATTAACACTCACAATATGGCACGGCATCACCCTTCGTATATTAACACTCTTCCTTACCATAATGCAATGAACAAATAACAACAAGAAGATATAATAACAAGTACAAGCCTTACTTCAACATTTGGTTCCACAATAACAACCTCAACTTCGGAATCAATACTCAATTATCACCAGAAGATTTGTAAACATGATAAGAGCGATCAATTTAGCAATACTAGTCTAAACACGGATAAATGAACAAAGAAAGCTATAATTGCAAGAAACCAAGCACTGCCCGCATTCTTTAACCCGACTACAACGCATAAGTACTCGTCACATCACATATACGTTGTTCCCCAACATTTAAACATGTAGCAAATAGACAAACAAGTCTTATTCCCTCAAGTCAAGGTTAACCACGACACTTACCTCGCTCCGAAGACCAAACTCAAAGCTCAACCACGCCTTTTCCTTTTAATCAGGCCTCCGAACCAATAGAATCTAGCAATTTACCAACCAAACGATTCAAATTAAGCCTTAAAAATTTCCCGCGATTGTAAAGAATTCAATTTAGGCTATTATTGAAAACGTCAACAAAAGTCAACACCCGAGCCTTCTTGGTCCAAACCCGAAATTCGGACCAAAACCCGATTACCCATTCAACCCCGAGCCCGGTTATATGATTTGTTTTGGAATCCGACCTCAATTTAAAGTCTAAATTCCCAATTTACCAAATCCCTAATTTCTACCCCAAAACTCCCAATTTCCACCATGAAAACTTTAGATTTTAGGTTGAAAACTTGTGAAATGTAATGAAAGATTGAAAGGAAATAGGTTATAATCACTTACCAATGATTTGGGGAAGAAGAAGTCTTGGAAAAATCGCCTATAATTTTTTAGGTTTTGAAAATTTGAGAAATGAACCAAAAATCCCGTCTAAGTCATAGTTGTTCAGCTGCAGATGTCGCATTTGCGGCATGGGCTTCGCAATTGCGAAGATTTCATCGCAAATGCGAGAAATATCACACCTCTGCATTCTTCGTAAATGCGTACTCAGGCTTGATCGCAAATGCGAAGAATGGCTATGTTTGCTGCCTTCGCAAATGCGAACCAGTGTTCGCAAATGCGGACTTCCAGGTTCGCAAATGCGATCAAAACTTCGCAATTGCGAAGGTCTTCCCCCCAGCCCACTGCTTAAAAATGCGATGGTCTCTTCGCGAGGCTCACATTTGCGAGCCAGACCTCGCAAATGCGAAGTCTGCAGATCAGTTGCAACATCTATTATGTTTTCTAAGTTCAAAACACTCTATAGCCTATCCGAAACTCACCTGAGCCCTCGGGGCTCCAAACCAAACATGCACACAAGTCCTAAAACATCATACCAACTTGCTCGCGCGATCAAATTGCCAAAATAACACCTAGAACTACGAATTGAACACCAAATCAAATAAAATTTTCAAGAAAACTTTAAAACTTCTATTTTCACAACCGAACATCCGAATCACGTCAAACTAACTCCGTTTCTCACCAAATTTCACAAGCAACTCATAAATATTATAATGGACCTGTATTAGGCTCCGAAACTAAAATACGGACCCGGTATCAACAAGACCAAACATCAGTCAATTCTTAAAATTATTAAACTCTCAAACTTTTATATTTTTCATCAAAATTCCATAACTCGAGCTAGGGACCTCTGAATTCGATTCCGGGCATACGCCCAGGTCCTATATTTCGATACGGACCCACCGGGACCGTCAAAACACGGATCCGGGTCCGTTTACTCAAAATGTTGACCGAAGTTAACTCAAATTAATTTTAAGGCAAAAATTCTTATTTCTATCAGTTTTTAACATATAAGCCTTCCGGAAGAACACCCGGACTTTGCACGCAAATCGAGGAAGGCTAAAATGAGGTTTTTAAGACCTCGAAACACAGAATTAGGTTCTAAAATATAAGATGACCTATTGGGTAATCATATTCTCCACCTCTAAAATAACCGTTCGTCCTCGAACTTACATAGAAAAGTACTTGGGCTGGTTAAAAGGTGGGGATATCTATTCTCTATGTCCGACTCGGACTCCTAATTAGCTTCCTCAATGGGCTGATCTCTCCACTACACTCGAACTGAAGGATAACTCTTAGACCTCAGTTATCAAACCTGCCGGGCTAGATTAGCCACCGGCTCCTCCTCGTAAGTCAAATCCTTGTCCAACTGGACAGAGCTAAAATCTAACACGTGGGATGGATCACCGTGATACTTCCGGAGCATGGACACATGGAACACCGGATGAACTGCTCATAACCCCAATGGAAACGCAAGCCTGTAAGCCACCTCTTCCACTCTCTCGAGAATCTTAAAAGGTCCGATATACCTAGGGATCAACTTGCCCTTCTTTCCGAACCTCATTACACCCTTCATGGGTGATACCCGAAGTAACACTATTTCCCCGACCATGAATGCAACATCACGAACTTTACGGCCGGCATAACTCTTCTGCCTTGACTGAGCTGCGCGAAGTCGATCTTGAATAATCTTGACCTTATCCAAGGCATTTTGTACTAGATCTATACCCAATAATCGAGCCTCCCCCGACTCGAACCACCCAACTGACGACTGGCACCGCCTGCCGTATAATGCCTCATAGGGAGCTATTTGAATGCTCGACTGGTAGCTGTTGTTCTAGGCGAACTCTGTAAGGAGCAAAAACTGATCCCACGATCCTCTGAAGTCTATAACACATGTGCGGAGCATATCCTCTAAGATCTGAATAGTGCACTCGGACTGTACGTCCGTTTGAGGATGAAACGCTGTGCTCAACTCAACCCGCGTGCCCAACTCACGCTATACTGCCCTCCAGAAGTGCGAGGTGAACTGCATACCTCGATCAGAAATGATAGACACGGGTACACCGTGAAGACAGACGATCTCGCGGATGTAAATGTCTTCCAACCACTCTGAAGAATAGGTAACTACCACAAGAATGAAATGCGCTGAATTGGTCAGCTTATCAACAATGACTCAAACTGCATCGAACTTCCTCTGAGTCCGTGGGAGTCCAACAACAAAATCCATAGTGATACGCTCCCACTTCCACTTAGGAATCTCTATCTGCTGAAGCAAACCACCGGTTCTCTGATGCTCATACTTTACTTGCTGACAATTTAGACACCGAGCTACATAAGCAACTATATCATTCTTCATCCTCCTCCATCAATAATGCTGCCGCAAGTCCTGATACATCTTGGTGGCGCCCGTATGAATAGAATACCGGGAACTGTGGGCCTCCTCAAGAATCAACTCACGAAGTCCATCCACATTAGGCACATAAACATGACCCTGCATCCTCAAAACTCCGTCATCTCTAACAGTAACCTGCTTGGCACCACCTTGCCGCACTATGTCCCTAAGGACCAACAAATAAGGGTCGTCATACTGCCGATCTCTGATGCGCTCAAACAAAGAAGACTTAGTGACTGTATAAGCTAGAACATGGCTGGGCTCTGAAATATCCAGCCTCACAAACTGGTTGGCTAAAGTCCGAACATCTGATGCAAGCGGCCTCTCACCGACTGGAATGAACGCAAGGCTACCCATACTCGATGCCTTTCTACTTAAGGTGTCGGCCACCACGTTGGCCTTCCCTGGGTGGTACAAAATAGTGATATCATAGTCTTTCAATAGCTCCAACCACCTCCTCTACCTCAAATTGAGATCCTTTTGCTTGAACAAATACTAAAGGCTCCGATGATCCGTGAAAACCTCACACGACACACCGTAAAGATAGTGCCTCCAAATCTTCAATGCATGAACAATGACTGCCAACTCTAAGTCATGGACAGGGTAATTCTTCTCATGAACCTTCAACTGTCATGACGTATATGCAATCACCTTGCCCTCCTGCATCAATACCGCGCCGAGACCAACACGGGACATATCACAATATACTGTATAAGATCCAGAACCTATGGGAAACACCAACACCGGCGCTGTAGTCAAAGCAGTCTTGAGCTTCTGAAAGCTCTCCCCACACTCGTCTGACCATCTGAACGGGATACCCTTCTGGGTCAATCTGGTCAATGGGGTAGCTATAGATGAAAACCCCTCCACAAATCGACGGTAATAGCTCGCCAAATCCAAGAAACTCCTGATATACGTAGCTGAAGTGGGTCTAGGCCAGTTCTGAACTGCCTCAATCTTCTTAGGATCCACCTGAATACCCTCTGCTGAAATAACGTGCCCCAAGAAAGCGACTGAATCCAACCAAAACTCGTACTTTGAAAATTTAGCATACAATTAGCTGGCTCTCAGAGTCTGAAGTACAATCCTGAGATGCTGCTCATGCTCCTCTCGACTGTGGGAGTAGATCAAGATATCATCAATAAACACGATCACAAAGGAGCCCAAATAAGGCTTGAACACTCGGTTCATTAGATCTATAAATGCTGCTGGGGCATTTGTCAACCCAAAGGACATCACCAGAAACTCATAATGCCCGTACCGAGTCCGAAAAGCCGTCTTAGGGACATCAGATGCCCTAATCCTCAACTGATGGTAGACAGATCTCAAATCAATCTTCGAAAACACCTTGTCACCCTGAAGGTGATCAAATAAGTCATCAATCCTCGGCAATGGATACTTGTTCTTGATGGTGACCTTGTTCAACTGCAGGTAATCTATGCACATCCTCATCGATCCATCCTTCTTCTTTATAAACAATACAGGCACACCCCAGGGCGAGACACTAGGTCTAATAAAGCCCTTATCAAGAAAAGCTTGCAACATTTTCTTCAATTCTTTCAACTCTGGCGGGGCCATACGGTATGGCGGAATGGAAATGGGCTGGGTGCCCGGAGCCAAGTCAATACAAAAATCAATATTTCTGTCGGGTGGCATCCCCAGCAGGTCTGCAGGAAACACCTCTGGAAACTTATGAACAACTAGCACTGACTCCATGAAAGGAATCTCCGCATTTGAATCACGGACATAAGCCAAATACGCTAGACACCCCTTCTCGACCATACACCGAGCCTTCATATAAGAGATAACCTAGAATGGCCAGGAGCCCCCCTCCACTCTAATAGAGGCAACCCCAGCAAGGCTAAGGTCACTGTCTTAGCATGACAGTCTAATATAGCGTGATAAGGTGATAACTAATCCATACCCAAGATAACATCAAAATCGACCATATCGAGAAGTAGAAGATCTACACGAGTCTCAAAACTCCCAATGGTGACCACACATGAACGATAAACACGATCTACAATAATAGCATCTCCTATAGGTGTGGACACATACACAGGAGCACTCAAAGAATCACGAGGCACAACCAAATATGAAGCAAAATAGGATGATACATAGGAGTAAGTAGATCCCGGATCAAATAGAACTGAAGCATCTCTACTGCAAACTGAAACAACACCTATAATAACAGCGTCAGATGACTCAGCCTCAGACCTGGCTGGAAAGCATAACATCGGGTCTGGGCCCTACTACTCTGAACTACATCTCTAGGATGAGCCCTAGCTGGCTGGCCTCCGCCTCTAGCAACCTGACCTCCACCTCTAATGGCCTGACCTCCACCTCTAGCTGCCTAACCCCTACCTCTAGCTGGCTGAGCGGACAGTGAAGCACCCAGTGCCGGGACCATGGCATGAGAACCCTGATGCTGTGAGCTGCCCGATGCTCGATGCCCGAAGGAAAAATCTAGCAATGTGTCTCGGATCACCACAAGTATAACATGACCTCGACTGCTGTGACTGCTGACCCTGAAACTGACCTTGTCGACCTGAGTAACCACCCTGAAAACTCTGGAGCGGAAGTGCACTAATATGAGCTGGTGGTGCACTGTAGGCTAGCTGGTCGAAATAAGGCATATGAGGGCCACGTCCACCTGAAGCATCATGGGATGCCTGGAGCGCTAAATGAAATGGCCTAGGAGGATGACATCTACCAAAAGTACCCCTGCCTCCCAATGAGGCACCGCTGACCCCCCCTCCCCCTGGAATCATGTGGTCTCTTGTCAGACCCCTCACCTCCCTGTGTAAGAACCATCTCGACTCGCCTGGCGACATTGGCAGCCGCTTGAAAAGAAATATCACTCCCAGTCTCCTTAGCCATCTACAATATGATGGGATGAGCAAGTACGTCAATAAACCTCCTCACCCTCTCTCTCTCGGTGGTAAGCAGAAGAAGAGCATGACGGGCCAAATCCATAAAACGGGTCTCATACTAAGTTAAAGTCATACTTCCCTGCTAGAGACGCTCGAACTGACAGCAATGCTCCTCTCTCAATGTGATAGGTAGAAACTTCTCTGGGAAGAGCTGAGAGAACTGGTCCCACGTAAGAGCAGACGTCCCCGCTGGTCTGGTCAATGAGAAATCCTTCCACCATCTCTTGGAGGAGCCCGCCATCTGAAACACAACAAAATCGACCCCATTGGTCTCAACTATCCCCATGTTCCACAGAACCTCATGGAAACAGTCAAGATAATCATGTGGTTCATCAAAAGGTGCACCACTGAAGTGAACTGAGAAGAGCTTGGTGAACTTGTCCAATCTCAATAAGCCCTCAGAAGACATAACTGGTCCATCACCGGCCTGTGCCGCAATAACCGGCTGAACTACTCCGACTGGCTGAGCTGCTGGAGTCTGATGCTGGGGAGCCATCAGCTCCAGAGTGTGAGTAGCAGGAGTTTGTGCTCCTCCTCCAGCCCGAGAGATGGTTGGTTCCGTGAGAAATGTACCAGTCTAGGCCACACTATCCATAAGGCCCACCAAATGGACCAAAGCGTCCTGAAGCACTAGGGTGGTGATGAATCCTTTCGAGACCTGAGCTGGTCCGACAGGCATAGCCTGGGCTGGAACCCCCTCATCAAACTCTACCTGAGGCTCCATCGTTGGTGCTGCTGCTCGAGCTCTGGGCTGAGCTCTGCCCCTGCCTTGGCCTCTGGCACGACCTCGGCCTCGACCTCTGCCCCTCGTAGGAGCTGCCACTGTAGGCTCTGGCTGCTGCTCAGCTAAAGATGCGGTACGTGTTCTCGCCATCTACGAGAGAATAAGAGCAGAAGACTTTAATTAGCATTATGAGAACAAAATCGCATGACAGAGAAGAATAGAAGTGGAATTTGTTCCTAAACTTCATAGCCTCTGGAAGATAAGTACAGACGTCTCCGTACCGATCATCAAGACTCTACTAATCCTGCTCGTGAATTGTGAGACCTAGGCAACCTAGTGCTCTGACACCAACTTGTCACGACCCGGAATTCCCACCGTCGGGACCGTGATGGCGCCTAACATTCCACTTGCTAGGCAAGCCGACGTTAGAGAATTATTTAACCACTCGTTATTCGATTCAGTAAATAACAACAAATAAACTAAAATGAAATACAGTGAGTGCGGAATAATATAAAAACTTCATTAATTACTACCACTCGGATCTGGAGTCACAACTCACGAGCTACTATGATTTACTACAAATAGAGTCTGAAAAGGAAAAATACATTGTTTTGAAGTAAGGAAACAGTAAATGATAACACTAGGAAGAGACTCGAGGGTCTGCATATGCCAACAGATCTACCTTGGGTCTCTTGACAGCAAATCCAAGCTGCTAAGCCTCACGATCAGCTAGGGTCAGTACCAAAATCTGCACAAAAAGTGTAGATTGTAGCATCAGTATAACCGACCATGTACTGGTAAGTGTCAAGCCTAACCTCGATGAAGTAGTGACGAGGCTATGACAAGACACCTACATAACAAACTTGTGCAGTTTAACAGTATATGTACAAATAACAGCTAAACATTTACTATTGGAGGGGGAAATATGCTGAGGGAAATACGAGATAGAGAACTACAACAGAATGGTAACTTGAACAACCAATATACTATGAACCAATAAGAACAAGTAAACACAGTAAAGAAAAAATGCACAGTATCATCCTTCGTGCTTTTACTCTCAACCTCACCATAAGATTAATAAAAACGACACGGCATTACCCTTCGTGCATTAACTCTCATAACATGGCACGGCATCACCCTTCGCGCATTAACTCTCACAATATGGCACGATATCACCCTTCGTGTATTAACACTCACAATATGGCACGTCATCACCCTTCATGAATTAACACTCTTTCTTACCATAATACAATGAACAAATAACAATAGGGAGATAAAATAACAAGCACAAGCCTTACTTCAACATTTGGTTCCACAATAACAACCTCAACTTCGGAATCAATACTCAATTATCACCAGAAGATTCGTAAACATGATAAGAGCGATCAATTTAGCAATACTAGTCTAAACACGGATAATATAAACAAAGGAAGCTATAATTGCAAGAAACCAAGCCCCGCCCGCATGCTTTAACCCGACTATAATGCATAAGTACTCGTCACCTCACATATACGTTGTTCCCCAATATTTAAACATGTAGCAAATAGACAAACAAATCCTATTCTCTCAAGTCAAGGTTAACCACGACACTTACCTAGCTCCGAAGACTAAACTCAAAGCTCAACCACGACTTTTTCTGTTACACCCTATATTTTCGTATGTAAAAATGCGTCGTAAGAAAACTAATATAGGACCAAAAATGAGATAATATTTAAAAGTAAATAAAGTAAGTTAATCATGTTACCTATGAGGTTACAAATATTGAAGATCATGAACAACAAGTACAAAGAGGGTTGGATAGTTCAGAAGCTAAAGCAATTAAATAAAACAATGTTTCGTCGAAAGTCGACAAGTTGGGAATGTTATAACATGTACCTTTGGGGTGAGACTAGGGTGATTAACATGATAAGGAGATTATGTTATGATTTATATTAGTCGTATGACATCCGTGTGTTACGTTTTGAAGTCAAGCGAGTTGTGGAACAAAAGTCGATGAAAGTCATCACAAGTTACATTCATAAGTTTTACTGAAACTTTGGGTCAAATGTAACTGCAATTTTCTCCCAATATAATTAGATTTATATGGTGTTCTACCCATAAAATTAAATGTCTATGAGTCTATTTTCTAATGCATTAAACCGTTTGTCAATACGACATCAGAGTAGAGAGATATGGGCATTTTTGCGATACTGCACAAGCTGCTAGGTGACAAGTAGGTGTGTCACCTACTTGCTTAAATGAGAGCCCAAAAAATGGGCCATTTCGGGTCGTCCAAAGAATCCTTTTAAAGGCCTATTTTCTTCATATATTAGACTTAAAATAGAGCATAATAACCATACATAAGCTCTGCAAAGAATCCTCCCAAATATTTCCCACAAACCCTAATTGATTTTCTCTCCCTTTCAAGTTCTAATTGGAGGTAAAACCTAGAGTTTGAAGAACCAAGATAGGAGATGAGTTATCCAACAAATAAGGTGAGTTTACTGCTCTCTTTCATCCAATTTTTCTTCTGTAAATTCATGGTAAGTCATTCTATACTTGTAAGAACTCACGGGATGGTGATCGGAAGCCATGAGTTCGAGTTATTCACTTGTAGTGGACTGTTTTGTGTTGCTGTTGGGCTGCGTGTTTTACTACTATTTTGTGGAGTTTTGGAGGATGAAGGGGGTGTAGAAACACCATATAAATGTAGGGTGGTTGGCTGGTCGTTCGTCATAACATTTTCGGGTCGTTTGACACTACTACGGTGGTCGTTTTGTGTATGAAGAGATTGGGGTGTGTTGGGCTGTTTTGTAGTATTTGATGGTGTATATAGGGCTGGAAAATGATGTATATATGTTGTTATTGTTCTGTTCTTGTATTGTTGGTGTTATCTTGAATTTGGAGGAAGTAAGGATTATAGGGGAGATGCTGCCCGTTTTAATACAAAATAAGTTTGTCGTTCGTTGTGCGATAGTTGTACCTTTCGTAACTTAATGATAGTATTATTATCATTCTTGTAGATTAAGGTGCGAAGAGGTGAGTTCAACTTGGTGATTGGAAAGATTGTAATAAGGTATGTTAAGGCTAAGCCCTTCCTTCATTTTGGCATGATCTCGTAGCTACATGTGTTAATAATGAGACATAAAGAGAAGTTCGTATTCATGAATTTATTCACATTATTCTAGTCTCATAAGTTACAATATTATTCCTTATCGAGACTTCATATTCAGTTTAGTTTTGTCTTTATTCAGTCAAGAGAGCAGAGGGTCTATATATATATACAGTATTACACTATTTTCACATATATTTATTCAGTCAAGAGAGCAGAGGGTATATATATATATATACAGTATTACACTATTTTCACCACCATCGAGCTATAATCGGTGGGCAGGCCCCTATTGGGCAACCTCTGATCAGATGGTAAGTTATATATACCGAGCCTACTGTGGCCGAGCGCCTATGAGCGAGCCCAGGATGGCCGAGATACAGAGCCCAGTATGGCCGAGCGCCTATGAGCGAGCCTACTACGGCCGAGCATTTACACGTACCGAGCTTTATAGGGCCGGACATTTATTTTTACTTACTATATTGAAGGAGTTTAGTCACTATCAGCAGGTAAGTATATCTCCAGATCATCTTTGACTCCCAGTTACTTCCAATTATTATATTATCAGTTCAGTTTCGATTTTCAGTTATGTTATTGCCTTACATACTCGGTACATTATTTCGTACTGACGTCCCTTTTTCGAGGACGCTGCATTTCATGCATGCAGGTTCAGATAGACAGACGAGTAGACCTCCTCAGTAGGTGTTTCCAGAGTTTAGCCTGATCGGTAAGCTCCACATCCTTCGGAGTTATCGGGTCTAGGTTTTTGTGTGCATCTTATGTATGTATTTATATATATAATATGGGTAGGTCGGGGCCCTGTTCCGATCATAATATATCTATTAGTAGAGGCTTGTAGACATATCCTGTTGGTTAGTGCAGTATCTTGGGTTTGTATGCCTGGTATGTATATTTGATGGTTTGTCAGCTGTAGTAGCTATGACGGCCTTGTCGGCCTAGCTTTATATTGATGTTTAGTTAGCGCTAGTTTCCATTCAGTTTTATATTTTGCTTCGCAAATTGTCTTGCAAGGTGGCCCCATGGCCAAAGTATGACATTATATGTTCAGAGTCCCTTAGTCGCAATTTGGTACGCCAGGTTAGGTGAGGCACCAGGTGCTTGTCTCGCTCCTAGGTTCGGGACGTGACAAACTTGGTATCAGAGCAGTTCTGTCCTAGGGAGTCTACAAGCCGTGTCTAGTAGGGTCTTGTTTATAGATGTGTTGTGCACCACATTATATAAGCAGGGAACTAAGGGCATTTAGGAGTTGGTTACCCTTCTTTGAAATCTAAATCGTGCCATAGAACTGAGTTATAGGAAATTTGAATTAAACTTATGTGTTGGTATTTGCATGCATAGATGATGGTGACTAGGAAGACTACGGCTAGCCAGATGAGAGATACAACAGCAGGTGAGGGGACCAGCAGTGTACCCCCAGTAGATGGGGCCCAATCTGAGGCTCAAGGCGAGACCCCTACTCAGCCATTACCGGCTCCTCCACCAAC
The DNA here is from genome assembly GCF_000390325.3 of Nicotiana tomentosiformis. Classification (NCBI taxonomy): domain Eukaryota; kingdom Viridiplantae; phylum Streptophyta; class Magnoliopsida; order Solanales; family Solanaceae; genus Nicotiana; species Nicotiana tomentosiformis. The sequence goes on along the minus strand of NC_090813.1, from coordinate 56,168,640 downwards.
TACGGAGATTCCTAGGGAAACCGCACATCCAATTCCCCCTCCACTTCCATCAGATCAGGACTTGAGAAGTGCGGTGCATTTGTTGACACAGTTGGTAGCTACCCAGTAACAGGCTAGGGCATCAGCTAGTGCAAAAACTTCTAAGGGGTCTGGGAGTTCAAGGGTCCGAGAGTTTATTGCTTTGAGTCCCCCAGAGTTCACAGGGACAGATCAGAGGGAGGACCCGCAGGATTTCATAGATCAACTTCACAGGATCTTTCGTGTTATACATGCCACGGAGAAAGAGGCACTTGAGCTAGCAGCTTTTCGACTCCGAGATATAGCCATCCTTTGGTACGAGGGATGGGAGAGGTCCAGGGGACGTGATGCACCTCCAACTATTTGGGAGAATTTTTCAGATGCCTTCTTTGACCAGTACTTACCACGGGAGATCCGACAGGCTCGAGTCGATCAGTTTCTAGCCCTCAAGCAGGGTAATATGAGTGTTCGAGAGTATAGTCTCCATTTTGACTCATTGGCCAGATATGCACCATCCATAGTTGCTACTATGCGGGACAGGATTCACAGGTTTATAGCAGGGTTAGCCCCAGAGTTAACCGAGGCATGTGCCACCGCTGCATTGCAGGATAGTATGGATATCTCCCGGATTCAGGCATTCGCCCAGAATATAGAAAGGGGTAGGCGTCGGCAGCAGGGTACAGAGAGGGCTGAGCAAGGGCAACGTAAGAGGATGAGATTTCCCAGGTCTCAGGAGCAATCTCAGGGTAGTTATAGGACCCAGTACTTCGGACGGCCACCTAGGCCTCCGCCACCTCAGTTACAGGGTTACGGGTATGACCGCTATACTCAGTCAGGACCAGGTGAGAGCTCACGGGCGTCGGGTTTGCAGCGACAACGAGGTTCTGCGCAGACATGGTCATTTCCTCCGCGGTGTGACATCTGTGGTAGAGGACACTTGGGTCAATGCCGAGCAGGTTCTGATGCTTGTTATACATGTGGGCGTCCGGGGCATATGATGCGAGATTGCCCAAATAGAGATTCTGGGGGAATGGCACAACCAGCGAGTTCAGCAACAGGATCGTCTATGTCCGTGCATCCTTCAAGGCGTGAGTCTCAGTCTTCGGCTGGTAGAGGTCGAGGCAGAGGTAGAGGTTCCAGTTCAAGTGGTAATCAGAACCGTATCTATGCTTTAGCGGGTCGACAGGACCAGGAGTCTTCACCAGACGTTGTGACAGGTATATTAACCATTTTCTCTCACGATGCTTATGCTTTGATAGACCCAGGATCTACTTTATCGTATATTACCCCATTTGTCGCGAGGAAGTTTGGTATAGTGCCTGAAATACTAAGTGATCCTTTTGCGGTATCTACACCGGTCGGAGAATCGATTATTGCTAGACGGGTTTACCGAGGTTGTACGGTGACAATTTGTAGTCGTCAGACCTTAGCTGACCTAGTTGAGCTAGAGATGATGGATTTTGATGCTATCATGGGCATGGACTGGTTGGTAGCTTGCTATGCCACAGTTGATTGCCGAGCAAAGGCAGACAGATTTCATTTTCCGGGTGAGCCAGTCCTTGAATGGGTAGGTAATACACCAACACCCAGAGGTAGGTTTATTTCCTATCTGAAGGCGAGGAAAATGATCGCAAAAGGGTGCATTTATCATATTGTGCGAGTTAGAGATGCAGATGCTGAGATACCTACACTTCAGTCTATTCCCGTAGTCAAAGAGTATGCAGATGTGTTTCCAGATGAGCTTCCAGGTATTCCTCCAGAGCGAGAGATTGATTTTAGCATCGATTTGCTTCCAGGAACTCAACCAATATCCGTCCCTCCATATAGAATGGCACCTGGCGAATTGAAGAAGTTGAAGGAGCAGTTAAAAGATTTGCTGGAGAAAGGTTACATCAGGCCGAGTACCTCACCTTGGGGTGCACCAGTACTATTTGTGCAGAAGAAAGACAACTCGCTGAGGATGTGTATCGATTATAGGCAGCTGAACAAGGTAACTATTAAGAATAAGTATCCACTTCCAAGGATCGATGACTTATTTGATCAGTTGCAGGGGGCTAGATGCTTTTCAAAGATAGATTTGAGGTTGGGGTACCACCAGGTCAGAGTTCGAGAAAAAGATATTCTAAAGACAGCCTTCAGGACCTGATATGGCCACTTCGAGTTCCTTGTCATGTCTTTCGGGTTGACTAATGCACCCGCTGTATTTATGGACTTGATGAATAGCCTATTCCGGCCATTTTTAGATCTGTTCGTGATAGTATTTATTGATGATATTCTGGTTTATTCCCATTCAGAGGATGAGCATGCGGACCACCTACGAGCGGTACTCCAAACCCTCCGTGATCGTAAGTTGTATGCTAAGTTTTCTAAATGTGAGTTCTGGTTGAGGTCTGTAGCATTCTTGGGGCATATTGTATCAGATGAAGGGATAAAAGAGGACACTCAGAAGATTGAGGCCGTGAAATCTTGGCCTAGACCTACCACTCCGACAGAGGTTCGTAGCTTTCTAGGCTTAGCAGGATACTATCGGAGGTTCGTAGAGGGTTTTTCTTCCCTTTCAGCACCATTGATGAAGTTGACACAGAAAGAAACTAAGTTTCAATGGACAGAGGCTTGTGAGCGGAGTTTCCAAGAGCTTAAGAACAGGTTGACCTCAGCTCCAGTTCTAACACTTCCAGAGGTTCTAGAGGGTTATGCTGTGTATTGTGATGCATCAGGTGTCGGGTTAGGATGTGTCCTGATGCAACATGGGAAGGTAATTGCATATGCTTCAAGGCAGTTGAGGAAGCACGAGAGGAATTATCCGACCCACGACCTCGAGTTAGCTGCGGTTGTCCATGCACTTATGATATGGCGGCATTATTTATATGGTGTTCATGTTGATGTATTTACTGATCATAAAAGCCTACAATATATCTTCAAGCAGAAAGAGTTGAATTTGCGACAGAGGCGATGGCTTGAGTTATTGAAAGATTACGATATTAACATTCTCTACCATCCAGGGAAAGCTAATGTTGTAGCAGATACATTAAGTCACCGATCTATGGGTAGCTTAGCATATGTAGAGCCCGAGAAAAGACAATTAGCTAGAGAGATTCATCAATTGTCTTCGTTGGGGGTTCGGTTAGTAGATTCTGAGGATGGTGGAGTTGTACTCCAAAACACAACAAAATCATCCCTCATAGCGGAAGTCAAGGAAAGGCAGTACGAGGACCCAGAGTTGGTCGAGTTGAGAGAGCGAGTTCCGCAGCAGAAGAAGCCACTGTTAGAACTAAAGGGAGATGGGGTTCTCAGATATAGGGGTCGTTTGTGTGTTCCAGATGTAGTAGGGCTACGAGACAGGATTATGTCAGAGGCACATTATTCATGGTATTCCATCCATCCTGGGTCGACGAAGATGTATCATGACATTAAGGATGTGTACTGGTGGAACGATATGAAGAAGAACATTGCTGAGTTTGTCGCCCAATGTACTAGTTGCCAGCAAGTGAAGGTAGAGCACCAGAAGCCTGGAGGGCTAATGCAGACTATAGAGATCCCGACATGGAAATGGGAGGCGATAAACATGGACTTTATCACGGGTTTACCTCGTTCTAATCGTAAGTTCGATTCCATATGGGTGATAGTCGATAGGCTCACGAAATCAGCTCACTTCCTACCGGTCAGATCTACATATATAGCAGAAGATTATGCAAAGTTATATATTAAGGAGATAGTGCGGCTACACGGAGTACCAGTTTCTATTATATCTGACCGTGGGGCTCAGTTTACAGCACATTTTTGGAGGTCATTTCAGAGAGGTCTAGGGACTCAGGTGAATCTCAGCACAACTTTTCATCCACAGACTGATGGACAAGCCGAGCGCACAATTCAGACGCTCGAGGATATGTTACGAGTATGTGTGTTGGATTTTAAAAGAAGTTGGGATGAACATCTACCTCTTATCGAGTTTGCATATAATAACAGTTACCACTCTAGTATCCAGATGGCTCCGTACGAGGCTTTGTATGGGCGTAAGTGCAGATCTCCTATAGGGTGGTTTGATGTTGGGGAATCTGGGTTATATGGGCCAGACCTGGTTCAATAGGCCATAGAGAAAGTAAAGCTTATCCGGGAGCGACTGTTGACAGCTCAGAGTCGTCAGAAGTCATATTCTGAAGTGCGGCGACGAGACTTAGAGTTCAGGATTAACGACTGGGTATTCTTAAAGGTATCACCTATGAAGGGCGTGATGAGGTTTGGCAAGAAAGGCAAGCTTAGCCCACGGTATATTGGGCCTTATAGGATCATTCGGAGAGTGGGCCAAGTAGCTTATGAGTTAGAGTTGCCCTCAGAATTGGAGTCTGTCCATCCGGTTTTTCACGTATCTATGCTACGGAAGTGCATTGGCGATCCTACCCGAGTGGTGCCCACGGATGATGTACAGATTACAGAGGACTTGTCATACGAGGAAATTCCAGTTGCCATCCTAGACCGACAAATCCGCAATCTACGAAATAAGGAGGTAGCTTCCGTAAAGGTTTTATGGAGGAGCAAGAATGTAGAAGAGATGACGTGGGAATCGGAGGAAGAAATGAAGTCTAAATACCCCCACCTATTTCAAACTGAAGATATGGTTCGAGATGGGATGATACAACACAGCTCTATTCAGGCTAGCAGGTCATCAGGTAAGCTTTTATTTTTAACTTTCAATATTTATGATTTACGGTCGGTGAGGCAAATTGCTGCTATTTATAAAGATTGGCCATGTGTGGCATGCATAGTATGTTTTTTGGCTGCGTGCAGGTTGGTTTTAACCTAGTGTACGAAGGATACTCTGGCAAAATTTTCCAAAGTCTCTAAGAGTAAACATTCGAGGACGAATGTTCCCAAGGGGGGAGTGATGTTACACCCTATATTTTCGTACGTAAAAATGCGTCGTAAGAAAACTAATGTAGGACCAAAAATGAGATAATATTTAAAAGTATATAAAGTAAGTTAATCATGTTACCTCTGAGGTTACAAATATTGAAGATCATGAACAACAAGTACAAAGAGGGTTGGACAGTTCAGAAGCTAAAGCAATTAAATAAAACAATGTTTCGTCGAAAGTCGACAAGTTGGGAATGTTATAACATGTACCTTTGGGGTGAGACTAGGGTGATTAACATGATAAGGAGATTATGTTATGATTTATATTAGTCGTATGACATCCGTGTGTTATGTTTTAATGTCAAGCGAGTTGTGGAACAAAAGTCGATGAAAGTCATCACAAGTTACACTCATAAGTTTTACTGAAACTTTGGGTCAAATGTAACTGCAATTTTCTCCCAATATACTTAGAGTTATGGGGTGTTCCACCCATCAAATTAAAGATCTATGAGTCTATTTTTCAACTCATTAAACCGTTTGTCAATACGACATCGGAGTAGAGAGATATGGGTATTTTTGCAATACTGCACAAGCTGCTAGGTGACAAGTAGGTGTGTCACCTACTTGCTTAAATGAGAGCCCAAAAAATGGGCCATATCGGGTCGTCCAAAGAATCCTTTTAAAGGCCTATTTTCTTCATATATTAGACTTAAAATAGAGCATAATAACAAGACATAAGCTCTGCAAAGAATCCTCCCAAATATTTCCCACAAACCCTAATTGATTTTCTCTCCCTTTCAAGTTCTAATTGGAGGTAAAACCTAGAGTTTGAAGAACCAAGATAGGAGCTGAGTTATCCAACAAATAAGGTGAGTTTACTGCTCTCTTTCATCCAATTTTTCTTCTGTAAATTCATGGTAAGTCGTTCTATACTTGTAAGAACTCACGGGACGGTGATCGGAAGTCGTGAGTTCGAGTTATTCACTTGTAGCGGACTGTTTTGTGTTGCTGTTGGGCTGCGTGTTTTACTACTATTTTGTGGAGTGTTGGAGGAGGAAGGGGGTTTATAAACACCATATAAATGTAGGGTGGTTGGCTGGTCGTTCTTCATAACATTTTCGGGTCGTTTGACACTACTACGGTGGTCGTTTTGTGTATGAAGAGATTGGGGTGTGTTGGGCTGTTTTGTAGTATTTGATGGTGTATATAGGGCTGGAAAATGATGTATATATGTTGTTATTATTCTGTTCTTGTATTGTTGGTGTTATCTTGAATTTGGAGGAAGTAAGGATTATAGGGGAGATATTGCCCGTTTTAATACAAAATAAGTTTGTCGTTCGTTGTGCGATAGTTGTACCTTTTGTAACTTAACGATAGTATTATTATCATTCTTGTAGATTAAGGTGCGAAGAGGTGAGTTTAACTTGGTGATTGGAAAGATTGTGATAAGGTATGTTAAGGCTAAGCCCTTCCTTCATTTTGGCATGATCTCGTAGCTACATGTGTTAATAATGAGACATAAAGAGAAGTTCGTATTCATGAATTTATTCACATTATTCTAGTCTCATAAGTTACAATATTATTCCTTATCGAGACTTCATATTCAGTTTAGTTTTGTCTTTATTCAGTCAAGAGAGCAGAGGGTCTATATATATATATATATATATATATATATATATATATATATATATATATATATATATATAGTATTACACTATTTTCACCACCATCGAGCTATAATCGGTGGGCAAGCCCTTATTGGGCAATCTCTGATCAGATGGTAAGTTATATATACCGAACCTACTGTGGCCAAGCGCCTATGAGCGAGCCCAGGATGGCCAAGATACAGAGCCCAGTATGGCCGAGCGCCTATGAGCGAGCCTACTACGGCCGAGCATTTACACGTACCGAGCCTTATAGGGCCGGACATTTATTTTACTTACTATATTGAAGGAGTTTAGTCACTATTAGCAGGTAAGTATATCTCCAGATCATCTTTGACTCCCAGTTACTTCCAGTTATTATATTATCAGTTCAGTTTCGATTTTCAGTTATGTTATTGCCTTACATACTCGGTACATTATTTCGTACTGACGTCCCTTTTCTGGGGACGCTGCATTTCATGCATGCAGGTTCAGATAGACAGACGAGTAGACCTTCTCAGTAGGTGTTTTCAGAGTTTAGCCTGATCGGTAAGCTCCACATCCTTCGGAGTTATCGGGTCTAGGTTTTTGTGTGCATCTTATGTATGTATTTATCTATATAATATGGGTAGGTCGGGGCCCTGTTCCGATCACAATATATCTATCAGTAGAGGCTTGTAGACATATCCTGTTGGTTAGTGCAGTATTTTGGATTTGTAGGCCTAGTATGTATATTTGATGGTTTGTCAGCTGTAGTAGCTATGACGGCCTTGTCGGCCTAGCTTTATATTGATGTTTAGTTAGCGCTAGTTTCCATTCAGTTTTATATTTTATTTCGCAAATTATCTTGCAAGGTGGCCCCATGGCCAAAGTATGACATTATATGTTCAGAGTCCCTTAGTCACAATTTGGTACGCCAGGTTAGGTGAGGCACCAGGTGCTTGTCTCGCTCCTAGGTTCGGGGCGTGACATTTTCTTTCAAACAAGCCTCCGAACCAATAGAATCTAGCAATTTACCAACCAAACGATTCAAATTAAGCCTTAGGAATTACCCACGATTGTAAAGAATTAAATTTAGGCCATTATTGAAAAAGTCAACAAAAGTCTAACACCCGGGCCCGCTTGGTCCAAACCCAAAATTTGGACCAAAATTCGATTACCCATTCACCCCCGAGCTCGGTTTTGTGATTTATTTTGGAATCCGACCTCAATTTGAGGTCTAAATCCCCAATTTACCAAATCCCTAATTTTTACCCAAAAACTCCCAATTTTCACTATGAAAACTTTAAATTTTAGGTTGAAAACTTGTGAAATATAGTGAAAGATTGAAAGTAAATAGGTTAGAATCACTTACCAACGATTTGGGGAATAAGAAGTCTTGGAAAAATCGCCTATAATGTTTTAGGTTTTAAAAATTTGAGAAATGAACCAAAAATCTCGTCTAAGTCATTGTTGTTTAGGTGCAGATGTCGCATTTGCGACCTGGGCTTCGCAATTACAAAGCCCGCAAATGCGAGAAACATCACACCTCTGCATTCTTCGCAAATGCGAAGAATAGTTCGCAAATGCGACCTCAGGCTTGATCTCAAATGCGACCTAGTGATCGCAAATGCGAAGAATGACTATGTCTGCTGCCTTCGCAAATGCGAACTAGTGTTCACAAATGCGGACTTCCAGGATCGCAAATGCGATCAAAACTTCACAATTGTGAAGGTCTTCCCCCCAGCCCACTGCTCGCAAATGCGATGGTCTCTTCGCAATTGCGAGGCTCTCCGTAGCATATCCGAAACTCATCCGAGCTCTCGGGGCTTCAAATCAAACATGCACACAAGTCCTAAAACATCATATGAACTTGCTCGCGCGATCAAATCGCCAAAATAATACCTAAAACTACGAATTGAACACCAAATCAAATAAAATTTTTAAGAAAACTTTAAAACTTCTATTTTCACAACCGAACGTCTGAATCACGTCAAACTAACTCCGTTTCTCACCAAATTTCACAGGCAAGTCATAAATATAATAATGGACATGTACCGGGATCCGGAACTAAAATACGGACCCGGTATCAACAAGACCAAACATCAGTCAATTCTTAAGATCATTAAACTTTTAAACTTTTCATCAAAAATTCCATAATTCGAGTTAGGGACCTTCGAATTCGATTTCGGGCATAAGCCCAGGTCCCATATTTCGATACGGACCCACAGGGACCGTCAAAATACGGATCCGGGTCCTTTCACTCAAAACATTGAGCGAAGTCAACTCAAATTAATTTTTAAGGTAAACATTCTTATTTTTATCAATTTTTAACATATAAGTCTTTCGGAAGAACACCTGGACTGCACACGCAAATCGAGAAAGGCTAAAATGAGATTTTTGAGACCCCGAAACACAGAATTAGGTTCTAAAATATAAGATGACTTATCGGGTCATCACAATGTGGATGGATGCAGTCTATTTGGGCTTTGCCGCTCCTCTAGTTGAAGAAGATCTACCTCTAGCACCACCTTCCTTGACCACTTGTTTTATGCCCAGACTCTCAAAGAAGAACACGATATCTCCGTGATATGCTCGGATTCTTAAAGAGTTAGACACATTTCTTTTTGTTTGCCTGAGATGGAATGGGAGATTTCTTTTTCACACGGTACGGTTATAATCCGTAAGAAACACAATAAATTTTTACAAGCTAATGCAGACACACAAGAAAAAGATGAAGAGGAGAAGAGGAGATCAAACGATGAGGTAAGGTGATATTATTGCTGAATGCTTGGTATAATATGACGATTTCTGTTGTTCTTATATTTCTTTTACAAGAAAAAAACGGATCGGATTCGGATGTCTTTCCAAGGGACATGAGGCGTTTGGACTTCTTACATAATGGCAACGGTTTACCTTGTGACTTTAGAACTTTTAAGCATAAGTTGAATTGCATTGAACGAAATAAAAAAACACATTCCTGATTATATGAAGGAACTCTTAAATGCCCAATTATTGTTTTTAATATTTTCATTAGAATCTGTATTTACATTTTTGTACAAAAATATTTTCAAGGTAACGTTTGATTGAAGGGTAGAATAGTCACTTAGTTTTTGATGGTTAAATTTGTAAATTGACTTTTGACTTTGGTGCTTCCAACTTTTAGTATATACTAGTCTCTCTGCACGTGCGTTGCATGTGTATACTATATTTTTTTTATACAACATACATACTAAAAATAGTATATGCATACATATTTGAAAAATATTTGATTTAGTTATAAGTTAAAATTTGAATATACCAATAGCTCGCATTCTCGCATAACCTTAACACCTTTTATAAAGAAAGTCAATATGCACTCTCCGGCAAACTCTATCTCCATTCTTCTAGCCATCACCATCAATTAAACTTTAGTATCTTCCTTTTCAAATTTAATTGCTCCGACGACGTTGGAAAAATCATTCATTGATCAACTTTATCTTCTCTATATCCTTCAGCCATACAGTATCAATAGCGCCTTGAAATAACTGTCTTCTCAAGGTTGATTGTTCTTTTCTTGAATATTCAAGTCTCGCTTTTTCTATTTTAATATACATGTTATGCACAAATTCTCCAGCTTTATTATATATAGTGTTAAGAGTTAAAATCTCATAAATAAAAGGTTGAATGGGGAGTCATTTTTATCTACTTAATGAAATTAGGTAATCAAGTAAGATAAATTATGGGAAAATATTCGATTTGTTATTTTTGAATAAAATATTAGAGATTAATTTCTTCCTTGGGTGACCATAGTCCTTTCTTTACATTAGCCTTATCACAACAAGAAGTTGTCCTTTTTCTACTTATTTAACTAAAACGGACTTAGATAAACACGTCATAAGTTCAACAAAGGACATTCATAAGTTGTGTAAGTAAATTAAATATTATTTAGATAAAGAGGAAGCGTTGAAGGAATTAATACATTTATCAAAATGATGAACTTTAGCGTTGCTTTGTCCCTCTATTTTCCTGAAATGACCGAGATAGTAAAACATATTACTCCAATCTGTAAGATGTAATTGTCTATATTAATTTAACTTCAAGAATGCAACAAACTAAATGAGTAGAATGGGGACATACAAAACTATCGGTAAATATAGGAGTGATTTCATCTTTTTCAAATATATATAAGATCTTGTCTGCAAGAGCAAGAAGCAAATAATAGCAAAGTTATAAGGCATATGGCATTATCCATATTCTAGAGCTGGTTACGAAAGATTTTACTATAATCATTTCGATACTTAATTGAAGTTGTCCTGTAATCGTGTTTTACAGGAAGAAACATGGGATGCGTTTGAAAGATAGTTAAAGTAGAAAAGTCAAATATCAGTGAGATGAAGAAGAAAGGGGACGACAATTGAAGTTCCAACCGAACTTACACGTGCAATCTATTGCTTTTATAAAGAGTTATTTCTATAAATAATAATTAAAAAACAGTCATAAATACATAAAGTACTTGTCTCAAGGAATATACAAATATAGGATTTGAACATCTATTGGGAATTATATATCCAATATAATCATTTAAGTCTTTGGATCACATCTATCAAACTGGACACGAAGTAAGATAAATAGAATTTCTTAATCATCAGCAGAAGAATCTTCAAACTCTTAGTTGTGATTACCATTATTCAAGGTCTCAGGGACGTTGAGATATTAAAAAAAGCTTCACATACATACAAGAAAAGAAGGAAAAAAGAATAGTGAGAGTACATAGTAAAGAGTAACTACAGAATCAATGACGCAATAATTAGTATATTGGATCTGGGCAGTAGAAGCTTTCGAGAATGTGATTTAATTATCAAAGTTTTACTTAAAGTATATGGATAGAATAAAAAATTCAGTATATTATTGACTTTGTGGAAAATTTAATACTTAGAAGGTAATTAAACTAATAAGTATAGATCTTACGATGTTTCTCTCTATTACTGGAAGCTTGTCATGTGTGCATTTGCGTGAAAACAATTAATATAGAAGTTAAATTCACAAAGTACATCAATAACATCAGGAAACCAGTGGCAACAGACAAACATAGAAAAATAAGGGTGTAAAAGTTCAAACTTAATTAAACTCTAATTTCGCTGAAATAATTCAAACTCAATTAAACTCTAATCATCTCCAAATCATAACCAAATTTATATATACATGAAAAAATTTGCTAGTTAAATAGAAGTGAACTTACAATTCAATTTCGGCAGAGAATAAATATCGCCAAGGATTTAGCCGGAAATAGATGAAGGGAATAGTAGCGTGACAAAAATCTGGCCATGAAGTAAATTTGGAAAAAACTATAGGAAGAAGATGATTAAATGAAAAAGTAGGACAATCTGGTGAAAAGGAGGTTAGCGCCGAAACCTGTTGTGTTATCAGAGAAAATCAAAGACAAGGAAAAAGTGCCATTTGGGTTCTGATTTTTGTAGATAGCCAAATAAAATGGTGCAACTCTTCGAAGATGATTGTTAGAAGGAGGCGTCTGTCCAAGAGGAAGTTAGGAGGCACGGGATCTTCAGACAGGCGTGTAGTTTTTTTTTTTTTTTTTTTTTTTTTTACATTTTATGGGGTAGGGGTAATTTAGTAATCTAAGTTTTAAGTTAGTGAGTTTCCTGTTTTTAATATAATATAGATATATATATGAAGTATGATGATGATGATGATGATAATAATAATAAATATAAATATAAACATAAATATAAATATAAATATAAATATATGATATATGATTAATGTTGTGAATTTTTTAAAAGGGAATTAAGTACAAAATATCATTTAATGGGAGGTAATTAATTTTAATTTTAGGTAGAGGATAATTTGGTCATTCAATTTTTGAAGGTTATTATGGGAAATTAACTTTACCTAAAAGTTTTCATACTTATAATATAGTATGTTGATATGATATGATATGATATGATATGATATTATATATACTTTTATATAATGTATATATATTATTTATATAGATATATAAATACTGTATAACAATATAAGTGTATATAAATACGACAATAACAACAATGACCCAGTAAAATTCCACTAGTAAGGTCTGGGGAGGATAGAGTGTACGCAGACCTTCCATCTACCCCGAGGGAGTAGAGAGATTGTTTCCGAAAGACCCTCGTCTCAAGAACACGAAAAGAGACAATATCAGTACCACTAACAGAAATCATATGAAAAATAACAACATCATGAAAGCCAGACGATAGATGCAAAGTAAAAGCGATAGCATAAGTATATAGAAATAATATTATAAAAAAAAATATTGACTATGCGAGTGTAAACTAAAAATATGGCTACGAGGGTGCAAAATTCTCTTAAAAAAAATACTTAAGAATAAATAGGGAACAATTTCGGTCATTTAAGGTTGTAGATTTCCACCATTCTTAAAAGTTGCAAGGGACACCCAAGTACGACGGTTAGAATCACGCCATGTGAACCGCCGTACCTCCACCAATAAACACCTCATACCGTCGTAGCTCCACCGGCTCATCTCTTTCATTTTACTCATAATATCCGTACTTCATAGTTTTACAAAAACAAAGCATATAGGGTGTGTTTGGTATGAAATAACGGAAAATGTTTTCGAGTTTTCTCATATTTAGTCGGCTTAAATATTTTGAAAAATATATTTCTCGTGAACTCATTTTCGTCTAATTGAAAGAAAATGTTTTCCCTGTCAAGAAAAAGGAAACCATTTTCAAAAAACTCTTTTCAACCTTCCCCCCTTATTTCCCATCCCCACCACCCCACCCCAAACCATCCCATTCTCAACCTTCCCCACCCTTACCCACCCACCCCGGCCCACCCCTCACCCACCACCAGGGCGGACCCACATTGGTTCAAACGGGTTAAGTAAAACCCGCTTCGTCAAAAAATATTATTATTTTTATGTGAAAATTATATTGGTGAGAAATAAATTACGTATAAAAATAACAAGTTGAACCCGCTTGGCGCATACAAAGAATTGGCGTGATGGCTCAAGCGGGGTCATCTTAAGTTACATGTCTAGAGTTCGAGTCGCTGCTTGATCACACCCAACTATGCCTTATAAAAAGGATTAAGCGGTCGTTGCAAATATAATCCGGTTTACAAGTTCGAAGTCGAATCCCACAGAGAACTAAGATTTAGCTACAACTGTTCAATATTGCTAAGAAACACAAGTCCAAATAATTTTCTAATTATAGAGATTATAATATTTATTTCTAACTAATTAACTAACAACTATTATAAAGCAGTAAAATTATCAACTAACAATGATGAAATTTAAGACAAGACTAAGGAGGTCTAGAGTTATGATTTTCCCAATTGTCGGAATCCTTCCCGCTATGTTTCCTACAATTTCGCTTATGTATTTTCTACTGATCGTGAGCATTTTAGGTGCCATAATTCTCTCTCGAGCAACTACAATAATTTACTAGACATATTCTCTTGAACTACGCTAGTTGGCTTTATCAAACCGCTCACTATGACCACGTCAAGGCTTTGTTATTTCTAAACCTACCTTTAAACTCGCTGTATTGATTTCTCACATACGTTAGGAGTGACGTTGTTCAACAACTACCTAAATATGTATTCTTTCTCAAAAAACACATAATAGATAGGCACAGACAATCGATGGCCATTCAATCAACTGAAATAAGCACGTAGTTGACAAATAGATAAATTCAAATGTTAAATTATATTAAAACATAACAAGAATTCAGCCTCCAAGAGGTTCCATCAAAACTCTAGATAATTAATTAGTTACTCATAATAGTATGTAAGACTACAATACTAAAAGTCATAACCAACAATGAAAAGTAGGAAGAAGAAGGGGAAAAACTCGTGGTTAAGTCTTCCTCCTTGATCCTAGCGTATTCTTGCCTCGTTGGGTGTTGTCTTACCCTAAAGTGGTGTCTACGTCCTTAAAATACCGTTTTCCATGTATATATACCCAGTAGGGTCGGGACCAAATAATTATACTTTCTCCTACGCGAAAAAGAACACTTTTCCCGAACAGAACGTGCGTGGCCGCGCGTCAACCGCGCACTTTGGCCAGTTTCTGCCTCATATGCGCGGCTAGTGCGCGGCCGCGCACTTGATGTATACTTTGCATCCTGTTCTGTTTGGAATCTGGAAAGACGTAATACATAAAAGTTGTAGCTCTTTGAACTAGCTTTCCAACCATATATTGTAGAGCCCAAATGGAGTTCTGAGCGAAATGTTACATGCATTTTACTAGATAGTGCGTAATATGCCTACTCGATTTTTCGTTCGTTCTAAACTGTCATTCGTTGATCCCCGAACACGATCCCGGATTAATTCCTTGGGCTTTTACTCAGAATTCAAAGCTCCAAATTACTTAAATTCATTCCATAATATCTACATAGCTCGGAATCACTCCTACAAAGTATAAAATACACAATTAGTGTAAAACACTAGCGATTAAAGCTCAAACTCAATTAAAGTGCAGTAAATTAGAGTGTAATAAGCGACTAAAATACGTAATTATAGCCTATCATCAATACCCCACACTTAAACCATTGCTCTTCCTCGAGTAATCAAACTATATTTTATATAGACACGACCTTATTAAACAATTCTCCTAACTCATCACACCAAGAATACTTAAAATAGACTAAGCACAAAAGCGTAACATCTTCACCTCAAATTAGACTTACAAGTACCACGCATTATTCACAACTCACCCACTTACTCTAACATAGAGGTCACTGATATTACCTTTCCTTCATGAATCAAGTGCCCTCACACAACAAAAAGAGAGTAGTTTCACACAATAAAATTTAAGAACACTTAGGAACTCAAGATAGAAAGAATTCACTCACTCTCAGAAATAACATTCATATGCCACAAAAGATGTACCATATGCTTGCCCGTAGTGTACTACTCTACTAATCGAGCTCATTCAGTCTAGGATCAAGTAGGATTTTATTTGGTTGTAATGTAGGCTGTGGGACGGGTAGGATACATTTAGATATAAGAGTGACTACACCTCCCTAAACACTTTAATACATATACTTTAACATTCAAACCCCATACTTATGTCAAACCAAACTCTACCTTCATATCAATATATATTACCCCATACTTATTTAAGCACAATTACATCAAGAGTCACCACTTATCAAGGAATATTCTTTCTCACAGCAATATAACTATTTTTTTCTTTTCTTTCTTTTTCAATTCAAGTGGCTCTTACTTTTTCAAAACAGTGCGCCTTTCTCCTTATTTTATTAGTTCCACTCAAAAGCCAAACCAACCACCCCACACTTTAACTTTTACAAAGTTCATAACAATTCAAGTGCTCATGAGAGGTTAAAAGGTTCAAATAGATGGTTAATTCAAACAAATGGGTAAGGCTTGTAATGTGGTTGCCAAAGAAACAAGATTATAGGCTCAAATGGGTTAACTACGATACATAATAATTATGAGGGTAAAATATATATATCTGGCTCAACAAAGAATGCCTATATCACTTCCAAGATTGAACAAAACTACTACTTCGCTTCGCAAATACACGGGGCAAGTTCTAGACATCAAATGCAATGCACAGAATAACACACAAACCTCTCACATACACGGCACATAACTCACTCAGGATTGGACTCATCAAGACACTCTAGTCAAAGCAGTTAAGCAAAGTTAAGATCATACGATTTAAAGTACTTATACAAGAGTGAAAAACTGAGCCTAAGTGTCACAATCAAAGTACTCACTATTCTCAAGGCATAACAAAGTCAAGAGATATTGCTTCAATTCAATTCATCTCACATTGGCTCCTACTCCTAAAAAAACAAAATTACCTACACCGGGGTTCAAATAAAATCCCTGGAAAAGAACTGCGACACAAAGAAAAACCAAGAAAAATTATTACACTACCTAATAAAATATTTTTTTTTTGGTCCTTTTTCTTTAGACTTAAATCTCTCAAGAGACCTGTCGAATGAGATCCATCGTCGGGAGAAGTCCAAAATTTTATGAATTTTTTTTTTCTCAATTTTTTTTCTGTAGGAGCTATTAACATACTACACAACTACGAAAATAAAAATAAGAAGTTAACATTTTTCTAACATACTACTACTAATTATCTAGAGAATTCTCCCACCCCACACTTAAAAGAGTACAGTGTACCCAATGCACAAATAAATCAAAACAATAACGAGGGTGGACAAGAAACTCCCTGAAAGGTCAAAGGCCGATGCAATAGCGGCTCACGGGTACTCAGACTTCCCCCCAAGCATGGTCCTTTGTGTGGGCACTCCACATTTAGTTCTCACCATCTAACTCGCCTTTGCAATTTTCCAATGGCTTTGCCTCCTATGCTTATAATCCTACAAAACAAAAACAAACAGAGTCTGAAAAAAGAAAATACATTGTTTTAAAGTAAGGAAATAGTAAATGATAACACTAGAAAGAGACTCCACGGTCTGCAGACGCCAACAGATCTACCTTGGGTCTCCTGACACTAAATCCAAGCTGCTAAGCCTCACGATCAGTTAGGGCCGGTACTAAAATCTGCACAAAAAGTGCAGAGTGCAGTATCAGTAGAACCGACCCTATGTACTGGTAAGTGTCAAGCCTAGCCTCAATGAAGTAGTGACGAGGCTATGACAAGACACCTACATAACAAACATGTGCAAATTTATAGTATATGTACAAATAACAACTAAACATGTACTATTGGGAGGGGGAAACATGCTGAGGGGAATACGAGATAAAGAACTACAGCAGAATGGTAACTTGAACAACCAATATACTATGAACCAATAAGAACAAGTAAATACAGTAAAGGAAAAATGCACGGCATCACCCTTCATGCTTTTACTCTCAACTCCACCATAAGATCAATAGAAACGACACGACACGATATCACCCTTCATGCATTAACTCTCATAACATGGCACGACATCACCCTTCGTGCATTAACACGCACAATATGGCACAGCATCACCCTTCGTGCATTAACACTCACAATATGGCACGGCATCACCCTTCGTATATTAACACTCTTCCTTACCATAATGCAATGAACAAATAACAACAAGAAGATATAATAACAAGTACAAGCCTTACTTCAACATTTGGTTCCACAATAACAACCTCAACTTCGGAATCAATACTCAATTATCACCAGAAGATTTGTAAACATGATAAGAGCGATCAATTTAGCAATACTAGTCTAAACACGGATAAATGAACAAAGAAAGCTATAATTGCAAGAAACCAAGCACTGCCCGCATTCTTTAACCCGACTACAACGCATAAGTACTCGTCACATCACATATACGTTGTTCCCCAACATTTAAACATGTAGCAAATAGACAAACAAGTCTTATTCCCTCAAGTCAAGGTTAACCACGACACTTACCTCGCTCCGAAGACCAAACTCAAAGCTCAACCACGGCTTTTCCTTTTAATCAGGCCTCCGAACCAATAGAATCTAGCAATTTACCAACCAAACGATTCAAATTAAGCCTTAAAAATTTCCCGCGATTGTAAAGAATTCAATTTAGGCTATTATTGAAAACGTCAACAAAAGTCAACACCCGAGCCTTCTTGGTCCAAACCCGAAATTCGGACCAAAACCCGATTACCCATTCAACCCCGAGCCCGGTTATATGATTTGTTTTGGAATCCGACCTCAATTTAAAGTCTAAATTCCCAATTTACCAAATCCCTAATTTCTACCCCAAAACTCCCAATTTCCACCATGAAAACTTTAGATTTTAGGTTGAAAACTTGTGAAATGTAATGAAAGATTGAAAGGAAATAGGTTATAATCACTTACCAATGATTTGGGGAAGAAGAAGTCTTGGAAAAATTGCCTATAATTTTTTAGGTTTTGAAAATTTGAGAAATGAACCAAAAATCCCGTCTAAGTCATAGTTGTTCAGCTGCAGATGTCGCATTTGCGGCATGGGCTTCGCAATTGCGAAGATTTCATCGCAAATGCGAGAAATATCACACCTCTGCATTCTTCGTAAATGCGTACTCAGGCTTGATCGCAAATGCGAAGAATGGCTATGTTTGCTGCCTTCGCAAATGCGAACCAGTGTTCGCAAATGCGGACTTCCAGGTTCGCAAATGCGATCAAAACTTCGCAATTGCGAAGGTCTTCCCCCCAGCCCACTGCTTACAAATGCGATGGTCTCTTCGCGAGGCTCACATTTGCGAGCCAGACCTCGCAAATGCGAAGTCTGCAGATCAGTTGCAACATCTATTATGTTTTCTAAGTTCAAAACACTCTATAGCCTATCCGAAACTCACCTGAGCCCTCGGGGCTCCAAACCAAACATGCACACAAGTCCTAAAACATCATACCAACTTGCTCGCGCGATCAAATTGCCAAAATAACACCTAGAACTACGAATTGAACACCAAATCAAATAAAATTTTCAAGAAAACTTTAAAACTTCTATTTTCACAACCGAACATCCGAATCACGTCAAACTAACTCCGTTTCTCACCAAATTTCACAAGCAACTCATAAATATTATAATGGACCTGTATTAGGCTCCGGAACTAAAATACGGACCCGGTATCAACAAGACCAAACATCAGTCAATTCTTAAAATTATTAAACTCTCAAACTTTTATATTTTTCATCAAAATTCCATAACTCGAGCTAGGGACCTCTGAATTCGATTCCGGGCATACGCCCAGGTCCTATATTTCGATACGGACCCACCGGGACCGTCAAAACACGGATCCGGGTCCGTTTACTCAAAATGTTGACCGAAGTTAACTCAAATTAATTTTAAGGCAAAAATTCTTATTTCTATCAGTTTTTAACATATAAGCCTTCCGGAAGAACACCCGGACTTTGCACGCAAATCGAGGAAGGCTAAAATGAGGTTTTTAAGACCTTGAAACACAGAATTAGGTTCTAAAATATAAGATGACCTATTGGGTAATCATATTCTCCACATCTAAAATAACCGTTCGTCCTCGAACTTACATAGAAAAGTACTTGGGCTGGTTAAAAGGTGGGGATATCTATTCTCTATGTCCGACTCGGACTCCTAATTAGCTTCCTCAATGGGCTGATCTCTCCACTACACTCGAACTGAAGGATAACTCTTAGACCTCAGTTATCAAACCTGCCGGGCTAGATTAGCCACCGGCTCCTCCTCGTAAGTCAAATCCTTGTCCAACTGGACAGAGCTAAAATCTAACACGTGGGATGGATCACCGTGATACTTCCGGAGCATGGACACATGGAACACCGGATGAACTGCTCATAACCCCAATGGAAACGCAAGCCTGTAAGCCACCTCTTCCACTCTCTCGAGAATCTTAAAAGGTCCGATATACCTAGGGATCAACTTGCCCTTTTTTCCGAACCTCATTACACCCTTCATGGGTGATACCCGAAGTAACACTATTTCCCCGACCATGAATGCAACATCACGAACTTTACGGCCGGCATAACTCTTCTGCCTTGACTGAGCTGCGCGAAGTCGATCTTGAATAATCTTGACCTTATCCAAGGCATTTTGTACTAGATCTATACCCAATAATCGAGCCTCCCCCGACTCGAACCACCCAACTGACGACTGGCACCGCCTGCCGTATAATGCCTCATAGGGAGCTATTTGAATGCTCGACTGGTAGCTGTTGTTCTAGGCGAACTCTGTAAGGAGCAAAAACTGATCCCACGATCCTCTGAAGTCTATAACACATGTGCAGAGCATATCCTCTAAGATCTGAATAGTGCGCTCGGACTGTACGTCCGTTTGAGGATGAAACGCTGTGCTCAACTCAACCCGCGTGCCCAACTCACGCTATACTGCCCTCCAGAAGTGCGAGGTGAACTGCATACCTCGATCAGAAATGATAGACACGGGTACACCGTGAAGACGGACGATCTCGCAGATGTAAATGTCTTCCAACCACTCTGAAGAATAGGTAACTACCACAAGAATGAAATGCGCTGAATTGGTCAGCTTATCAACAATGACTCAAACTGCATCGAACTTCCTCTGAGTCCGTGGGAGTCCAACAACAAAATCCATAGTGATACGCTCCCACTTCCACTTAGGAATCTCTATCTGCTGAAGCAAACCACCGGTTCTCTGATGCTCATACTTTACTTGCTGACAATTTAGACACCGAGCTACATAAGCAACTATATCATTCTTCATCCTCCTCCATCAATAATGCTGCCGCAAGTCCTGATACATCTTGGTGGCGCCCGTATGAATAGAATACCGGGAACTGTGGGCCTCCTCAAGAATCAACTCACGAAGTCCATCCACATTAGGCACATAAACATGACCCTGCATCCTCAAAACTCCGTCATCTCTAACAGTAACCTGCTTGGCACCACCTTGCCGCACTATGTCCCTAAGGACCAACAAATAAGGGTCGTCATACTGCCGATCTCTGATGCGCTCAAACAAAGAAGACTTAGTGACTGTATAAGCTAGAACATGGCTGGGCTCTGAAATATCCAGCCTCACAAACTGGTTGGCTAAAGTCCGAACATCTGATGCAAGCGGCCTCTCACCGACTGGAATGAACGCAAGGCTACCCATACTCGATGCCTTTTTACTTAAGGTGTCGGCCACCACGTTGGCCTTCCCTGGGTGGTACAAAATAGTGATATCATAGTCTTTCAATAGCTCCAACCACCTCCTCTACCTCAAATTGAGATCCTTTTGCTTGAACAAATACTAAAGGCTCCGATGATCCGTGAAAACCTCACACGACACACCGTAAAGATAGTGCCTCCAAATCTTCAATGCATGAACAATGACTGCCAACTCTAAGTCATGGACAGGGTAATTCTTCTCATGAACCTTCAACTGTCATGACGTATATGCAATCACCTTGCCCTCCTGCATCAATACCGCGCCGAGACCAACACGGGACATATCACAATATACTGTATAAGATCCAGAACCTATGGGAAACACCAACACCGGCGCTGTAGTCAAAGCAGTCTTGAGCTTCTGAAAGCTCTCCCCACACTCGTCTGACCATCTGAACGGGATACCCTTCTGGGTCAATCTGGTCAATGGGGTAGCTATAGATGAAAACCCCTCCACAAATCGACGGTAATAGCTCGCCAAATCCAAGAAACTCCTGATATACGTAGCTGAAGTGGGTCTAGGCCAGTTCTGAACTGCCTCAATCTTCTTAGGATCCACCTGAATACCCTCTGCTGAAATAACGTGCCCCAAGAAAGCGACTGAATCCAACCAAAACTCGTACTTTGAAAATTTAGCATACAATTAGCTGGCTCTCAGAGTCTGAAGTACAATCCTGAGATGCTGCTCATGCTCCTCTCGACTGTGGGAGTAGATCAAGATATCATCAATAAACACGATCACAAAGGAGCCCAAATAAGGCTTGAACACTCGGTTCATTAGATCTATAAATGCTGCTGGGGCATTTGTCAACCCAAAGGACATCACCAGAAACTCATAATGCCCGTACCGAGTCCGAAAAGCCGTCTTAGGGACATCAGATGCCCTAATCCTCAACTGATGGTAGACAGATCTCAAATCAATCTTCGAAAACACCTTGTCACCCTGAAGGTGATCAAATAAGTCATCAATCCTCGGCAATGGATACTTGTTCTTGATGGTGACCTTGTTCAACTGCAGGTAATCTATGCACATCCTCATCGATCCATCCTTCTTCTTTATAAACAATACAGGCACACCCCAGGGCGAGACACTAGGTCTAATAAAGCCCTTATCAAGAAAAGCTTGCAACATTTTCTTCAATTCTTTCAACTCTGGCGGGGCCATACGGTATGGCGGAATGGAAATGGGCTGGGTGCCCGGAGCCAAGTCAATACAAAAATCAATATTTCTGTCGGGTGGCATCCCCAGCAGGTCTGCAGGAAACACCTCTGGAAACTTATGAACAACTAGCACTGACTCCATGAAAGGAATCTCCGCATTTGAATCACGGACATAAGCCAAATACGCTAGACACCCCTTCTCGACCATACACCGAGCCTTCATATAAAAGATAACCTAGAATGGCCAGGAGCCCCCCTCCACTCTAATAGAGGCAACCCCAGCAAGGCTAAGGTCACTGTCTTAGCATGACAGTCTAATATAGCGTGATAAGGTGATAACTAATCCATACCCAAGATAACATCAAAATCGACCATATCGAGAAGTAGAAGATCTACACGAGTCTCAAAACTCCCAATGGTGACCACACATGAACGATAAACACGATCTACAATAATAGCATCTCCTATAGGTGTGGACACATACACAGAAGCACTCAAAGAATCACGAGGCACAACCAAATATGAAGCAAAATAGGATGATACATAGGAGTAAGTAGATCCCGGATCAAATAGAACTGAAGCATCTCTACTGCAAACTGAAACAACACCTATAATAACAGCGTCAGATGACTCAGCCTCAGACCTGGCTGGAAAGCATAACATCGGGTCTGGGCCCTACTACTCTGAACTACATCTCTAGGATGAGCCCTAGCTGGCTGGCCTCCGCCTCTAGCAACCTGACCTCCACCTCTAATGGCCTGACCTCCACCTCTAGCTGCCTAACCCCTACCTCTAGCTGGCTGAGCGGACAGTGAAGCACCCAGTGCCGGGACCATGGCATGAGAACCCTGATGCTGTGAGCCGCCCGATGCTCGATGCCCGAAGGAAAAATCTAGCAATGTGTCTCGGATCACCACAAGTATAACATGACCTCGACTGCTGTGACTGCTGACCCTGAAACTGACCTTGTCGACCTGAGTAACCACCCTGAAAACTCTGGAGCGGAAGTGCACTAATATGAGCTGGTGGTGCACTGTAGGCTAGCTGGTCGAAATAAGGCATATGAGGGCCACGTCCACCTGAAGCATCATGGGATGCCTGGAGCGCTAAATGAAATGGCCTAGGAGGATGACATCTACCAAAAGTACCCCTGCCTCCCAATGAGGCACCGCTGACCCCCCCTCCCCCTGGAATCATGTGGTCTCTTGTCAGACCCCTCACCTCCCTGTGTAAGAACCATCTCGACTCGCCTGGCGACATTGGCAGCCGCTTGAAAAGAAATATCACTCCCAGTCTCCTTAGCCATCTACAATATGATGGGATGAGCAAGTACGTCAATAAACCTCCTCACCCTCTCTCTCTCGGTGGTAAGCAGAAGAAGAGCATGACGGGCCAAATCCATAAAACGGGTCTCATACTAAGTTAAAGTCATACTTCCCTGCTAGAGACGCTCGAACTGACAGCAATGCTCCTCTCTCAATGTGATAGGTAGAAACTTCTCTGGGAAGAGCTGAGAGAACTGGTCCCACGTAAGAGCAGACGTCCCCGCTGGTCTGGTCAATGAGAAATCCTTCCACCATCTCTTGGAGGAGCCCGCCATCTGAAACACAACAAAAACGACCCCATTGGTCTCAACTATCCCCATGTTCCACAGAACCTCATGGAAACAGTCAAGATAATCATGTGGTTCATCAAAAGGTGCACCACTGAAGTGAACTGAGAAGAGCTTGGTGAACTTGTCCAATCTCAATAAGCCCTCAGAAGACATAACTGGTCCATCACCGGCCTGTGCCGCAATAACCGGCTGAACTACTCCGACTGGCTGAGCTGCTGGAGTCTGATGCTGGGGAGCCATCGGCTCCAGAGTGTGAGTAGCAGGAGTTTGTGCTCCTCCTCCAGCCCGAGAGATGGTTGGTTCCGTGAGAAATGTACCAGTCTAGGCCACACTATCCATAAGGCCCACCAAATGGACCAAAGCGTCCTGAAGCACTAGGGTGGTGATGAATCCTTTCGAGACCTGAGCTGGTCCGACAGGCATAGCCTGGGCTGGAACCCCCTCATCAAACTCTACCTGAGGCTCCATCGTTGGTGCTGCTGCTCGAGCTCTGGGCTGAGCTCTGCCCCTGCCTTGGCCTCTGGCACGACCTCGGCCTCGACCTCTGCCCCTCGTAGGAGCTGCCACTGTAGGCTCTGGCTGCTGCTCAGCTAAAGATGCGGTACGTGTTCTCTCCATCTATGAGAGAATAAGAGCAGAAGACTTCAATTAGCATTATGAGAACAAAATCGCATGACAGAGAAGAATAGAAGTGGAATTTGTTCCTAAACTTCATAGCCTCTGGAAGATAAGTACAGACGTCTCCGTACCGATCATCAAGACTCTACTAATCCTGCTCGTGAATTGTGAGACCTAGGCAACCTAGTGCTCTGACACCAACTTGTCACGACCCGGAATTCCCACCGTCGGGACCGTGATGGCGCCTAACATTCCACTTGCTAGGCAAGCCGACGTTAGAGAATTATTTAACCACTCGTTATTCGATTCAGTAAATAACAACAAATAAACTAAAATGAAATACAGTGAGTGCGGAATAATATAAAAACTTCATTAATTACTACCACTCGGATCTGGAGTCACAACTCACGAGCTACTATGATTTACTACAAATAGAGTCTGAAAAGGAAAAATACATTGTTTTGAAGTAAGGAAACAGTAAATGATAACACTAGGAAGAGACTCGAGGGTCTGCATATGCCAACAGATCTACCTTGGGTCTCTTGACAGCAAATCCAAGCTGCTAAGCCTCACGATCAGCTAGGGTCAGTACCAAAATCTGCACAAAAAGTGTAGATTGTAGCATCAGTATAACCGACCATGTACTGGTAAGTGTCAAGCCTAACCTCGATGAAGTAGTGACGAGGCTATGACAAGACACCTACATAACAAACTTGTGCAGTTTAACAGTATATGTACAAATAACAGCTAAACATTTACTATTGGAGGGGGAAACATGCTGAGGGAAATACGAGATAGAGAACTACAACAGAATGGTAACTTGAACAACCAATATACTATGAACCAATAAGAACAAGTAAACACAGTAAAGAAAAAATGCACAGTATCATCCTTCGTGCTTTTACTCTCAACCTCACCATAAGATTAATAAAAACGACACGGCATTACCCTTCGTGCATTAACTCTCATAACATGGCACGGCATCACCCTTCGCGCATTAACTCTCACAATATGGCACGATATCACCCTTCGTGTATTAACACTCACAATATGGCACGTCATCACCCTTCATGAATTAACACTCTTTCTTACCATAATACAATGAACAAATAACAATAGGGAGATAAAATAACAAGCACAAGCCTTACTTCAACATTTGATTCCACAATAACAACCTCAACTTCGGAATCAATACTCAATTATCACCAGAAGATTCGTAAACATGATAAGAGCGATCAATTTAGCAATACTAGTCTAAACACGGATAATATGAACAAAGGAAGCTATAATTGCAAGAAACCAAGCCCCGCCCGCATGCTTTAACCCGACTATAATGCATAAGTACTCGTCACCTCACATATACGTTGTTCCCCAATATTTAAACATGTAGCAAATAGACAAACAAATCCTATTCTCTCAAGTCAAGGTTAACCACGACACTTACCTAGCTCCGAAGACTAAACTCAAAGCTCAACCACGACTTTTTCTGTTACACCCTATATTTTCGTATGTAAAAATGCGTCGTAAGAAAACTAATATAGGACCAAAAATGAGATAATATTTAAAAGTAAATAAAGTAAGTTAATCATGTTACCTATGAGGTTACAAATATTGAAGATCATGAACAACAAGTACAAAGAGGGTTGGATAGTTCAGAAGCTAAAGCAATTAAATAAAACAATGTTTCGTCGAAAGTCGACAAGTTGGGAATGTTATAACATGTACCTTTGGGGTGAGACTAGGGTGATTAACATGATAAGGAGATTATGTTATGATTTATATTAGTCGTATGACATCCGTGTGTTACGTTTTGAAGTCAAGCGAGTTGTGGAACAAAAGTCGATGAAAGTCATCACAAGTTACATTCATAAGTTTTACTGAAACTTTGGGTCAAATGTAACTGCAATTTTCTCCCAATATAATTAGAGTTATATGGTGTTCTACCCATAAAATTAAATGTCTATGAGTCTATTTTCTAATGCATTAAACCGTTTGTCAATACGACATCAGAGTAGAGAGATATGGGCATTTTTGCGATACTGCACAAGCTGCTAGGTGACAAGTAGGTGTGTCACCTACTTGCTTAAATGAGAGCCCAAAAAATGGGCCATTTCGGGTCGTCCAAAGAATCCTTTTAAAGGCCTATTTTCTTCATATATTAGACTTAAAATAGAGCATAATAACCATACATAAGCTCTGCAAAGAATCCTCCCAAATATTTCCCACAAACCCTAATTGATTTTCTCTCCCTTTCAAGTTCTAATTGGAGGTAAAACCTAGAGTTTGAAGAACCAAGATAGGAGCTGAGTTATCCAACAAATAAGGTGAGTTTACTGCTCTCTTTCATCCAATTTTTCTTCTGTAAATTCATGGTAAGTCATTCTATACTTGTAAGAACTCACGGGATGGTGATCGGAAGCCATGAGTTCGAGTTATTCACTTGTAGCGGACTGTTTTGTGTTGCTGTTGGGCTGCGTGTTTTACTACTATTTTGTGGAGTGTTGGAGGAGGAAGGGGGTTTATAAACACCATATAAATATAAGGTGGTTGGCTGGTCATTCGTCATAACATTTTCGGGTCGTTTGACACTACTACAATGATCGTTTTGTGTATGAAGAGATTGGGGTGTGTTGGGCTGTTTTGTAGTATTTGATGGTGTATATAGGGCTGGAAAATGATGTATATATGTTGTTATTGTTCTGTTCTTGTATTGTTGGTGTTATCTTGAATTTGAAGGAAGTAAGGATTATAGGGGAGATGCTGCCCGTTTTAATACAAAATAAGTTTGTCGTTCGTTGTGCGATAGTTGTACCTTTCGTAACTTAATGATAGTATTATTATCATTCTTGTAGATTAAGGTGCGAAGAGGTGAGTTCAACTTGGTGATTGGAAAGATTGTAATAAGGTATGTTAAGGCTAAGCCCTTCCTTCATTTTGGCATGATCTTGTAGCTACATGTGTTAATAATGAGACATAAAGAGAAGTTCGTATTCATGAATTTATTCACATTATTCTAGTCTCATAAGTTACAATATTATTCCTTATCGAGACTTCATATTCAGTTTAGTTTTGTCTTTATTCAGTCAAGAGAGCAGAGGGTCTATATATATATACAGTATTGCACTATTTTCACCACCATCGAGCTATAATCAGTGGGCAGGCCCTTATTGGGCAACCTCTGATCAGATGGTAAGTTATATATACCGAGCCTACTGTGGCCGAGCGCCTATGAGCGAGCCCAGGATGGCCGAGATACAGAGCCCAGTATGGCCGAGCGCCTATGAGCGAGCCTACTACGGCCGAGCATTTACACGTACCGAGCTTTATAGGGCCGGACATTTATTTTTACTTACTATATTGAAGGAGTTTAGTCACTATCAGCAGGTAAGTATATCTCCAGATCATCTTTGACTCCCAGTTACTTCCAATTATTATATTATCAGTTCAGTTTCGATTTTCAGTTATGTTATTGCCTTACATACTCGGTACATTATTTCGTACTGACGTCCCTTTTTCGGGGACGCTGCATTTCATGCATGCAGGTTTAGATAGGCAGACGAGTAGACCTCCTCAGTAGGTGTTTCCAGAGTTTAGCCTGATCGGTAAGCTCCACATCCTTCGGAGTTATCGGGTCTAGGTTATTGTGTGCATCTTATGTATGTATTTATATATATAATATGGGTAGGTCGGGGCCCTGTTCCGATCATAATATATCTATTAGTAGAGGCTTGTAGACATATCCTGTTGGTTAGTGCAGTATCTTGGGTTTGTATGCCTGGTATGTATATTTGATGGTTTGTCAGCTGTAGTAGCTATGACGGCCTTGTCGGCCTAGCTTTATATTGATGTTTAGTTAGCGCTAGTTTCCATTCAGTTTTATATTTTGCTTTGCAAATTGTCTTGCAAGGTGGCCCCATGGCCAAAGTATGACATTATATGTTCAGAGTCCCTTAGTCGCAATTTGGTACGCCAGGTTAGGTGAGGCACCAGGTGCTTGTCTCGCTCCTAGGTTCGGGACGTGACAAACTTGGTATCAGAGCAGTTCTGTCCTAGGGAGTCTACAAGCCGTGTCTAGTAGGGTCTTGTTTATAGATGTGTTGTGCACCACATTATATAAGCAGGGAACTAAGGGCATTTAGGAGTTGGTTACCCTTCTTTGAAATCTAAATCGTGCCATAGAACTGAGTTATAGGAAATTTGAATTAAACTTATGTGTTGGTATTTGCATGCATAGATGATGGTGACTAGGAAGACTACGGCTAGCCAGATGAGAGATACAACAGCAGGTGAGGGGACCAGCAGTGTACCCCCAGTAGATGGGGCCCAATCTGAGGCTCAAGGCGAGACCCCTACTCAGCCATTACCGGCTCCTCCACCAACTACGGAGATTCCTAGGGATACCACACATCCAATTCCCCCTCCACTTCCATCAGATCAGGACTTGAGAAGTGCGGTGCATTTGTTGACACAGTTGGTAGCTACCCAGTAACAGGCTAGGGCATCAGCTAGTGCAAAAACTTCTAAGGGGTCTGGGAGTTCAAGGGTCCGAGAGTTTATTGCTTTGAGTCCCCCAGAGTTCACGGGGACAGATCAGAGGGAGGACCCGCAGGATTTCATAGATCAACTTCACAGGATCTTTCGTGTTATGCATGCCACGGAGAAAGAGGCACTTGAGCTAGCAGCTTTTCGACTCCGAGATATAGCCATCCTTTGGTACGAGGGACGGGAGAGGTCCAGGGGACGTGATGCACCTCCAGCTATTTGGGAGAATTTTTCAGATGCCTTCCTTGTCCAGTACTTACCACGGGAGATCCGAGAGGCTCTAGTCGATCAGTTTCTAGCCCTCAAGCAGGGTAATATGAGTGTTCGAGAGTATAGTCTCCGTTTTGACTCATTGGCCAGATATGCACCATCCATAGTTGCTACTATGCGAGACAGGATTCACAGGTTTATAGCAGGGTTAGCCCCAGAGTTAACCGAGGCATGTGCCACCGCTGCATTACAGGATAGTATGGATATCTCCCGGATTCGGCATCCGCCCAGAATATAAAAAGTGGGTAGGCGTCGGCAGCAGGGTACAGAGAGGGCTGAGCAAGGGCAACGTAAGAGGATGAGATTTCCCAGGTCTCAGGAGCAATATCAGGGTAGTTATAGGACCCAGTACTTCGGACGGCCACCTAGGCCTCCGCCACCTCAGTTACAGGGTTACAGGTATGACCGCTATACTCAGTCAGGACCAGGTGAGAGCTCATGGGCGTCGGGTTTGCAGCGACAGCGAGGATCTGCGCAGACATGGTCATTTCCTCCACGGTGTGACATCTGTGGTAGAGGACACTTGGGCTAATGCCGAGCAGGTTCTGATGCTTGTTATACATGTGGGCGTCCAGGGCATATGATGCGAGATTGCCCAAATAGAGATTCGGGGGGAATGGCACAGCCAGCGAGTTCAGCAACAGGATCATCTATGTCCGTGCATCCTTCAGGGCGCGAGTTTCAGTCTTCGGCTGGTAGAGGTCGGGGCAGAGGTAGAGGTTCCAGTTCAAGTGGTAATCAGAACCATATCTATGCTTTAGCGGGTCGACAGGATCAGGAGTCT